>NW_016809579.1:1251266-1256209 GCF_001698545.2 Rhinopithecus bieti | reverse complement strand
TCACTGCACAGGTGCTGCCCCAGAGTCTCACCAACCTGCCCAGCCCCAGGGCTCTGGGTCCAGCGTGGCCCTGACTCTGAGCTCAGCGGGGCCCTGCCTGTGGTGGGCAGGACGCTCATGACCCTGCTGCAGGGTGGGGGGCTGTTGGGACTGAACTCCCCCCACACTCTGCTCAAGGGCTTGTGAGAGCCTGAGCGGCTGCACCTGCCAGGAGAGAGTAGTGGGTTTTCAGTTCAAAGGCTCCACGCAACAGGAAAGTCCATGGGCCACTGGGACTGGGGCTGATTGCAGGGGATACCCTGAGGGTTCACAGACTCTCTGGGGCTTGTCCGGACAACAGGGCAGGGATTTCATAAAAAGCGTCTTTCACCTGAAAGTTAACCTCTACTTTTTTTCTTTCTTTTCCTTTCCAGGCTTTGCGGCCTCCTATGAGCTGACTCAGCCACCCTCGGTGTCAGTGTCCCCAAGACAGATGGCCAGGATCACCTGTGGGGGAGACAACATTGGAAGTAAAGCTGTGTACTGGTACCAGCAGAAGCCAGCGCAGGCCCCTGTGCTGGTCATCTATGATGATAGCGAACGGCCCTCAGGGATCCCTGAGCGATTCTCTGGCTCCAACTCAGGGAACACCGCCACCCTGACCATCAGTGGAGTCCAGGCCGGGGATGAGGCCGACTATTATTGTCAGGTGTGGGACAGTAGTAGTGATCATCCCACAGTGACACAGGCAGATGGGGAAGTGAGACAAAAACACCCTGCCAGCCTCTGCCACTCTCTTGCTGCAGCCCCAAGAGGATAAAGTCATGAGTGAATCTGGTCTAATTCACCTGGATCTGAGCCCCTCAAGCTGCCCCTCCCTCCAGTCCCCTCCAGAATCTCTACAGAGCACACATCAGGCAGAGACATGGCCTGGAAGAACCAGAATCATGAGGGCCTGGGTGGAACACAGAGGCAACCTCTGTCCACTGTCCTGCCCCTGGATGGTCATATGGTTGGGACAGGGCAACTCCTTAGATCAACTGTCTGGATCAGGCCCCAGAACTGCTGCCCAGCCCTGCTGAGTTCCTGGGCCTGAGGCTGTGTGGCAGCCTGTGATTCCCAACAGTGCAAACCAGAGGAGGGGTCACTGTGAAGTCTGCCCAGATCCCCTCTTCCATGTGACTCACCTGGCACTGCTGAGAAGCCCAGCAGCTCGGAGCTGTGCCCTCACTGGGAAGTGCTGTTGGTTGCAGAAAGCTGCCTCAAGTCTATGTCCCTTCTCAGAGGGGTTCAGTTTAATGAACCAAGATCTCAATTCCCTGCCTCATTTGAAGATGCCACTGAATGAAGGGCCTCCCAGCTCCGGAGCTCCCTGTGTGGATGCCTGAGGCCTCAGTGGCAACCCCACCATGAGTCAGGGTCTCCTTCTGCCCATGTTTCCTCCCTCACTCCCTCCTAAATCTTCTGTGCATGGAAATCTCCATTGCAGAGTTGGCTTCCAGTGAACCCCATCTACAATGGCCAACTGTCCCCAACATGGGCCATCACGGACCTAAGGAGGCCACTATGCACTGAAAACTCCAGTTTCTGTGCTAAATTTTCAGAGCACATGTTGAAATGCCAAATTTGATGGTATCTTGAAATTTTATGGAAAGAAAAGGAAGCCTGAGTTGCCAGGTGCTCTGGGTTGAGGGAGAGTTGGAGCCAGATCTCCCTGCAGGGAATCCCGGGGTGGGCGGAGCAGCCTCATCCCATGCAGGGACCACAGATGCATCCACAGGGTGAGCTGCAGGTGACACTGTCCACCTCCACCTTCCATATCTTCTGCAAATTTCGCTCTTTTCTACACTCCCAACCAGATATGTAGATGCGATTAACTAGGTAAAACTCAGGTCACTTGTCACATCAAAAGCCACTGCAGGTCACCCTCATCAACAGAAAACCCATTCACATCCCCATCGGCTACAGAGTCCCCAAATCATTAATCTCCAGAAAAATAACAATAACAATAGCCAAGAAAATCTATGTAATTCATCTCATAAATAATTTCATGTTTATAACATGTGAAAATGATAGTATTTTGCTTTACTGACATAAATAAAATATACTATTTATCTGAATTTATTTGTCTTATCTTTTTATATTTAATGTGATTACTAGACACTAGGGGTCACAGGAGGATCGTGTCATACCGTTATGGGACAGAGCTGGTCAGGACTCTTTCAGGTGACAGGTGCTGTCAAGTACCTACCTGGTGCAGGAAGCCCCATCTCCACCAGATGATATAAGTGTGAACCCAGGAAGAGGCACTGGAACAATAGACAGGACAATCTGCTTGTGCAGAGGACATTTTCCTTGAGCCCTCCTCCTGCTCCATCCTGCGTATGCCACATTCATCTCACTATAGATCCATCTCACTGTAGATCATTTCTTGCCCTGCCTGAGCTCATGACCAAGGGGATCCAGCTGGTCTGGCTGTGTGGTCACTGCTATCTCATGTGGTTCTGTATATAACAAGGCCCATGAACATAAAAGAGGCTGTTTTGAAAAGATAAGTAATTCTCTACTGCACATGACATAGACATGTTGCTGAATCCCATGGGTCTACAGTAGGATTCTCCTCTAAAGCTTTGCCTTAAGCACAAGGTTTCAGTTCCTATGTCCAGTTCCTCCATTATGGTAGAGTATGCTAGTTTCTCTGGCCCAATAGCAGGACATTCACACTCCCCCCTGTACCTGCTGCAGAGCCTTTCTGCTCTTGGCCCCGAAACAATGGGGGACACAGTTCTTAGACCCTTGATTTATGAAGTGGCACAATCTCGGCTCACTGCAACCTCAGCCTCTCAGGTTCAAGCAATTCTCCCTGCCTCAGCCTCCTGAGTAGCTGGGATTACAGGTGTCCACCACCACTCCTAGCTAACTTTTGTGTATTTAGTAGAGACGGGGTTTCACCATGTTGGCCAGCTGGTCTTGAACTCCTGATCTCCGGTGATTCACCCACCTAGGCCTCCCAAAGTGCTGGGACTACACATGTGAGCCACCGCACCTGGCCGTGTTTTTCTTATTTTTGCTCCTCCTCTTTTCCTCAATACCTCAGGTTGCTGAGCTGGGGAGATTTTGAGGGACAGACTCAGTGTTCCCTCAAAATCCCCCTGTCTCACATCACTGTGGCCTTGTCCTGGAAACTCCCCAGAAGTGGATGGTCTCTCTATAGGATGGGAGCTTCCAAAATGGCTCCACAGGGAAGAGTTAACCTGAGTCCATTCCTTCTTCCTCACTGACATCCAGCATTTGTGATTTCCATGGATGTCAATACTTTTGTAGCTGAAATCTTTATTAATCTACTAAAAGTGAGAATGAATTGACAAAATATTCGGACATTAGTTGCATCCAATATTTAAATTTCCTTAGTCAATTGGTAAACATCGCCATGACAGTATGTAGTTTAGGCTTCATAAACTTTGATTAAATGGATTTTATGAAAAACATAGTAACCATTTTATAATATGTGTATCCCATATCAACATGTTGTATACTTGAAATATCCACAAGAAAATATATTTCAGAAACCAAATTGTATTTGTTGTCTATTGTTGCATAAAAATTGCTCCCCAATAGTGAGCATGGTAAAAAAGAACGTATGTTTGTGATCTTGTCACTTCGGTGCACCTGCAATTGATAGTCGCTTAGTTTTGTGGTTCTGGCTCTGGGTTGGTCATGAAGTTGCAGCCAAGTTGTCAGGCCAGGCTGCATTGAGAGACCAGAGCAGGTGGCCAGGCCCTGCCTGAGGGGCTTTTACTGTCCCTACCCTGTTTGGCTGATGTGGAAAAGCTCAGAGGAAAAGGAGAGAGTGAAGTGTAAGGGGCCTGTCCTGGTCCCCCTTTGTCAAAGACCATCCCATTCATGCACCATTTCTTATTCTTTTCTGTGACATCCTAGGCATAGAGCACTGCCCAAGTATTCTAAGGCTGTAGAATATTCCACAGCAGGATTTTAGCCATGCAACCTCTAATGGTTATCACCATGATTTTGATCTTACATATCACACTACAACGAGCATCCCTATGCAGACTCCTTTGAGTTCCTGTGTGCATACGACTGTAGGATAAATTTCCAGAAGTGGAATTGCTGGGTCAAAAAGATGTTCATTTCTAACTTTTACCCATTGTTTTCACATTCCCCTCCAGAGGGGTTCTACCAGTTTACAATGCCAGCCCTAAATATCGCTTGGAGTACATTGGTGAAAGTGCAAATTTTTACCAACCTGTGAGATATAAAATGTTATCTAGTTACACTTTGAGTTTTGATTTCTCCTATTTTGCTTGAGGTTCAGCATTTACTCAAATATTTTAGGGCTCATTATCTTTTAGGATTTGTTCAACTATTTATTAAATGTCTAGATAAGAAGTATTTTAGTCTTTGCCACACACAAGACAATGTTGGGGATAATATGTAGGTTCTGATAGCACCATCTGCAACATAACCATTTAAATGTATAAAGACCACTGTCAGTTCTGGGGACATTTTAAAAAAAAAGGTAGCAGACCAGGGACGTCCCACAGGATATGGTTTAACAATCCCTGGTTTCTAGCGTGATTTGAAGTTTGAAAATTGCACCATTATATGTTCTAGGTGGAGACCTCTTTGTGAGGGACACTGCAATTCACTTCACCTCCTATAGCAGCCTGAGGTCTTTCTTTGGATAAGAACATACTTGTGACCGGGCGCGGTGGCTCAAGCCTGTAATCCCAGCACTTTGGGAGGCCGAGACGGGCGGATCACGAGGTCAGGAGTTCGAGATCCTCCTGCCTAACACGGTGAAACCCCATCTCTACTAAAAAAATACAAAAAGCTAGCCGGGCGAGGTGGCTGGCGCCTGTAGTCCCAGCTACTCGGGAGGCTGAGGCAGGAGAATGGCGTAAACCCGGGAGGCGGAGCTTGCAGTGAGCTGAGATCCGGCCACT
>NW_016809579.1:1220828-1248687 GCF_001698545.2 Rhinopithecus bieti | reverse complement strand
CACCTGGATCTGAGACCTCCAGGCTGCCCTTCCCTGCAACCCTCTAGGCAGGCTCTGCAGAAGTTGGGTCAGTATAGGATTTGAGGCTATAAGGACCAGGCTGTTCTGCTGTTGTTTGGACTGAGGGTGTCTTAGCTGAAGATGATCTAAGTGGAAGGACAATAAGAGGGAGACACACAGCCGTTGGGTGGCCACGGTCCCAGGAGTTCCTCTTGTGTGGTGACTGGATCTAACACAATGCCTGGACCCTGTGGCCCAAATGCCCTGGATTATTGGTCTGAACTGCCCATGTTTAACTGAGACCCTCAAGCCCCAGCTCCATGCATCTCACATTCTAAGCAGGAAAGTTTCCTAGTGAGGACTGTGGCATGCCTTGGCACCCCTGGCTTCATACAGCTTTTCCCCTCCAAAAAAATGCCATTGAGTGCAAAGAACGGCCTCATGCAAAGATGTCCCTCCTTCAGAATGTGGTTCAAGAGCAATGACTGCCTGATGCCTTAATCCCAAAGCTGTGCTTTAATTTAGGATGACCTTAAATGCCTTCTAGCTGAGCAGTCCATTGTAACACATTCCCAGTCACACCTCCCACACTTCTCTCCTGAGAGTATATCCTGAAACCCTACTGCACGGAATCCTACCTCTCTGAGTAGGATTCAAGGATCTCAAAACTTAAAAAGCAAATAAAACAGTCTAATGGGAAGAGTGTCAAAGAGGAGAGAGATGCACAAAGAGAGAACTCTGAAGTCTGCAAATATTCATGTACTGATGAGCACTTCTGTGTGAAGAAACTCTATGAAAGAGAAAAGAACCACCCAAAGACACTTGAGGGAACATGCCTCAGAGTGTGTGCGCACACACTCACACAAACACACACACTCTCACACACATACTCACACAAACACACACATACACTCTCTCACACACACATGTACTTTCACACTCACACACTCACACACTACAGTCCCAGAGGAAGGGCCTGAGTTCCAGGGCACAAGGTTGACTCATCAGAAGAGCTTTGCCTCAGTACTGGGGAAATGTGACCCTAGACAAAAGGCTGCTCAGGTCTCAACTCTGAAAGTGTAAAAGCAAACAGAAAATCCAAGCAGTTTCCATGTAACTTTACTGAATTCAATCATAAAGGACAAAAGTAAAGAATGAAATGTAAAATAATCTTAAATCCAACAGGAAAAATATACAATGTCTTCATCCCATCAATATTTCCCGCAAGATGACAAGAAAATATATGCTATATCAAAGAGAAAAATGAATCAATCCAAGGTGACAATTAAGTTGCACACGTGATAGACCGTGTAAACAAGTATCAAAAGAGCAATTCTTATCATTCTATTCTATTCTACTTGTTCCTGAGGATGCAGGATTGAACAAACATGTTAAATAGAGATACAAAAAAGATAAAGAGAGGCCCAAGTTATACTTTTATAAATAATCCATAATATGGCATAATAAAATATACACTGAATGAGACTGATTGCAGATTAGATGCTGTAAAGAATAGATGAGTGAACTTGAAGATATGGCAATGGCAGCTATTCAAGATGGAGCACAAAAGCATAAACAGAGTATCAGTGAGCTTTAGGACATCTTCAACTGCCTAAATTGGTATATTAAAGTCATTAAAGGAGATCAGATTGGCCCAGGAAGAGAAAAGGTAGAAAAACAATTTGAAAGAATAAGGACCAAAATTTCCCAAATTTTGTGAAAACTAGAAACCTACTATTCAAAAAGGTTAATACATCCCAAAGGCACACACACACAGAGAAACAGACAGATACGGGTGAACAACACAATGACAAGAAAAGCCTTGGTTTTTAACTTCTTTTTAAATTTTAGTGTCTGCACAGTAGGAGTACATTTTATTGGGTATCTGAGATGTTTTGGTACAGGCACACAATGTGAAATAACCACATTATGGAAAATAGGATATTCATTCACTCAAGTATTTATCCTTTGAGTTATAAACTATTCAATTACACTCTTTCCGCTTTTTTAAATATGCAATTAATGTGTAATTAATTATAGTCATCCTTTGTGCTGTCAAATAGTGGCCTTATTTATTATTTCTCGCAAGTTTTTTGACCCATTAACCATCCTCAGATAATAGTGGATTTCTTATTAGAAGTAATGCAAGCCTGAGTCAGTGAAGTTATATTTAGAAAATATTAAATGAGAAAACTTACTACCCAAAGTAATCTACAAACTCAATGCAATTCCTATCAAAATACCAATGACATTATTCACAGAAATAAAAAAATCTGTAAAAAATTGGTACAAAACCAGAAAAGACCCTGAACAGCCAAAGCAATACTGAGCAAAAAGAACACAGCTGAAGATATCACACTACTAGAATTAAAATACATTACAGACTATAGTAAGCAAAACAGGATGGTATGGGCATTTGATCAGACACTGAGACCAATAAAACAGAATAGAGAACACAGAAATAAATTCGAATATATATATAAATATATATATAAATATATATAAATTCGAATACCCAGCTAATTTTCAACAAAGATGACAAGAACATCCACTGAGAAAATGGCACAATTTTCAATAAATGGTGCTGAGAAAACTGGATGCGCATGTACAGAACAAGGAAACTAGACACTTATTCTTCTCAGCATAAAAATATCAACTAAAAGTGGATTAAAGACCCAAATATAAGACTCCAAACTGTAAAACTACTAGAAGGAAACTTAGAGAACACAGGGGAAGAACAAGTTCTTTAGGACGTTGGTCTAGATAAAAATGGTATGGCCAAGACTTCAAAAGCAAAGTCAACAACAAATAATAGAGATATGGGACTTTATTAAACTAAAAAGCTTCTGAAAAGCAATGGAAACAATCAATAAAGTAAAGAAAACATGTAGAAGAACAGAAAATATTTGCAAACTACTCACCAGACAAGGAGCTAATATTCAGTATAAAAAAATTTTTTAAAAACTGAAACAACTCATTAGCATAAAAAAGTAATAATACCATTAAAAAGTGGGCCAAGAATTTGAATGCACTTTTCTCAATAGAAGACACACAAATGGCCAACAGCATATGAGAAAAATGTTCAACATCACTAATCAGCAGGGGAATGAAAATCAAAACCCCAGTGAGATACAATCTCACCCCAGCTGGAATGGCTATGAGCAAAAGGACAAAAAATACAAATGCTGGTGAAGGTAAGTGACGTCATATTTCTCTAGTCCGATTCTCTGGGAACAGTGAGAGGGCTCAGTCCTTGCTCTCCCTCTAGTAACTATTTTTCACATGCAAAATATGGACCTTATTGGGAAATAATGCCTAAGACCACCAACACCTTAATCGTTTGTTCATCACACTAGAAATGAAACTGTTTTCTGAATAATATTAACATCTATCTGTGTCTATCACCATAGTGTCAATGTTTGTGTGATCCAATAAAATTTAGAAGGCCTAGAAGAATGCCTTTGCATCTGTGGCCTAACACAGATATAGATGATATAGATATAGATGTAGATATAGATAGTAGGGGGTTGTACCTTGAAATTTATTTCCCTAAGGGACACATTTCACATCAAATTTGAAATTATTCTGGTTTCAAATGTAACAAATGATGAACCTCATGGAATGATAACACAATTGTTTGTGTTATAAAGTCACAGGGTATATCAAATAATGAACCAATCATTCTATGTTGAGGTTAGTCTTATTTTTTTCACTTCAATTCTCGTTATATGAGAACAGTCTTTATATAAGGAAGGAAGGAAGGAAGGAAGGAAGGAAGGAAGGAAGGAAGGAAGGAAGGAAAATATTTCAAGCTTTACAGTAGTAGTGTCACTCTGTAATCAATAAACAACAGAATCAAAACAATAAAAGATTTTACAGAGCAATCTAACCAGCAATACAATTACAAAATTCTGATTCAGATATCAAAACCATTTTCAATAATAAATATATGATATGAAAACCCCACAAAGGTCAAGTAGGATGTATTATACTTGAATGAAATTATGAGCTGAGAGTAGGAAATTTATAAATTTGATGAAACAAATTAAACAATTAAGAGGAAATTGTACTGCTAATGTCTTATTTGGCAAGCTGTTCAATGGAATGCCAAGATATTCTTAAGGAAGTTGCAAATATATTTTAAAATGTTATCATTGAAGTGGATTTTAAAAATGAGGACATGAATACCTTTAAAAGGATTCGGGGTAAAGAGAGAAAATACATGTAGATTGTATGCACATATAAAACGTATTTTAAAAGATAAACTTGTCTTTTTTTATCCTTTAAATAAAAGGAGCAGATACTTAAATTCCTTGCATTTTATTTTAAAATTTAGAGAATGCTTACAGCTTCCCACACTGAAATTATACTAAGAAGCTAATCTAATCAAGGGATAACAATATCAAAACAGAATTATCTTGATGAATCTATTTTCTTGATTTTTAAGTCTAAACGTATACTCAAAGAAATAAAACTATTTATAATTGATTCTGCTGTTTGAAAATATTTACTGATCATTTGCTTTACACCAAGTGACCTCCAGCTCTGAAGATAGGTCAGTGGTAAAATATACAAAGTTGCCCGGCTTCATTAAGCTTAAATCCTAATGAGGAAGAAAAGAAGTAATTAATCAGGGACTTTAAAACAGGAGTGTTGTGATATGGATTGGAATTCTAACTGCATACTGTGTTTGCTGTGTGGAGTCGGGATTGAAAAATAGAGCGATGATAGAAGCTTGAATTCATAGAGAATATGGCTAGCCTGTATTTTGAGGGTCCCTGAAATAAGAATGTGTAATTGCTCTCTTTATTTTCCCAAGAAATCTCTGCAGTAGAGCTTTGGCCTTGTGAGGAAGTACTATAGTCAGCAAGTGGTGAGGGTGGGAAGGTGAATTTGCAGATACCATTTGGAATGACTTCACTTTAAAGGTAAAGTTGGCAGGATTTTCATACGCGTCAGCTCTGAAAATGTGTGTGTGTGTGTGATAGAGAGAGAGAGAGAGAGAAAGAGAAAGAGAGAGAGAATGAGAACCAGACAGATACAGAGAGACAATGACACAGAGAGAGCTGCAGAGACAAAGAATTAAAAGTGGACACCAAGAATATTGAGGTGAGAAATTATAAAATGGGAGTTGCCATTAACCAGAATGAGGAAGAGAAAGTTTGGGGAGTGTCAATGGCTCCATGTGGACTTATTAATTTTGAGATTCCTAAACCACATCCAAGTGGAGAAGTTAGATAGTGTTGGGTGTGGTCTAGTGCTATGGTATCAAAGAAAATATCAGGGAATGTATGACACAAAAATTAGTAAGAAAGCAAAGATAAGAAACGTAAGTGAAAGTCCTGTGTCTAGTGGTTATCTAATACCCAAAAAGTAGTAAAGGTGAGAAGAAACCAGCCCAAAAGTACTAGGGGTAATTATCAAAAATATCAACAAGAAAGTAGGTTAAGTGTTCTGGAATTCTATGAAAGAAAGTTTTGAAAAAAGGAGGGAGGGAGAGATCGACTGTGTTCAATGCTGCTGATACATAAATTAAGACAAAGGCTGAGGAATTACGCTTCAATTCATCATTTAACAACATGGATAACGTTTATGCTTTGATAAGAGCAATTTTCTTGCAGTGAGTAGGTGAGAAACCATATTGGAGTGATTTCCCAAAGGAATGCCTGATCTCTGGATGCTTAAGGAAATTTTTTATTGAACAGTGGAGGCACAAATCAAATTAGTTTTAATTCCGGGGTCGGGACACACTCTAAATATGCACCTCTGCATGCCTCACTTTTTAAAGCTGGGAATCCTGTTACCTTTCAATAACAGAATAATCACCTGCAAAACCCACACCCTTTTAATGGACACACTTTACAAAGATTGACACTAGAGGTTGCTAGAGAGGATGTGGTTCCACGTAATATCTTATTGAGTTACCAATGAGTAAGTAAGCTGGTAAAATGTCTTTGGAAAACTCACCACACCTGCTATACTTAAACATTCAGATGCCAGACACCAGAAATTCCACATTGTAATGTATTTCCATGAGAAAAAACAAGAGACTTGTATTAAAATTTGATTATTATTAAAAATTATCACATTTGGTTTCCTGAATGTTTTATTAGCAAGTCAGTCTCTACCTGTTTTTAGTAGTACAACCTCTACCTAAGATATATTTTATTTTAATCATAAACTTAAAAAATGATATTTTGTCTTAATTCTACATCCAGTGCCATAACCAACATTTTGTAGATCCCACAGAATCATTTTTTGAATAAATAGTGAATAACTTAAATAAGTTAATATTTATCGTGTCCATACACAAATAATGTATCATCTCAGAATACAGTGATAGCATGTTATGTAGAAAATTATTTCAATCTCAGTTAAAACTATTTTGGGCACAGGAGTTACTGTCATATATAGATGCTCACATTGTTTTTTTAATATGAAAATGTTTGTAGTTAATGTACATGTTTGGTACTTAGGCCTTTTGCTCTTGCTGCTATAGCAAATAGTATGCCTATTAAGAACATGAACCTGAGTTTTACTTCATTTTAACAGATTTCTTAATAAAATATGTACCATACTATTTGGTTTAATACAGAGTCATCCACTCCAGCATTGCCACCTGTCCCTCCTCTAATATGGCTCCTGAAGATGTTACCGATAGCAGAGGACTTTATGTTCAACCTAAGCACTTTATAGCCCTTTTATTTTGAACTAGGCATGAGATAAAGTAGTTCAGCAGCAATACAACTCACACTTCTTAAAGAATGACTCTTTCTTTTGAACCTGGTTAGCATTACACATCAAGACAGCGTACACTTCTCTGTCCCAGCAAATCAGTGTTGGCACTACACTCTCTACACTCTGACGACTTGCATTATTGACTTTCTTACAAACACCATTTGAGCTTATAATTTAGATGCCGTCAAATAATGTACGAAAATATGCTAGTTCCTTCCCCTTCTCTTCTGTTCTCTTCTTACCAGACAATTGTCAGTTGTCTTTTCTCTGCAACTGCTTTCTTCTGTTTACTTGATTTTTAAAAGACTTTCTGCACATTTACAATCTTGGTATTGTAGAGACCAAATATGTGGTCAAACTACACATATAGGAAGAGTTGAATTATACGCAAGCATTTTTTTTTTTTTTTTTTTTTTTTTGAGACGGAGTCTTGCTCTGTTGCCCGGGCTGGAGTGCAGTGGCCAGATCTCAGCTCACTGCAAGCTGCGCCTCCCGGGTTTACGCCATTCTCCTGCCTCAGCCTCCCCAGTAGCTGGGACTACAGGCACCCACCACTGCGCCCGGCTAGTTTTTTGTATTTTAGTAGAGACGGGGTTTCACCGTGTTAGCCAGGATGGTCTCGATCTCCTGACCTCGTGATCCACCCGTCTCGGCCTCCCAAAGTGCTGGGATTACAGGCTTGAGCCACCGCGCCTGGCCTAGCCTTTTTAAATAAATGATTCCTCCTCAGTTTTCTGCGATTACTTTATATAATCAAATGTCTTCCAGATATACATCCCAAACCAGCAGTTGCCAAGCTCTGCTTTATTGTCTAATTTCATTAGAATTATCCAAAATTATTATGATAAGTACAGATAAATTGGCATAACTTCAGATTTATGAAATCAAAATTTCCAGAACCCATGAATATGCATTGAAAAATGTATTCCTCAGGTGATGCTGATGTAATATGGGATCCGAGTGTAGAATCCGAGGAAAATAAACCTTCGTGCCCTCTAGTTGACCAGAGTTATCCAGATGACCAGAGTTGCCCTCTTGTTATCCAGAGTTCCTTTCCCCTTTCACTTTCTGCTCTCTCTCCATCTGCACGATCGTCCTCTCCTTCCTCCACTTCTCTTCATCCACATCCAAGCCCTCCTCTTTATGAGAACGTTCTTTGGGATATGTGAATTCATCTCACAGAGTTACAACCTAGTCCTCATGAAGCAGTTTGCTAACACTGTTGTTGTGGAATCTGCAAAGTGATATTTTGGAGCGCATTGAGGCCTATGGTGAAAAAGGAAATATCCTGAGATAAAACTGGAAAGAAGCGTTCTGAGAAACTGAATTGTGACATGTGAATGCAATTCACAGAGTTACACTTTCCTTTCCATGGATCCATTTGCTAACAGTGTTTTCTAGAAATCTACATTGGGATATTTCTTAGCACAGCGAAGCTTACAATGACAAAGGAAATATCCTCCAATAAAAACTGGATAGGAGCTTTCTGAGAAACCTCTTTGTGATATGTGAATTCATCTCACAGAGTTACAACCTTGTCTTCTTGAAGCAGTTTGCTAACACTGTAGTCGTGGAATCTGCAAAGTGATATTTGGGAGCACATTGAGGCCTATGGTGTAAAAGGAAATATCCTCAGATAATAACTAGAAAGAAGCTTTCTGAGAAATTGCTTTCTGCTGTGTGATTTCATCACGCAGAGTTTCAGCTTTCCCTTCTAGTAGAAATTTGCTAACACTGTTTTCGTGGATACCGCAAAGTGATATTTGGGAGCTTATTGAGTGCTATGGTGAGAAAGGAAATATCCTCAGATAAAAACGGGAAAGAAGCATTCTGAGAAACTGCATTGCGATGTGTGAGTGCAGCTCACACAGTTACCCTTTTCTGTTCAGGGATCAGTTTGCTAACACAGTTTTCTTGAAATCTGCAATGGGATACTTCTTAGAGCTATGCAGCTTACAGTGGGAAAGGAAATATCCTCAGGGAAAAACGTGAAAGAAGCTTTCTGAGAAATTCCTTCCTGATATGTGATTTCATGTCACAGAGTTACACCACTATTTCGTGCAGCCTTTTGCTAGCACGGAATTTTTTGTGGATTCTGAGAACTGATATTTCGGATGGGTTTGAAGAGTAGAAGGACAAAGGAAATATCCCCTGAGAAAAACCAAAATAAAGCTTTCTGAGAAACTGTTTTGTGATGTGTGAATTCACACACTTTGATCTTAACAGTGCAGCGAACATCCCTATGCAGCCTCCTTTGAGTTCCTGTGTGAATATGAGCATAGGATTCATTTCTGAAAGTGAAATTGCTGCATCAGAAAGATGTGTGCTTGTAATTTTCACCCTCTGTTGTCAGATTCCCCTCCAGAGGGGTTCTTCCAATTTTCAATGCCAGCCGGAAGTACTTGTTCAGAGTACATTATTGAAAGTGTAAATTTTGCCAAGCTATCAGAATGAAAATGATACCTTGTTACAGTTTTGTTTTGAGTCTCCTGTTCTGCTTAAGTGTGGACCCTTTCACAAATAGTTCAGTACCTTTTCCTTTTAAGATTTGGTCAACTTTTCTTAAATATCCAGATAAGAAGAATTTGAGTCTTTGTGGGCAGGCACGGTGGCTCACACCTGTAATCCCAGCACTTTGGAATAGAAGGACGGGTGAATTGATTGATCCCAGGAATTTGAGATTAGTCTGGGCTACAGAGTGAACCTTCATCTCTATTACATTAAAAAAAATAAAATAAATTTTAAAAAGAATTATTTTAGTCTTTGTTGCCCAAAGATCAACTTTGGGGATATTCCATAGATACCTATAGCATCATTTACAATGTAACCATTTAACGTGATAAAAACCACTGTCAGCTCTGGGCCATACTGAAACAGGTGTCAGGTCAGGGATGGCCACAGGATGTGGCCTGGTTTGTAGGTTTATCTGAAGGTTGAAAATTCCACCAGCATATAATCTAGGTGGGGATCTCTCGGTGAGGGTCACTGTATTTCACCTGTATTATGCTGAGGTCTTTCATTGGATAAGAACATGCTCATATCATCTATTTGATTGGATCGTGGGTTTAAGACAGCCGTGGGTCATAATCACATAACATTTTTCTGCATTGCTTGCTCTGAGTTTTGGGAGAACTTTAATTTATCAGGAATTGACTCCCTTTAAGGCAAAAGTCTGAGGGAGAGGGAGGGGCAAGTGGACCAGAAAGCTTGTACCAAAGCTGGAATATCCAGGGCAGGCTCAGAGAGAAGGGTCCTAATATCAACATTTGACTGAAGCCAAAAACAGAAGAGAACATGGAAGTTCTGAGAATGACAAATAAACAGGCAGTTTAAGTTTTACATGTATTGAATATTTTTATAATCCATGAAAATTCTAGAACATAATGTAACAATGGGATAAGGAAGAGTGCTTGAGATGTTAAACGATAAAGACCCCAAGGCAAGTTGCCAGAGAAAGAACAGAAACTTTTTGGCAGAAATATGTTCCTGCTGCAAATTATCCTCTTATATACATATGTGTGTGTGTGTCTGTGTGTGTAAGGAAACATCCCTTGGAACATCCTTCTTTCCTACAGTCAAGATCACCCTCACTCCACAAGGGAACCTAAACCAAATGTCATATCACACAGAAAAAATAATGCACTTTGTATAACCATTAGAGAGTCTCTATTTGCATATCAAAATGTGGATACTTAATGTTAACATCGAAAATAGTATTTTCATATGCATATGAGATGAATTTTCTTTAGACTGTTTATGTCTGTGAGTTGTCTTTCTTAATAAGGACATACTCTTCTCTTAGAACAATTTAACTTAATGTACTTTTTGTTCTATGTTCTGTATCAATTCTGGTTTTTTTTCTAAACACTGACAAAGATATCCCACGGCTACTGATTACTAAATTCAATTAATGAGTATTTAACTTATGTACATTATTTCAAGAATAGACAGTTGTGGTTTCCAGACATGTACCTCACAGATGTTGCTGATGCTGACTCGCTCTTCTCTTCTAATCTTAGCAAATAAAGTGGGAAATTTGACTTTCCTGAACACTCAGCTGACAACAGGAGAGAGGAGGTAAAACCTCCAAAGCTGCTATCCTTTAAACCTTCAGGATGAATCAGACCTGTAGAATCACCCACACTTGAGTTAGATGAGATGCAAATGAAAGTTTGGTCTTAGAGTTTGGATCGGGATTTAGATGGTTGGGATGGGATGAATGCATTTTACAAGTAAAAAAGACATGAGCCTTGGGGTCTGTAGGGTAGAGAGTTCTTGGCTGAATTGTGTCCCCCAGATCTGGGTTGAGTGACATCCCACCATGAGAAGTCCCAGAGAAGTAAATTTGCATAAACACCAAACATGCAATGCACCACCGGGCCTGAGAGGAAATAAGCGAAGCCTGGGGAGTTCCCACATGCTTTGGGCTCAGGAGCAGAGCTCTGGGTGTCTTACCATGGCCTGGACCCCTCTTAGGCTCTCACTCCTCACCCTCTGCAAAGGTGCTACCCCTAAGCCCTGCCCTAGGCTCAGCCCTTGCAGGCTCCTGAGCTTGTCCTGCCCTGAACCCTGAGCGCAACCTAGGCATAGCCTCAGGTTGAAACCACTGGAAATGTGTTTTTTATCCTCAAGCCCCCTCTCCTGTCCTCTTCTGCAGACTCCGTGGCCTTCTATGAGCTGACACAGCCACCCTTGGTGTCAGTGTCCCCTGGACAGACAGCCAGCATCACCTGCTCTGGAGATGTACTAAGGGAAAATTAAGCTGACTGCTACCAGCAGAAGCCCGGCCAGGCCCCTGTGCTGTTGATATATAAAAATGGTGAGCAACCTCCTGGAATCCCTGAGCCATTCTCTGGTTCGACCTCAGGGAACACGACCGCCCTGACCATCACCAGGGTCCTGAACAAAGACACGGCTGACTATTACTGTTTTTCCGGGGATAAGAACAATCCCATAGTGACACAGGCAGATGGGGAGGTGAGACACAAATCCATTTTTCATATGTGTCATCTTCTTCCTCCAGGACCAGGAAGACTGTGGACCAAGCCATGAGCAGATCTGGCCAAGTTCTACTGGATCTGAGACCTCCAGGCCATCCTTTTGTCTAGCCCTACATGTTGACTCTGCAGGAGTGGGTTTAGTGCTGCTATAATCAGAATTTACTGGTGATTTTGGGCCTCTGGAGTGACTTGGGGAAATAAGAATGGGATGGAAGATGAGAGAGATGCAGAGAAACATCACTTGGCCTTAGATTTTCATACGATGGTGATTGGGTCACTTCTTCCAAATATCCTACATCAGTCCCCAAAAATGCCCAGCTCAGCTCAACACCTGAGGTTCCAGGCTTCCATGGCAGCCTGGGATTTTGAACAGCAAAGGCAGACGAGGGGACACTGCGGCATCTGCCTTGACACCCTTTTCTGAGCTCACCCGCACTCATCTGCTGGGACCTTCTAGAAGCTCAGAGCTGTGCCCTCACAGCAAAGTGCTATTGTTTCCAGAAAACTTCCTTTCTCATATTTAGGTTCAATTTTGAGTGTTTTGATTTGATGACTGCCTAAGGCCAAGAACCCAAGGCCCTGCCTTAATATGGGATGACACTGAAAGGCCTTCCAGCTCCAGACCTCCCATTGTGGATCCTGAGGCCTCAGTTGCAATCCTATTGTGGGTCAGGTTCTCCTTCTGTGGGTGATGCCTCCTTCACTCCTTCCAGAGTCTCTGTCCATGGAAATCTTTACCTCAGAGTCTACTTCCAGGGAACCTAAACTAAGATGGCCAGCTGTCACCAAAATGAACCACCATAGACCTGAGGTGGCCACTATACACTGGAATGCACCAGCGAACTTCCTAAATTTCCATTGTGAGCATCCAAATGCCCAACTATTTCTGAGTGTTCCTTCTATTCTTATAAAATGAAAAGGGAGCCTGAAATGCCAGGTGCTCTGAGTCCTGAAGGAGAGGAGGAATCATATCTTTCTGCAAGGAATCCACAGAAAAGGGAGCAACCTCACATCATGCAGGGACCAGAGATGCTCCCACAGAGGCAGCTGTAGGATGGAGCTGCCCACCTCCACCCTGCACATCCTGCAAAATCACTCTTTCACCCCCTCTTCAGCTTATCAAATTTGGCACTTACGAAGCCAGCACAGCTCACCCTTGGCAATTGGACTCCTTCAAGCCTCCATCAACCACACAATCTCAACATAAAGAATCTCCCCAAAATAAAAATAATAGCAGTAGCTACGAAAACATCTATAAAATATCTCATAAATAATTTTAGATTGTGTGCATGTGTAAATATTATTTTTCACACTTTGGGTTAAATAAAGTATATTATTGAAACTGGTTTACCTTTTTATTTTTTATGTCTAATATGGTGATGAGACAGTAGGATTCACATGAGGCTCACATCATGTTGTGATTGTACAGTGCTGGTCTGGTCTTACCCCTTCAGCTGACAGTGCTGTGGAGTAACCTGCTTCAGCCCTATCTCCACCTGTAGGACATATGTGTGAAGCCAGGGAGGGGCACTGGTGGGAAGGGAAAATGAAAACACAGTGTGGACCTGCTGTTTATGCAGGGTGACTGAGTCCTGAGCCCTGACCCTGCTCTGCCTTAGAGTGTCACATTCATCTCACCAGAGATCACTGCTGGCCTGTCTGGAGCTCAACAACTTGGTGGGATCTGGCAGTTTCTGGCAACATGGTCGCTTGATTTCCAGTGTTATCCTGTCTCTCCCAGGGCCAGTAAACAAGAGAGCTGTTTTCCAAAAGGGAAGTAATACTCTACTGCACATGACATGGCCTTCTTCTAAACCCCTGGGAGTCTACATTGGGTTTCTCCAGTGGGGTTTACCATGTGCAGGAAGGTTTCAGTTACCACGGGTAGTCAGCTGGATTCTCTGGTCCCAGCAGCAGGGCACTCACAACCCTGCCTGCACCTGCTGGCAGAGCCCTCCAATGCTCTGGGGCCTGGAAAACAAGGTGATATTTATGGCTCCTGAGATATGGGTCAGAGTCACCATCCCCAAGTGTAAAATATGCTACCACTAGACCTTTATAGACCTTGTGTCTCTTTCTTCTGGGAGAATGAAGGGTTGTATAACATGTGTTTATGTTGTAGGAGAGTTCAGCTGCTCCAACAACTAAAACTCCAATTTCAGCTAATATGGAAAGAGGAAACATCTTAGTTTATTTCCCACTCTCAAAAGTACCAAAAGTACATGGATCTCACAAAAGCTTCCAATAGGCTGTGCCCATCATGTACATGTGATTGAACTGTGATGTCCAGATGGTCTGAACCCCCATAATGATATAATGATAGGGAAGGGAGAGCTAATGATGCTGGGTAGAGAAAGTGTGAATGTATACTGTTGTCCATCCCACATGAATGTACACTGATTCTGATCCTAGTCTCTGAGGGCAATAGACAAGACCTCAGTATCTGCTTCAATGGTGTAACTGTGCACCTGCAGCCATAGCGTTCTGTTCCAGGAGATCCCCATCTGGCACAGATACTGCCAATGCCACTATTGCCTGTCTGGGTCTGTACAAATCCAAATTCATCTTCCAGGATCCTTCAACTATTGTAGAGATCAGTCCAGTGAACTGAAACACCAGAAGTAATCACACGTACTGCAGGAGAGGAGAGAGCTGTTTCAGAGGGCACAGTCCTGTTGAAATTCCTCTGCTCCTTGGGAAGAAACAGCCCAGAAAATGCCCCAGGGGCTGCATCTCATCTGGGTTCCCAGATGAGGCATACCCCCTACTGTATTGAGATTTCACAGAAGCTGGGGTTGACGTGCTAACATGGTCTTTAGTTCATCCTTGGTATTTTCTTTTTATCACACACTTGTCATTTTGTCTACAATTTCCAAAGTTTCTAAAGTGACTGTCCAGTAGATACAGACGTTCTGAGTGCACTGATGAAAAAGCTCTGGGGTTGGATAGTGGTGATGGCTGCACAACATTTTACTGTACTTACTGCCACTTAATTACACACTTAAAATGATTAAAAGGAAGAAATATTTTGTTACGTTTATTTTACCGTAATAAAAATACTGCATACACAAGAAGCAAAGTAATGCTAGTTTAATTTTGAATTATACAACTGTTAAAAATGGAAAGAATTGTGTACTAAGCACCATTTTCTCTGCTCTATATGCTACAACTCAACTTTATCTCTCTCTCTCTCTTATTAACAATGATCTCCTGTCTGGTCCAAGGTCAGACATTTCCAGTGTTGCAGGAATGTCTATTGAATTTGCTAATTTGTTGCCAGGAAGAATACTCAAATTTCTCATGCTCATATTTGAGTGTCAGCTGTCTCCAGCCAGCATTTCTAAACCAGGATTCTTAGACAAGACTTGTGAAGAATTTTGTAAAAAGTAGCTCCCAAGATGACAGTGTTCACTGTTGGCAGCAGGACTGTTCCCACGCAGTAGGGCTACGCTTGGTGTGCATTGGAGCCATGCACACTGTGCCCACAGGGCAGATTCTGTGCTGCTGACTCTGATTCCTGTGCTTAGGAGGACCATGTCCACTGCTAAGTTTACATGCGAATTTGATTCTTAAGAAAATGGTCATTCATAGCTGTTGGACACTGAGTCACATAGAGGGAGAGAAGGTAGCTGAGGACACCTTATCTCTGATGTGCATGAGGTGATTAGATCTTCTAGTGGAACAGGAAGATGAAGAAACCTGTGGCTCTAAACATGGAATTTCCAGCCCTCAGTCTCTGCTGTCCATTCCCCCTCATCTGTATGTTCCTGGGAGATGTGGACCATGTGTGTTAGAGGTGAAGGGGATTGGGAAGCTTTCATGGTCTCTCTGACCATCTCCCTTGCTTATCTAACACACTCTTCTACACCTACTTTATTGGAGCTTCTGCTCTACAAACATGCCTGAACTCTAAAATAGAGATTTATGAAAGTGCAGACAGATGCAGGAACTCATCCAACTGGAGACTTTTCCACCACTTGAAGCAGTGAACATGTCTCTGCAAGGCTCTGAATTTCAAGTGACAGGATTTTGGGATTTCAAAGAAAACTCAATCTTTGGATAAACCACAATACAAGAGGGAATCGTCACACATTCCCCTGCTGCATGGGCCTCAGTGAGGACTGACTCAGCCAGTCTCAGGCTCCTGGAGACCTCTTAGGTGATGTGCACTGGGAAAGTCTTTTCAGTACAACCTAGGGCAGGTAAGGGTCCCTTACTCTGAAATTCTGCTCCCTGATAATTTTGCTTTCAGAGAAAAGCAAAGACCTGTGATTCTGGGAAGTTCAAAGCCCACAGGTAAGGTCTCCTCATTCTCCCATGAGAACCCGAGCTCTGCATTCCCAAAAGGAAGAGCATCTTCCTGGCATGAAGAGCCAGGAGTAGAGAAGGAGCTTCTCCAAACACGGAATCTACAGCAACCGCCAGTCAGCTTCTGTTGGAACTTTCCAAGATTAGCTGCATAGAGCCTACAATTCCACGTTTATTCTCCTATTTCATTATTTTTGATTGATTTACTTCTATTAATCATTGCATTATCAGTCAGAAATGCTTTTTCACTACAAGTACACGTGTGGCGCGAACCAGGGAGCATCCAATTTTCTCTCACAAAAATAAGTCTGCATGTGCTTGGTGATTGTTCTCCAGATGCTCACCAGTTCCATAGGAAGCTCGAATATTTCTAACTCTCCATTCCCTTTCAATGTGATGTTGACTCTGCTTTAATTGTTGTTGATATAAAGCCTCAGCGTGGCTGCTGCGGGGCCAGTTATCATACCCTTATTCAAGAGATAAAGCAAAGCTCAAATCCAAATTAGTCCTTCCTTCACAAAAGGAAAAGTTCCCTGAGGACAACCTCAGCCATCTGACTCTTACATCACATGGGTCAATGGTAGCCTACATACATGGTCACTCCTGGCTGGGAGACACTGGAAATTTGCCTGACTTTCAATTGAATAGAGGGGATGACACACAGGCAGATGGTGTAGGGAGTATCTGCTGGGTCTGTAAACCCAGTCTGCCTACAGCACTGACCCAGCAACAGGACAGGAAACTCCTCAGAGCAAGGACTGTGTCTTTCTCACGCTGAATTCCTAAAATGCTGTCTTGCCAGGACAGAGTGGGTCCAGGGGAATATCTGTTGGGTGAATGAGCTTCTGTCTCTGTTGTATTGCAAGAGTCACCACCAGCCCACATTGGCCCTATATTTGCATCCAGACCCAGTCAGAGTCACACCTCAGTCCTGTATCCCTCAGTACCAAGCCCCAGTCCCCCTTCAGGACCACCCCCTACCCAGTGACACGTGCAGGGAGCCTCAGGAGGGCCCTGTCACCTCCTCCTCCACAGGTGAGTGTTTGTATTTCCATCAGGAATCTGAGTGCCTTGTGCCAGGTCCTGAGGCAGGAAGGGGCCACACAGAGAAGAGGAACTTCTTCCCTAAGGTCAGCAATCCATGAATAAAAGAATCAGGGAACTGAGCAGCAGGTTCTGAGTGTACACCTGGACCCAGGAGGCCCCTGAGCCTCCAGCAGCCAGCGTAGAGAGGCCACCAGGGGGCAGCAGAGAGCAACCTGGCAGAAACTCCTGGGGATGGGGTGGGCCTGGGCATCAGGGAGATGCTGACATGCAGGGAGGGTCAGTGACCATGACCTGAGACCTGGAGGGAAAGGGGTTCTTCTTTTCTTAGAGCACTTGTCCCTGACATTGATGTTTAAATTCTTCTGACTTCCTGGTTCTCAGATCTGACACTTGGAGATGGTGCCTATTTTTCTGACACAGATTCAGACACTTTGCCTCTTCCCATCGCCCTGGCCCCCATCTCACGGTCACACATGACATCCCATTCTGTAGTCACACATATCCCACCTCGCTGCCCTTTGCTCTGGGAGCTCCTGTCTTGCAGACATAGGGATTTCTCCTTCCCTGGCCACTCCTCCATGTCCACTGTTCCCAGTCTGTCCTGGCGAACCCCCAAATTACAGCTCTTGATTTCCTTATGAGACACAAAATACTTGCTCATTAACCTTTCCTTGATTTCAGTTTTTATCCATTGATACATTTTCCCAGCAACTGAATACAACTTAGTTATAATAAACATTCACTTCCAGGGTCTTGGAGTTTGCAGTCCCCTCTCATTTTCTCATGAAGCAAACATCCCCTTCCCCTCCTGATCTGTTCCTGGTCCTGACAGCACCCTGATGATACCGAGGCACAGCACCTATGACCTGGCGCTAGAACTCACTGTCAAGGTAGAAACTTATCACATCCCATGGATCTTGCAACACTCCGTGTGCACTTGGCAACCAAGGAATTTCATTCTCCTCTAGTACTGAGGAGCTGTGCCCTGGGGTGGGGCCTGGACCTGTCCAAGGCTTCTGCTGGCCCCTGTAGAGTGAGAATGAAGAGGGTCCCTGCATTGGGCTCTGCATGTGTCTTCAAAATGGATTTAGGCCAATACCAGACATCTCACATCTGACATAAAATATTTATGACCAGGACATTTCTAGAGATGCAGACAAAAGCTAACCACCTTCCTCCTGAGCCAGGATGGAAGAGAGGAGGGGACTGTGGACCCCAGGTAATTCCCCCATCACCACTGTGACTCTGGCAACCTCTTGAACAGGGTCAACCACTATCCTGTAGGAAGAACTTTGTATCCCCTAGAAAATGAAGAGAAACTCAGCTCTGAGCTTTTCCATGACCAACCCAGCCAAGCAGCAAGGTTGGGCACAATCTGGGTAAAGATGTGAGCCCAGACCATGGGATCAGTGGGTGAAGGAAAATCGCATGGGCTGAGGGGGTGGGTAAGCAGGGGCCATCCCTCCTCTCTCTGTTTCCTTTGGGGCTGAGCCCTTCACTGGAAATCACAGATCTCCTCCAGCAGCAGCCCCTGACTCTGCTGATTTGCATCACGGGCTGTTCTCTTCAGCAAAGGTATAAGAGAGGCCTGGGAGGAACCTGCCCAGCCTGGCCTCGGGAAGCAGCATTGGCAGTGCCTCAGCCATGGCCGGGACCCTTCTCCTCCTCGGCCTCCTTGCTCACTGCACAGGTGCTGGCCCCCAGAGTCTCACAACCTGCCAGCCCCAGGGCTCTGGGTCGCGTGGCCCTGACCTCTGAGCTCAGCTGGGCCTGCCTGGTGGTGGGAGGACGCTCATGACCCTGCTGCAGGGTGGGGGGCTGTTGGGACTGAACCCCCCCACACTTGCTCAAGGGCTTGTGAGAGCTGAGCGGCTGCACCTGCCAGAGAGAGTAGTGGTTTTCAGTTTCAAAGGCTCCACACAACAGGAAAGTCCATGGGCCACTGGCACTGGGGCTGATTGCAGGGATACCTGAGGGTTCACAGGACTCCTGTAGCTTGTCCAGCCAGGAGGACAGGGATTTCCTAAAAAGGGTCTTTCACCTGCAAGTTAACCTCTACTTTTTTTCTTTCTTTCCTTTGCAGTCTCTGAGCCTCCTATGAGCTGGACTCAGCCACCCTCGGAGTCAGTGTCCCAGGACAGCGAGGCCAGGATCACCTGTGGGGAGGACAACATTGGAAGTAAAGCTGTGCACTGGTACCAGCAGAAGCCAGCGCAGGTCCCTGTGCTGGTCATCTATAGCGATAGCAACCGGCCCTCAGGGATCCCTGAGCGATTCTCTGGCTCCAACTCAGGGAACACCGCCACCCTGACCATCAGCGGGGTCGAGGCCGGGGATGAGGCTGACTACTACTGTCAGGTGTGGGACAGTAGTAGTGATCATCCCACAGTGACACAGGCAGATGGGGAAGTGAGACCAAAACACCCTCCCAGTCTCTGTCACCCTCTTGCTCCAGTCCCGGGAGGCCTGTGGATAAAGCCATGAGTGAATCTGGCCCAGTTCACCCGGATCTGAGCCTTTCAGGCTGCCCTTCCCTCCAGCCCCCTCCAGGAGTCTCTACAGAACATACTTCAGGCAGAGACATGGCCTGGAAGGACCAGAATCATCTGGTGACTTGGGGCTGTTGTGTTAGTTAGAGAATGAGGGCCTGGGTGGAAACACAGACAGAGGCAACCTCTGTCCACTGTCCTGCCCCTGGATGGTCATATGGTTGGGACAGGGCAACTCCTGAGATCAACTGTCCAGATCAGGCCCCAGAACTGCTGCCCAGCCCTGCTGAGGTCCTGGCCCCAGACTGTGTGGCAGCCTGTGATTCCCAACAGAGCAAACCAGAGGAGGGGTCACTGTGAAGTCTGCCCAGATCCCCTCTTCCTTGTGACCCACCTGGCACTGCTGAGAAGCCCAGTCGCTTCTCAGAGGTTGTTTTCAAAAGAGAAATAATTCGCAACTGCACATGACCTTGACTTGTTGCTAAATCCCATGGGTCTACAGTAGGATTCTCCTCTGAAGCTTTGCCTTAAGCACAGGTTTCAGTTCCTATGTCCAGTTCCTCTATTATGGTAGAGTCTGCTAGTTTCTCAGTCCCAATAGCAGGACACTCACACCCCTGCCTGCACCTGCAGCAGAGCCTTTCTGCTCTTGGCCCCAAAATAACGGATGAGGCTTTTCTCAGACCCGTGATTTATGAAGTGGCACAATCTCGGCTCACTAAAACCTCAGCCTCTCAGGTCGAAGCAATTCTCCCTGCCTCAGCCTCCTGAGTAGCTAGGATTACAGGTGCCCACCACCTCGCCTGGCTAACTTTTGTGTATGTAGTAGAGATGGGTTTTCACCATGTTGGCCAGGGTGGTCTTGACCTCCTGATCTCAAGTGATCCACCCACCTCAGCCTCCAAAAGTGCTGGGAATATACACGTGAGCCACTGCACCTGGCCATGTTTTTCTTATTTTTGCTCTTCCTCTTTTCCTCAATACCTCAGGTCGGTGAACTGGGGAGATTTTGAGGGACAGGCTCAGTGCTCCCTCAAAATTCCCCTGTCGCACATCTCTGAGGCCCTGTCCTGGAAACTCCCCAAAAGTGGATGGTCTCCCTATAGGATGGGAGCTTCCAAAATGGCTCCACAGGGAAGAGTTAACCTGAGTCCATTCCTTCTTCCTCATTGACATCCAGCATTTGTGATTTCCATGGATGTCAGTACTTTTGTAGCTGAAATCTTTCTTAATCTACTTGAGATAATTAATTTAATAAATATTCAGACATTAGTTGCATCCAACATTTAAATTTCTTTAATCAATTGGTAAACATAGCCATGATTATATATAGTTTAGGCTTCATAAACTTCGATTAAATGGATTTTATGAAAAACAAAGTAACCATTTTATTCTACGTGTATCCTATATCCATATGTTGTGTACTTGAAATATCCACAAGAAAATATATTTCAAAAATCAAATTGTATTTATTGCCTATTGTTGCATAAAAATTGCTCCCCAATAGTGAGCATGGTAAAAAAGAACATGTGTTTGTGATCTTGTCACTTCGATGCACCTGGAATTGACAGTCGCTTAGTTTTGTGGTTCTGGCTCTGGGTTGGTCATGAAGTAGCAGCCAAGTTGTCAGGCCAGGCTGCATTGAGAGACCAGAGCAGGTGGCCAGGCCCTGCCTGAGGGGCTTTTACTGTCCCTACCCTGTTTGGCAGGGTAGGAGGAAAAGGAGAGAGTGAAGTGTAAGGCTTTTGTCCTGATCCCCCTTGTCAAAGACTATCCCCTACATGCACCATTTCTTATTCTTTCCCGGGACATCCTAGGCATAGAGCACTGCCCAAGTATTCTAAGGCTGTAGAGTATTCCACAGCAGGATTTTAGCCAGGCAGCCTCTAATGGTTATCACCATGATTTTGATCTTACATATCACACTGCAGCGAGCATCCTGTGCAGACTCCTTTGAGCTCCTGTGTGCATATGAACATAGGATAAATTTCCAGAAGTGCAATTGTTGGGTCAAAAGGATGTGCCTTTCTAACTTTTACCCATTGTTTTCACATTCCCCTCCAGAGGGGTTCTACCAGTTTACAATGCCAGCCCTAAATATCGCTTGGAGTACATTGGTGAAAGTGCAAATTTTTGCCAACCTGTGAGATATAAAAAGTTATCTTGTTGCACTTATATTTTGATTTCTCCTATTTTGCTTGAGGTTCAGCATTTACTCAAATATTTTAGGGCTCATCACTTTTTAGAATTTGGTCAACTTTTTCTTAAATGTCTAGATAAGAAGTGTTTTAGTCTGTGCCACACATGAGACAACTTTGGGGATAATATGTAGGTTCTGATAGCACCATCTGCAATGTAACCATTTAAAAATATGAAAACTGCTATCAGTTGTGGGGATATTTAAAAAACGTGGCAGGCCGGGGATGTCCCACAGGATGTGGTTTAATGTTCCCTGGTTTCTAGGGTTATTTGAAGTCTGAAAATTGCACCAGCATGTGTTCTAGGTGGAGACCTCTTTGTGAGGGACACTGTATTTCACCTCGTACAGTGGCCTGAGGTCTTTCTTTGGATAAGAACATACTTGTACCATCTATTTGATTGGATCTTGTCTCTGCTCAAGACAGCCCTGTGTCACAAGCTCATGACTTTCATCTTCATCCATTTGCTCTGAGTTTTGTGAGAACTTTAGTATAACAGGAATAGAGTTTTTTGGAGTCCATAAGATGGGGGTTATTGGCTGAATTATGTTCTCCACAATTCATGCATTGAAGCTGTAATGCAGTGTGTGTGACCGAAATTGCACATAGCATCTTTAAAGAGGTGATTAAGTGAAAATGAAGAAATTAGGGTGGATTCTTATCCAATCTGACTGATGTCATCCTAGAAAGTAAAAATTTGCACACACAGAAATGAGACACCAGAGATGAGCGTGCAGAGGAAAGACCATGTGTGGACACAGCAAAGAGGTAGCGACCTGCAAGTCAAAGAGAGAGGCCTCAGGGGAGATCAAACCCACCAACACCTTTATTGTGGATTTTCCAGCTTCACAACTGTGAGAAAATATCCTTCTGCCATTTAGGTCACTAGCTCTTTTGTATCTTCTTGTGGGAAGTTTAGCAAATAAAAACAAGAGGGACCTCAAAGACCTTGGATGCGGGAGAAGGAGGACATGGAGTAGGGTGCAGGAGGCGGGGCAGGGAGGGGCTGGAAGGTCGCGCTCTGAGGTGCATCTCCTGGATGGAATCTTGACTCCACTCACTACTGTCTGGAGGACTTGGGAAAAATATTTAACCTCCTAATATTGATTTACTAATAAAGATAGGTTTGGAGCATAAGGCTCCCCATCATCCTATTCCATATTGTAAAGTCTTCTTGAGGTAACACTTGTAAAACTCTCACCAATGCATCTGGCATGAATTATGGGCTCATAGGCAGCCCTTCTGAGTGATCTAGTGACGTACAGAAAATGGCATTCACGTTGTAGGCACCAGGGGGCGCTGTGAGGTTTAGTCTGAGGCCCCTGATGAGTCCAAGCCCTGGTAATGCTCAAATGCAAAGGGCAGTACTGTTGTTTCCTTTAAGGCCCCTTGTATTGGGTAAATGTTAACACACACTTGACCCTTCTTCTGATCTTGAGAAATTACTCAGAGAAGGCCATCAGGCTCAGGGCCCAGACAAGAACTAGGACAAATGTTTTAGGGAATGGAGAGCAGATTTGCATCCACTGCTCACCAGAGCCACTTAATAATGACATAAGAATAAAGGAAGTAAATTTGCATGAAGAGATTCCCCTTCCCATGATAAAAGAGGCCTGGAGGTTCCTCCCCAGCTGTGGGCTCAGAAGCAGAGCTCTGGGTCATCTCCACCATGGCCTGGACCCCTCCCCTGCTCATCCTCCTCACTCTCTACACAGGTGCTGCCTCCCAGTGCTCAGCCCCTACAGAACCAGGGATCAGCCTAACCCTGAGGTTTAGCTCAGCACAGAAAGTGATGGAGGGTGTAGGGCTCTGGAAATGAGAGCCTCATCCTCGGACACCCCTCCTGTCCTCTCTTGCAGGTTCCGTGGTTTCCTCTGAGCTGACTCAGGACCCTGCATTGTCTGTGGCCTTAGGACATACAGTCAGGATCACCTGCCAAGGAGACCAGCCTCAAAACCATTATTATGCAAGCCGGTACCAGCAGAAGCCAGGCCAGGCCCTGTGACTGTCAGTCTATGGTAACAGCAATAGGCCCTCAGGGATCCCCAGGCCCCGATTCTCTACTCCTTACTCAGGAAACACAGGTTCCTTGACCATCACATGGCGGCTCAGGTGGAAGAGAGAGCTGTCTATGACTGTCACTCTTGGGACAGTCAGTGGAACTATCCCACAGTGACCAGACAGATGGGGAAGGTGAGACAGAAACCCCTTCACTATCTGGTTCACCGCTCCTCTCATCCAGCCCAGCAGGATTGTGACAAAGCATTGGAGCAGAGCTGACCAGTTCCACCTGGATCGAGACCGTCCAGGCCGCCCTTCCCTGCAACCCTCTAGGCAGGTTTCTGCAGAAGTTGCGTCAGTATAGGGATTTGAGGGCTAGTAAGGACTAGCTGTTCGTTGCTGTTGTTTGGACTGAGGGTCCTTAGCTGAAGATGCTAGTGGAAGACAATAAGAGGAGGACACACAGGGCCGTTGGTGGCCATCGGCCCAGGAGTTCCTCTATGGTGTGACTGGATCTAACCAATGCCCTGGACCCTGTGGCCCAAATGCCTGGATTATTGGTCTGAACTGCGCCCATGTTTAACCTGAGACCCTCAGCCCCTGCAGCTCCATGCAGCTCACATGTTCTAAGCAGGAAAGTTTCCTAGTGACGCACTGTGTCATGCCTGCATCTCTGGCGTCTATATCAGCTCGCCCTCTGAAAAATCACAGGGTGAACGTGCGCATTGAGTGCAAAGAACCGGCCTCATGAAAAAGATGTCCCTCCTTCAAAGTGGTTCAGAGAGCAATGACTGCGTGATGACTTAATCCCAGAAAGCTGTGCTTTAGATTAGGATGACCTTAAGATGCCTTCCTAGCGAGAAGTCAAACTATGTAACACATTCCAGTCAGCACGCGTCCCACACTATCTCTCCTGAGAGTATATTCCTGAAACCCTACTGCACGGAATCCTCCTCTCCGAGTAGGCTTCCAGGGAGCTCAAAACTAAAAAAACAAATAAAACAGTCTAGTGGGAAGAGTATCAAAGAGGAGACAGTTGCACAAAGAGAGAACTCTGAAGTCTGCAAATATTCATGTACTGATGAGCACTTCTGTGTGAAGAAACTCTATGAAAGAGAAAAGAACCACCCAAAGACACTTAAGGAAACATGCCAAAGAGTGTGTGCTCACACACTGTCTCACACACACACACACACACTCTCAAACACATACTCACACAAACACACACATACACTCTCTCCCACACACTCACATGCTCTCACACACCACAGTCCCAGAGGAAGGGCCTGAGTTCCAGGGCACAAGGTTGACTCATCAGAAGAGCTTTGCCTCAGTACTGGGGAAATGTGACCCTAGACAAAAGGCTGCTCAGATCTCAACTATGAAAGTGTAAAAGCAAACAGGAAATTCAGTTTTCATGTAACTTTACTGAATTCAATCATAAAAGATAAAAGTAGAGAATGAAATGCAAAATAATTCTAAATCCAACAGGAAAAATGCACAATGTCTTCATCCCATCAATATTTCCTGCAAGATGACAAGAAAACACGCTATATCACACAGAAAAATGAATCAATCCAAAGTGACCATCAAATTGCACACACGATAGACCGTGTAAACAAGTATCAAAAGAGCAATTCTTATCATTCTATTCTATTCTACTTGTTCCTGAGGATGCAGGATTGAACAAACATGTTAAATGGAGACATAAAAAAGATAAAGAGAGGCCCAAGTTATATTTTTATAAATAATTCATAATATGGCTCAATAAAAATACTCTGAATGAGACTGATTACAGATTAGATGCTGTAAAGAACAGATAAGTGAACTTGAAGATATAGCAATGACAGCTATTCAAGATGGAGCACAAAAAGCATAAACAGAGTATCAGTGAGCTGTAGGACATCTTCAACTGCCTATATTCGTATAATTAAAGTCATTAAAGGAGATAAGATTGGACAGGGAAGAGAAAAGGTAGAAAAACAATTTGAAGGAATAATGACCAAAATTTCCCAAATTTTGTGAAAACTAGAAACCTACTATTCAAAGATGTAACATGTCCCAAAGACACATACACACACACACACACACACACACAGAGAGAGAGAGAGAGAGAGAGAGAGAGAGAGAGAGAGAGAGAGAGAGAGAAATACAGGTGAACAACACAATGACAATAACAGGCTAGGTTTAAAAATTTTTTGAATTTTAGTGTCTGCACAGTAGGTGTATATTTTATTGGGTACATGAGATATTTTGATACAGGCATGCAATGTGAAATAACCACATTTTGGAAAATAGGATATTCATTCCCTCAAGCATTTATCCTTTAAGTTATAAACTATTCAATTACACTCTTTCAGTTTTTTAAAATGTATACTTAACTTGTAATTGACTATAGTCATCCTGTTGTGCTGTCAAATAGTAGGCCTTATTCATTATTTCTCACTGGTTTTTGACCCATTAACCATCCTCAGATAATAGCTGATTTCTTATTAGAATTAATGCAAGCCTGAGTCAGTGAATTATATTTAGAAAATATTAAATGAAAAAACTTACTACCCAAAGTAATCTACAAACTCAACGCAATTCCTATCAAAACACCAATGGCATTATTCACAGAAATAAAATATCTCTAAAATTGGTACAAAACCAGAAAAGACCCTGAACAGCCAAAGCAATACTGAGCAAAAAGAACACAGCTGAAGATATCACACTACTAGAATTAAAATACATTACAAACTATAGTAACCAAAACAGGATGGTATGGGTATTTGATCAGACGCTGAGACCAATATAACAGAACACAGAAATAAATTCAAATATCTATACTCAGCTGATTGTCAACAAAGATGCCAATAACACACACTGAGAAAATGGCACAATTTTCAATAAATGGTGCTGAGAAAACTGGATACCCATGTACAGAACAAGGAAACTGGACACTTATCCTTCTCAGCATAAAAGTAGCAACTAAAAGTGGATTAAAAAACCAAATATAAGACCCCAAACTGTAAAACTACTAGAAGGAAACTTAGAGAACATAGGGGAGGAACAAGTTCTTTAGGACATTGGTCTAGATAAAAATGGTGTGGCCAAGACTTCAAAAGCACAGGCAACAACAAATAATAGAGATATGGGAATTCATTAAACTAAAAGCTTCTAAAATAAAGGAAACAATCAATAAAGTAAAGAAAATGTGTAAAATAACAGAAAATATTTGCACACTACTCACCTGACAAGGAGCCAATATTCCGTATAAAATTAAAAAAAAAAAAAGACTGAAACAACTCATTAGCATAAAAAAGTAATAATACCATTAAAAAGTGGGCCAAGAATTTGAATGCACTTTTCTCAATAGAAGACACACAAATGGCCAACAGCATATGAGAAAAATGTTCAACATCACTAATCAGCAAGGGAATGAAAATCAAAACCCCAGTGAGATACAATCTCACCCCAGCTGGAATGGCTATGAGCAAAAGGACAAAAAACACAAATGCTGGTGAAGGTAAGTGACGTCATATTTCTCTAGTCCGATTCTCTGGGAACAGTGAGAGGGCTCAGTCCTTGCTCTCCCTCTAGTAACTATTTTTCACGTGCAAAAATATGGACCTTATTGGGAAATAATGCCTAAGACCACCAACACCTTAATCGTTTGTTCATCACACTAGAAATGAAACTGTTTTCTGAACAATATTAACATCTATCTGTGTCTATCACCATAGTGTCAATGTTTGTGTGATCCTACAAAATTAAGAAGGCCTAGAAGAATGTCTTTGCATCTGTGGCCTAACACAGATACAGATGATATAGATACAGATAGTAGGGGGTTGTATCTTGAAATTTATTTCTCTAAGGGACGTATTTCACACCAAATTTGAAATTATTCTGGTTTTAAATGTAACAAATGATGAACCTTATGGAATGATAACAAGATTGTGCATTTTATAAAGTCACAGGGTATATCAAATGATGAAGCAATCATTCTGTGTTGAGGTTAGTATTATTTTTTTCACTTCAATTCTCACTAAATGAGAACAGTTTTGATATAAGAGAGAGAAGGAAGGAAGGAAGGAAG
>NW_016809579.1:1208926-1220725 GCF_001698545.2 Rhinopithecus bieti | reverse complement strand
AAGGAAGGAAGGAAGGAAGGAAGGAAGGAAGGAAGGAAGGAAGGAAGGAAGGAGGGAAGGAAGGAAGGAAAATATTTCAAGCTTTACAGTAGTAGTGCCACTCTGTAATCAATAAACAACAGAACCAAACAATAAAAGATTTTACAGAACAGTCTAACCAGCAATATGATTACAAAATTCTGATTCAGATATCAAAACCATTTTCAAAAATAAATATATGATATGAAAATCCCGCAAAGGTCAAGTAGGATGTATTATGCTTGAATGAAATTATGAGTTGAGAGTAGGAAATTTATAAATTTGAGGAAACAAATTAAACAATTAAGAGGAAATTGCACTGCTAATGTATTATTTGGCAAGGTGTTCAGTGGAACACCAAGATATTCTTAAGGAAGTTGCAAATATATTTTAAAATGTTATCATTGAAGTGGATTTTTAAAAATGAGGACATGAATACCTTTAAAAAGGATTCGGGGTAAAGAGAGAAAAATACATGTAGATTGTGTATACATACATAAAAGGTCTTTTAAAAGATAAACTTTTGTCTTTCTTTATCCCTTAAATAAAAGGAGCAGATACTTAAATTCCTTGCATTTTATTTTAAAATTTAGAGAATGCTTACAGCTTCCCATATATATGGGCATATATTTCCCACACTGAAACTTATACTAAGAAGCTAATCTAATCAAGGGATGACAAAATCAAAACAATTCTCTTGAAGAGTCTATTTTCTTGATTTTTAAGTCTAAATGTATACTCAAAGAAGTAAAAGTATTTATAATTGATTCTACTATTTGAAAATATTTACTGATCATTTATCTTGCACCAAGTGACCTCCAGCTCCGAAGATAGGTCAGTGGAGAAAGATACAAAGTCGCCCAGCTTCGTTAAGCTTAAATCCTCGTGAGGAAGAAAAGAAATAATTAATCAGGGACTTTAAAACAGGAGTGTTGTGATATGGCTTGGAATTCTAACTGCATACTGTGCTTGCTGTGTGGAGACTGGATTGAAAAGTAGAGTGATGATAGAAGCTTAAATTCATATAGAATATGGCTAGCCTGTATTCTGAGGGTGCCTGAAATAAGAATGTGTAATAGTTCTCATTATTTCCTCAAGAAATCTCTGCAGTAGAACTTTGGCCTTGTGAGGGAAGTACTATAGTCACCAAGTGGTGAGGGTGGGAAGCTGAATTTGCAGATACCATTTGAAATTACTTTACTTTAAAGGCAAAGCTGGCAGGATTTTCATATGTGTCAGATCTGACAGTGTGTGTGGGGGGTGTGTGTGTGTGGGGGGGGTGTGTATGACAGAGAGAGAAAGAGAGAATGAGAACCAGACAGACACAGAGAGACAGTGACAGAGCTGCAGAGACAGAGAGAATTAAAAGAGGACACCAAGAATATTGAGGTGAGAAATTATAAAATGGGAGGTGCCATTAAACAGAATGGGGAAGAGCAAGTTCGGGGAGTGTCAGTGGCTCCATGTGGACTTATTAATTTTGAGGTCCCTAAACCACATCCAAGTAGAGAAGCCAGACAGTGTTGGGTGTGGTCTAGTGCTATGGTATCAAAGAAAATATCAGGAAATGTATGACACAAAAATTAGTAAGAAAGCAAAGATAAGAAACATAAGTGAAAGTCCTGTGTCTAGTGGTTATCCAACACCCAAAAAGTAGAAAGATGAGAAGAAAGCAGCCCAAAAGTACTAGGGGTAATTATCAAAAATGTCAAGAGGAAAGTAGGTTAAGTGTTCTGGAATTCTCTCAAAGAAAGTTTTGAGAAAAGGAGGGAGGGAGAGATCGACTGTGTTCAATGCTGCTGATACATAAATTAAGACAAAGGCTGAGGAATTACGCTTCAATTCGTCATTTAACAACATGGATATCAATTGTGCTTTGATAAGAGCAAATTTCTTGGAGTGAGTAGTTGAGAAACCACATTGGAGTGGTTTCTCAAAGGAATGCCTGATCTCTGGATTCTTAAGGAAACGTTTTATTGAACAGGGGAGGCACAGATTGGATTAGTTTTCATTCCCGGGTCAGGACACACTCTAAACATGTGCCTCTGCATGCCTTGCTTTTTAAAGTTGGGTATCCTGTTACCTTTCAATAACAGAACAATCACCTGCAAAACCCACACCCATTTAATGGACACACTTTACAAAGACTGACACTAGAGGTTGTAGGAGAGGATGTGGTTCCACGTAATATCATACTGAGTTACTGATAAGCAGGTAAGCTGGTAAAATGTCTTCGGAAAATTCACCATTCCCGCTGTACTTAAACTTTCCAATGGCAGACACCAGAAATTCCACATTGTAATATATTTTGATGAGAAAAAGCAAGAGACTTGTATTAAAATATTGATTATTATTAAAAATTATCACACTGGGTTCCCTGAATGTTTTCTTAGCAAGTCAGTCTCTGCCTATTTTAGTAGTACAACCTCAATCTATTATATTAATCAACCACTTAAAATTATATTTTATGTTAATTCTACATCCAATGCCAAAGCAAACATTTTGTATATTCCACAGAATCATTTGTTGAATAAATAATGAAGAACTTAAATAAGTTAATATTTATAGGGTCTATACACAAATAATGTATCATCTCAGAATACAGCAATAACATCTGTTATGTAGAAAATGATTTCAATCTTACTTAAAAATATTTTGGGCATAGGAGTTACTGTTATATATAGATGCTCACTTTGTTTTGTTTATATGAAAATGATTGTAGTTAATGTACATTTTTGGTACTTAAGCCTTTTGCTATTGCTGCCATAGCAAATAGTGTGCCTATTAAGAACGTGAGCCTGAGTTTTACTTCATTTTAACAGATTTCTTAATAAAATATGTGCCATACTATTTGGTTTAATACATAAGCAAAGAACCATCCACTCCACTATTGCCACCTCTCCCTCCTCTAATGTGGCGCCTGAAGATGTTACCGATAGCAGAGGACTTTGTGTTCAACCTAAGCACTTTATAGCCCTTTTATTTTGAACTAGGCATGAGATAAAATAATTCAGCAGCAATACAACTCACACTTCTTAAAGAATGACTCTTTCTTTTGAACCTGGTTAACATTATGCAGCAAGACAGAGTACACTTCTCTATCCCAGCAAATCAGTGTTGGCACTGCACTCTCTACACTCTGACAACTTGTGTTATTGGCTTTCTTACAAACACCATTTGAGCTTATAATTTACATGCATCAAATAATGTACGAAAATATGCTACTTCCTTCCCCTTCTCTTCTGTTCTCTTCTTACCAGACAATTGTGAGTTTTCTTTTCTCACCGACTGCTTTCTTCCATCTACTTGATTTTTAAAAGACTTTCTCCACATTTCCAATCTTAGTATTATAGAGACCAAATATGTGGTCAAACTACATATATAGGAAGAGTTGAATTATCAATGCAAGCATTTTTAAATAAATGATTCCTCCTCAGTTTTCCGTGATTATTTTATATAATCAAATGTCTTCCAGATATACATCCCAAACCAGCGGTTGCCAAGCTCTGCTTTGTTGTCTAATTTCATTAGAATTATCCAAAATTCTTATGATAAATACAGATAAATTGGCATAACTCCAGATTTATGAAATCAAAATTTCCAGAACCCAGGAATATGCGTATTCCTCAGGTGATGCTGATGTAATATGGGATCCGAGTTTAGAATCCGAGGAAAATTAACCTTCGTGCCCTCTGGTTGACCAGAGTTATCCAGATGACCAGAGTTGCCCTCTTGTTATCCAGAGGTCCTTTCCCCTTTCACTTTCTGCTCTCTCTCCATCTGCACGATCGTCCTCTCCTTCCTCCACTTCTCTTCATCTACATCCAAGTCCTTCTCCATCGATTCTCCTAAAGCTCCAAATGGTCAGTTGCCACTAAAGTTCCCTCTGCCCTGTGAACAAGTTATGTGGGCAAATGTAGAATTTAAGCTTGGACCCAGTGGAATCAAGAGCTGCAGTTAAAGATTTCTCTAAACCTAGAACGGACCTGCAAGTACTTGTAGAAGATTAGAGATTTCCTGTGCATGCAAAGGGCTCAGGGCGACCTGATGCTATAGACCAAATCTTACTGTCCCCTCAAATTCATGTGTTAAAATCTAATTCCCCATGTGATGGGATTTGGAGGTGGGGCCTTGGAAGGTGATTAGGTCATGAAAGCTGAGACTATGAATGTGAACAGTGTTCCTATCACAGGGACTGCTGAGAGCTCCCTCATCCCTTTGGTCATGTAAGGACACAGTACAAAGATGACAGCTTATCAACCAGGAAACAAGCTCTCACCAGACACAAAACCTGATGACCAGTTTACCTTGGATTTTAACATCTCCAGAACCATGAGAAATAAATTTGTTTCTCTGGTACCTAGTCTATGGCATTCTCTTTTGGCACCCAGATTAGCTAAAGTACCAACATATCAACTTGTACACATACTTTCTGGAAATACGGATGCCAAACCTTTGATGGCAAAAGGTGACTGATCTGCTAGAGGAATGGACCTACATGATGACTCTTTCCACAATAAACCAGAGTAAAAACAAGCTAAAGTAGGTCAAGGTCTCCTAAAAGGCGTACCTGAAAAGTTTCCAGTAACAGTTGATTAGATGGTAATTCCATCACACAAACAACCACAGCAAAGTGACACAACAATCAGAGATTTTCAGGATAGCCTCCAAAACACCATCTGACAACATCAGGGAGTTAAAGAAGACATGAAGTTTCAAAAAGTCAAGCTTGATTCAAATGTCATTGTAGAAATTTTCAATTGAACACTATGAATCAATTCTGGGCAAGTGGTGGTATGGCGTGGCGACTTTGGGGCACGAGTGCTGAGTTTCAAAGCTTTAGTTTCTATACCCTTTGGAAATGCCCCTGGCCACCTAACCCTGGTGTCTGCCTCCATGTCTCCCACTGTGCCCAGGACTGAGAACAGCGTGGGAGATGCTAGCTCGGGCTGTGCTGGTCACCCCCTCTCTTCTACCTCTTGCTCCAGCCATGCTTTCAGCTCCAGGGCTGAGGCCTGTGGCTACAGCAGATGCCAAGCGGTCAGGCAGCTGCTTAATGGGCTAGTGCTGGGAAGGACCGAGGCAGAGGCAGGAGGGCTCTGAGGCTGCCTCTAGCTCCAGTTCTCTCCCTGACAGGGGCTCTTCCCCTAGTGCTGGCACTGGCTCATTAGATGACGCTGGAAGGTCCTGTATTGCTGCACATTGAGCAGGAGTTGAAAAAGATAAAAAGAGTTCCCAATGTCAGTCACTTTCCACTGGAATTTCCACACACAGAATCAGCCTCACTGAATTTAAGGAATTCCATCCTGAAAACACCATCCCCGCAGAAGACTATAGGGAAAACACCGCCCCCACAAAGTCTCTGACACTATAGGCCACCTCACCGTGTGCCTGTGCCTTGAGGAACTGCAGAGGTTCCAGCTGGACAAGGACAATGCACAGATGTGGCCCTGATGGGATCACCGGTGTGGGCTGGCCTGGGTAGGGCCTGCTCTGGGCTGCTCTGTGGTACCTGCAGGCGTCTTCGGCCAGAGGCGCCTGGGTGAGGGATGAGCCTGCATCAGCATCATGGGAAAAGACTCTCGCTCTGGGCCCTCCTGAAGCGTGAACCTCGAGATGTGGGGATGCATCACAAGAACATCATGCTCTACTGAGCATCTCCCACCAAGGGAGCAGGCTGTGGGGCTGTCCCTAGGAGTGGGTGCCTGGTTACCAGAGCTCTAAATTCTGTTAGGTCTGTCACCAAGGAAGTGAACTCACTTCTTTAAGGTTCCGTATCCTCGTCTCCTTCCTTCCATAAGATCTACTCAGAACGCCCTGGGCTGCTTACTGTTCACCCTCCCCCCAGGTCAGCTCCTTACCTGTATACAGGTAAGTCCACCCAGGGCCTGCTTGTACACCTGCGCCTGATATGCACCTGGAGCCTAGGAATCCACTTGGGGCCTGCGATCCAATAGGGGCCTAATGTGGATTAAAAGTAATTTTGATTATTCCTGCAGGGAAGAAAAGGCCTTCTAGCAATAAGAAGCACACTTTCACATCAAACATGTAAAAATGATCAAAATCTCATGGAAGAAAGGTATCAATTTTAATCACTGAAATGTTAACTTTTGATAAATATTTAAGTTTATAAGGAAAAATAAAACCATGCTGATTAAACCACAGTTGTAGGGAATGCTATAGAGTTTCTCGTTTGTGGATTGAACACAGAAAGCGCCCACCTACTTATGGTCATAATTTTCTACCTTAATCTTCTTAATCTTATGATTAATAGAAAAAATACCATGATAATGATGGCGATGATGGTTCAAGCACACAACCGAGGTTTAGTGACAGAAACAAAGGCGTTCCAGTTACAGTGCAGCTGTTCTTATTGGGGTGGGAAAATCAATCCTGTGTTCAGTATACATGGGAAGCAGGAGTACATGTGGGGAGAACCGCAATTTACTGGACTTAGGTTTTTCACAGAAGAGCTATAGTTTATCCTGCACTCTCCATTCTGTGATCAAAAACCATGGAACAGAGAAGAGCATTTCAACCCGAGACTCTGTTACCAGAAATGCACCTGCCCCACCTCCCTGCAACCATATATGCCACCTCTCTGTGCTGATCCAGAGGGGTTCACATATAGCACAGACTGAGGCTGGACTCCATAGTTTTCAGCCTCCCAGGTGTCAGGTGTTTTGTGGTCACCTGGAGGTGGGAAGCTCCTGGGGTCCATCTTCTTCACCAGCAGGGGGCAGCAGAGCTGCATCCAGAAGTTAGTCTGGGGCTGCCCAGGGGGAGCCTAAGAGGGAGGCCAGCCCTGAAGGCTCAACAGGTGTTTGAGGATCAATCAGTCCTGGGTCTGGAGGCCCAGTAAAGTGCATCCTATCCCCTCGAGCTGCAGTAAACCCGTCCTGAGTGCTGCATTCATGCAGCATCACCCAAATGACAGGAGAAGGGGAACAGTGAGGGCCTCACCTGGGAAATGCAGCTGGAAGTGCCTGGGCCCTGGTGTCAGCCTGGGCAGCTCCCACAGGGCTGGGATTCCCTGGAAGACGCCCCAAGGTCGAGGTGCTCTAGGAGGAGGGCACAGTGTGAGAAAAAAGGGTTTCCAGGACCCAAGCCCTTCACCTAGCATTGCTGCCTGAGCCTCCTGCCACTCTCAGGGTCTTGTCCCTCTCTGTTCAGCAACATTCTGAGGAGCTGAGTCCTCAGTCCTGGGCACTTCCACAGGCTCCCCCATCCCTTCTCCCTCTGCCTTTCCTTCCTGCTCCAGGCATACTCTGACTCAGGGGGCGGCTCCTGTGCTCAGGGGAGTCTCAAGTGGGTGGGGTGGCGCACTCAGGACCCTGGTTCCTGGATGGGACATCCGCAGCCTCCTTAAGGAGATGGTTTCCACAGGGAAGGGGATTCTCACCTGCCTCAGGCCACAGCTCTGGCCACCAGGTGCATGATAACAGCCTCATTGGCAGGACGTCATTGCAGGGATCAGGGACCACCCACCCTATGGAGCCCACACCCTGTGCAAAGACTGTGTTCCTGGGATGCTCACAGAAACCATGGGGCTTAAAGTTGGATTTCCCATCAATATTTCATGGAAACTTGTAAAAGTCTCCAGAAAACCACACTAGATAGAGAACCCTGGTGCTTTTTACCATTTTACATAAAATATTGATGGGAAAATAAATAAACAATGGCAGAGCTGAGAATGGCAATGGCTAGTGTACTGTGGGGATGGGGACGGACTAGAAATATCAACACCGTGGGTGAAATGAGACCAGACGTCCTGATGGCTCCACATGGGTGAGTGGTTCCTCAAATGACTCAACTATTCTCACTGAAATAGGTGACAAGTGTCCTAATGACACAATCCATCATTCAGATTAAATGAGCAGGATGGGACATTTCCTCCAGCCAGGAAGACTGTGGACAAATTCAAGTGCAGGGCTGGCCCAGTTCACCTGGCTCTGAGACCGTTGGATCTGAGTTCCTCCAGCCCTCCAGGCAGACTCTGCAGAGGGGGTATCAAGAGTAGATTGAGGAATTAGGTGACCAGGATATACTGGGGTGTGGGGACTCAGCTGTGACTTAGGGAAATGGGGTCTGATTGAATCAACAGACTGAGGTAGACATCCCTCAGCTGGTCTCTGAATTTCCACAGGTCATGACAAGCCAGTCCTTGACCTGAATATCCTGGATCAGTCCCCAGAACTGCCCAACTCAGGCTTATGTCATTCTCTACAGAAAAACCAGTGGAGTGGACACAGTGGAATCTGTCCGGATTCCTTCCTCTGATCTCACCCACCCAGCACTGTTGGGAGCTTGTGGCAGCTGAGAGCTGTGCCTTCTTCACTGGGAAGTGCTGCTCAGCGCAGAAAACTGCCTCCTCCAGGTTTATGCCCTTCCTCAGCGAGGTTAGGTTTCATGACTGCCTGAGGCCAAGATCTCAACCCTCTGCCTCAATATACGAGGACCTGAAATTCCTCCTAGCTCCACAGCTCCCTGTGGGANCAGAGGGGTATCAAGAGTAGATTGAGGAATTAGGTGACCAGGATATACTGGGGTGTGGGGACTCAGCTGTGACTTAGGGAAATGGGGTCTGATTGAATCAACAGACTGAGGTAGACATCCCTCAGCTGGTCTCTGAATTTCCACAGGTCATGACAAGCCAGTCCTTGACCTGAATATCCTGGATCAGTCCCCAGAACTGCCCAACTCAGGCTTATGTCATTCTCTACAGAAAACCAGTGGAGTGGACACAGTGGAATCTGTCCGGATTCCTTCCTCTGATCTCACCCACCCAGCACTGTTGGGAGCTTGTGGCAGCTGAGAGCTGTGCCTTCTTCACTGGGAAGTGCTGCTCAGCGCAGAAAACTGCCTCCTCCAGGTTTATGCCCTTCCTCAGCGAGGTTAGGTTTCATGACTGCCTGAGGCCAAGATCTCAACCCTCTGCCTCAATATACGAGGACCTGAAATTCCTCCTAGCTCCACAGCTCCCTGTGGGAAGACTGAGGCCTCAATGAGGGTCGGAGCCTCCTGCCCGGTGTTGCCTCCCTCACCTCCTTTCACATCCTCTGTGCATACAGTTCTCCATGTCAGAGTCTGCTTCCAGGGAACCCAAATTAAGATCACCAGCCATCCCCAACATGGGCCATGCGGGACCTCAGGAGGCCACTGTACACTGGAAAGCAACCGTTTATTCCTAAATTAGCATTGTGAGTATCCACATGCCCAACGAAATCGGAGTGTTTCTTGGATTTGTATGGAATGAAAAGGGAGCCTGACTCACCAGGTGCTCTGAGTTCTGAGGCAGAGTTGGAATCAGATCCCCCCGCAGTAAAACCCAGGGCAGGAGGAGAAGCCTCACCCCATACAGGGACCACAGATGCACCCACAGGGTGAGCAGCAGGATGGACACTGCCCGCCTCCACCCTCCACACCCTGGGCAAAAAATCATTCTTTACACCCCTCATTCAGCCTATCAATGTTGACACTTAAAAAGCCACCACAGCCCACCGTTGTCAACAGGAAACCCATTCACATCTCCATCAGCCACACAATCTCCACAGATGCTTCAAAACATAATAACAGTAGCCATGCAAAGTATAGAAAATGTCTCCTAAATAATTGTACTTAGATTACATATGAAAGTGATACTATTTTTGATATGCTAGGTAAACAAAGTATATTATTTAACTCATTTTCTTCTTCTCTTTGTATTTCTAATGCGATGACTAGACATTCGGTTTCCCACGAGGCTCACAACATTATTGTGAATGGACAGTGCTGGTCTGCACCCCTTCAGGTTACAGGGGCTGTGGAGTGACCTGGTGCAGGAAGCCCCATCTCCATCCACAGGACATCAGTGTGAACCCAGGGAGAGGCGCTGGTGTAAGAGAGATGAGAACACAGGTGTGAACCACCTGCTTGTGCAGGGGACTGAGCCTTCATTTTGAGCCAAATAATATCCTTTCCTATCTTCAATTCATAACAAGAGGGCTTTCTGGGCTTCTTTTTGTTTTCAGGTTTGTGCCCCTTGAAGTTTCAGGCTGTCTGGATCCCAGCCAGGGGACACTGAGGAAATGCAGGAGTCTCACACTGACTGTTGTATGTCATCTGCTGGGGCCATCCCAAACTGCTGAGTACCATTTCCTTTCCTGGTGCTCAAATAGCTGCCCCATGCACTTGTCATGGTTCCAGACATGAATCTAGGTGGGAAGACAGGATAGTGTATGTTATAATATTTAAATGGAACCTGAATCTGTTAATATCTAATATGAAAGATTAAAATAATTTTGTCATAAGCAATGGGGAAAGAAGAAAAGATACTAAAATCCTTTTAAGGAAAGAAACAAAAACGTATTTATTGAATGTCTGTGTGTCTTCATTGTCGCAAGGCTTAGAGAGGTCAGCTTTAAGTTGTAGTGAGGAAGTGGTCTGATGGGAAAAAGTAAGAAAGCAGGAAACACGCATCTCTGCAATTTAACACATAAATTACAGTTCAATAAAGCAAACATTCACAATAAATATATGCTGGTGCACACAGAAAAGCCTGTTAACAAACTTTCCCTTTGTCCTGCTGGGTCATATCCCCACGGACCGTCTGTGTGCAGTGTGGACTCTGTGGTCCCCATTTCTCAGGCTGAGAACCAGAAGGTGGGAAGGACACATCACCTGCTCATGAGTGGGAAAGGCAGGATTGGGAGCAGTGGACTCAGGCTCAGGACTGTGGGCCTGGTCAGTGCTCCTGTTCCCTCCACAGGGTCCCTCCCACATGTGCCCGTGTGGATGCGGGTGCACTGCCTGGGTCGGCTGATGTGCTCCAGGGATTCGATGCCACAAATGCTTCAGCACAAAGCGTGGGGGTGGTGATGGGATGAGGCTGCAACTCGGGAGACCAGGGACCGACAATACCCATCAGAGGGGTCCACGGGGTGGGCAGCCCCATTTCCTGACAGTAGAGACAGGCTGGAGGTGGGTGCCAAGCCGAGGGCACTGCAGGGTCGGCCAAGGCCTGGAAGGTCACAGAGACACAGGCACCACACAGCAGAGACACTGATGGCCAGGAGATGACTCAGGTAAGGGATTTCAGCAGATCTTTCTCTCCCGAGCAAATCAGGTACAAAAAAATTAAGTTCCTGCCATCAGAATAGACAAACAAGGACTTTAATCTCCTCAGCTGAGCCCCGGTGTCCAGGGAAGCAGAAGTCTCTGAGCCCAGGCCCAGCTGAGGGTGGGGTGAGGAGAGGAGCTCAGGGTGCAGATTTGCATGGAGGCCCCGCCCTCCTCTGAGGCAGAGGAGATAACACAGGGCTAGGGGCAGGCCCAGTGCTGGGGTCTCAGCAGGCACCACTCTCGGGACATCTCCACCATGGCCTGGGCTCTGCTCCTCCTCACCCTCCTCACTCAGGGCACAGGTGACCCCTCCAAGGAAGGGGCTTCAGGGGCCTCTGGGCTGATCCTTGGTCTCTTGCTCCTCAGGTTCACCTGGGCCCAGCACTGACTCACTGGAGTGTGTTTCTCCCTCTTTCCAGGATCCTGGGCTCAGTCTGCCCTGACTCAGCCTCGCTCAGTGTCCGGGTCTCCTGGACAGTCGGTCACCATCTCCTGCACTGGAACCAGCAGTGACGTTGGTGGTTATAACTATGTCTCCTGGTACCAACAGCACCCAGGCACAGCCCCCAAACTCATGATTTATGGTGTCAGTAATCGGCCCTCAGGGGTCTCTGATCGCTTCTCTGGCTCCAAGTCTGGCAACACGGCCTCCCTGACCATCTCTGGGCTCCAGGCTGAGGA
>NW_016809579.1:1187702-1205360 GCF_001698545.2 Rhinopithecus bieti | reverse complement strand
TAGAGACAGGTTTTCACTATGTTGGTCAGGCTGGTCTCGAACTCCTGACCTCGTGTTCCGCCCGTCTCGGCCTCCCAAAGTGCTGGGATTACAGGCTTGAGCCACCGCGCCCGGCCAACTTTGATCTTAAATAACAGTGCAGCGAACATCCCTATGCAGCCTCCTTTGAGTTCCTGTGTGAATATGAGCATAGGATTCATTTCTGAAAGTGAAATTGCGGGTCAGAAAGATGTGTGTTTGTAATTTTCACCCATTGTTGTCAGATTCCCCTCCAGAGGGGTTCTACCAATTTTCAATGCCAGTCGTAAGTACTTGTTCAGAGTACATTGTTGAAAGTGTAAATTTTTGCCAGCTTATCAAACAGAAAAATGTTATCTGGTCACAGTTTTATTTTGAGTTTCCTGTTCTGCTTAATGTTGGGCCTTTTCACAAATAGTTCAGTACTCTTCATTTTTTAGGATTTGGTAAACTTTTTAAAAATTATCAGATAAGAAGAATTTTAATCTTTGGGGCCTTACACGGTGGCTCGTGCCTGTAATCCCAGCTCTTTGGAAGGCTAAGATGGGTCAATCACTTGATCCCAGGAGTTTGAGATTAGCCTGGGCCGCACTAGGCCCAGTGAGATGAGTGAACCCTCATCTCACTTAAATTAAATAAAATAAAAATAGCTTTAAAAAAGTCTTTGTGGCCCAAGGATCAACTTTGGGGATATTCCATATGGACTTACAGCACCATTTACAATGTAAACATTTAAAATGATAACAACCACTGTCAACAGTGGAACTAATTTGACTCCATCGGAAAAAAACAAAACAAAACACTAAAAGATTCCTATTCTGCATTTCCAAATGTTCTAATGGTCAGAGACCACTTCCTTGACAAATGGTGAGTACGGGGAACTGATAGGATAGGTAGCATTTAGGCCGGTTTTTGGTGAAGAATAGGGATAAACACAGGAAAGCTTTCAAAGAGAAAAACACATGGCGGTTGGAACACAGAACAGAACATAATATGTCTGAGAAATAAGACTTACTGGAGATGAGTGAGAACAAAAAAAAAAAATGGCATAAGCCATGTATTTCTCTCTGGATATCTCATTAAAATATTTTCTCCTCCCCAACACACCACCCATGTGAATTGTAAAATGCCCATTTTATTTTTTATTTTTTGCATATCATGACAGGGTCAAGCATGTGAATCCAACTCAGTTTGATGAGTCCAGGCCTCTTAAGCACCAGACCCAGGTGGCCTCGGAAGGACTTGGGGAGACAAGGGCTTGTTGTCAAAAGTAGAGGAAGTGAGATTTTTCACTGTGGCTTAGAGCAGAGATTCTAGTGGACATACAAGCCCCTGAGGGGTCTGGTTAAGGTACAGATGCAGCCTCAACAGTTCTGGATGTGGCCCCAAATTCTCTGTGTCCAGCAACTCCCAGGTGAGGCTGATGCTGCTGGTCCTCCAAGCACCACACTTTGAGTGGCTTAGCTCTTATTCACCCAGCTCACTCAAGCCTCAGAGGAGACTCACACAAGGAGAGCACATTGCAGAAGCACAGGTCACTTCTCACTCCTCCCCTTGTGTCTTAGATCTTTTTCTGTTACTATGAAGAAGTACCCAAGACTGGGTAATTTATAGAGAAAATAAAAGGTTTATTTGGCTCACAGTTCCAATGGCTGTAAAGTTCAAGGTGTGGCACCCGCTCTTGCTGAAGACCTCAGGCAATTTCCGTCACAGTGAAAGGTGAAGGGGAGCCAGTGTGTGCTGACGTCAATGGGGGCAGAGGAAGCAAGAGAGAAGGGGAAGATGCCAGGCTCTTTTAAATAACTAGCTCTTGTGAAAACAGTGGGAATTCACTCACCCCAAGTGAGGGCATTAAACTATTCATGAGAGATCCACTCCCATCACCCTAAAAGCTCCCATTAGTTCCCACCTCCAACACTGGGGATCCAGCTTCAACATAAGATTTGGAGGAGACAAAGATCAAAGCCATAGCACCCTGAGGTTTGGTCACTCACTTGCTCATCTCCACATTTGTCCATCCCCTCAGGACTGGGGTCCTGACTGCTCTGACTCAGTCTCCCTCCACTTCATGAACACCTGGCAGTCAGTCATCATCTGTTTTACTGAAACCGCAGCAATATTGGGGGTAACAATTTTGTCTCCTGGTTCCATGAGAAACAGAGTAGAGGCCCACACAGCTGAGGTGTGGGGTCAAAGATTAAAACTAAGAGACAAAAAACTGATTCTCAGGCTTGAAGTCTGACAAGTGAGCTTCTTTGAGACTCCCTGGGATCCCAGCAGTGAGACTGATCATTATTGCTGTCGCACACATCCCAAGCGATGAGGAAGTAAGACCAAAATCCTCCTAAGATTCCTGACTTGTGTCCTGACACCAGGCTGTGATTCCCATCATTCCTTCAAGATTATTCAAATAAGCAGTGACAATCACTTCCATATGAGATATGAGAAGAAAAAGAATTCCACATGAACCAAACCCACGAAGCCCACACTGAAGCCTGTTGAGTTCTCTGCAATCCAGTGAGATGGAGGGAGCATTTTCATGGGAACTTTTGGGAATATGATGGGAACCAGCCTCAGCTATGGGTTCCAGAGACAAAACTCCAGGATGTCTCCCCCTGGCCTTGGCCCATCACCTGCTACCTCTCCTTACTCTTTGCATAGATGCTGCCCCAGGCTAAGCCCCCACAGTACCCTAAGCCTAGTCCTTACCCTGAGCTCAGCCCAGGTGATGCTTCAGGAGATGGGATCCTGAGAATGAGTCCCAAAGCCTCCTTAACCTGAATCCTCTGTGGTCTCGTAAAGACCCAGCTACCCCCAGGAGAGCTGGCCATGAGACACCTGTCCCCCACCTTCTCAGGAGACAGTGGAGCAGGCAACAGTGCAGAGAGAACCAGCAGGAGCCAGGCCAGGCCCTGCATCCAAAGCAGCCCCAACTCCCCACAGATTCTCCAACTCTAGCCTGCGTACAACCCCCACATTCTGCAGGCTGAAGTGGGCTTCTCAGGATGCCCAGGCCATGATAGGGGATGGAAGTTTGTCCATGGGACACAGCCATGCTGCCTGCCTGGCCATCATGCCCCCTCCCTCCTTACCCTGGTTAAGCTCCACCTCAAAGGGCCTAGGTTCAGAACTCAGGACACCTGGGTCAGCTCCTGGATTTGCCCCCACTGCTCTCTGTTCTCCTGAGCCACTTAGTCTCTTTTGGCCTCAGTGTTACCTGCTGTGAAGTGAGGAGGCTTATACTGAAGTGAAGAAGCTCTTTTCTTCATTCAAAATTACAAGATAGAAAAACAATGAGTCATGTGAATTAAAGCCTGCTGAGGGGATGTCTTTTAATGGGCTCCAATGGGCTTCAGCCATGGAACTTCTGTCTTTCCTCTGCAGGGTTCCAAGAAAGAGACTCAAAAAGAGCTTGCCTTCTGTATGATGTCAACTACGTTCCTGAACTGAGTATAAGCAGGAGAGTCCCAGTTTTATCATCAAGACAGACCAGGCTAAGGTAGAAATCCTCCCGGCACAAGCTCTGAGAGGTGTGGAATGAAATAAAGATAAACATGAAATTAATATGCCGACGATGGTGATGTTAGCTCATAACTAAGCTGCAGAACCGGAAACATCAGATGATGGCAGTGAGTCATAGCTGCTCTTACTGGGTGGGAGGTGCACCACTTTGCTTCCTTAGTGCATAGAAGGCCTGCGTCCCTGTAGGATGGCATGCACGTCTCTCTGGACTTTGAAAGTATTGCAGAAGAGCTTCAGTTGACTCACTCTAATAAGTCCTGACCGAACAAACCCATTAGAGGAGGACATTTCAACCCTGAGACACTTTTACAGCAATTTCACCTGCACCGCCTCACTGTACTGCATGTGTGACCTCTCTGTGCTGGACTGGGCAGGGCAGATTGGGTCACACTGGCACAGAATGGAGCTGGACTCTCTGGTCCTCAACTTCTGAGGTGACGGGTGCTGTTGGGTCACCTGGAAGGAAAAAAACTCCTGGGCTGAGTCTCCTCCACCAACTGGGGTCAGCAGAGCTGCAGCCAGGAGCAGTCAGGAGAGAGGCTGGGGCTGCCCAGCTGGGGCAAAGAGGAAGGTCAGCCTGGGGTTCAACAGGTGTCCAAGAATCAGTCTTCAGACTGAAAGTGAAGACAGTTCATCCTATCCCTTCGGGCTGCAGTGACCATGTTCCAAGGATCAGACTCAAGTGGTGTCAGCTCAGAACACTGACAGAAGCCTGGCACAGTGAAGACCTCACCTGGGAAATGCAGCTGGAGGAGGCTGAACCCAGGTGTCAACTTGGGCAGCTTCTTCAGGAAGGGGATTCCCTGGGAGACGTCCGAGGTTGAGGTGCTCTAGGAAGGTGCACAGTGTGAGGTGACGGGGCTCCCAGGGCCCGAGTTCTTCACCCAGGATGGCTGCCTGAACCTCCTGCCACTCTCAGGGCCTCGTCCCTCACTGTCCAGCAGCATCCTTGGGAGCTGAGCCCTCTATCCTGGGCACTTTCAGATACACCCTCCCTCTGCCTCTCCTTACTGATCCAGGCAGACTATGAGTCAAGGGCAGCACCTGTACTCAGGGGAGTCTCAGGTGGGTGGGGTGAGGCATTTGGGGCCCTGGTCCCTGCATGGGGCATCACCAGCCTCATTGAGGAAACACTCTCCAGAGGGACGGGGCTTCTCACCTGCCTCAGGCCACGGCTCTGACCCCAGACTTGTCCATGCCACAGGACAAAACTAATTGCCAANGGGCCTCGTCCCTCACTGTCCAGCAGCATCCTTGGGAGCTGAGCCCTCTATCCTGGGCACTTTCAGATACACCCTCCCTCTGCCTCTCCTTACTGATCCAGGCAGACTATGAGTCAAGGGCAGCACCTGTACTCAGGGGAGTCTCAGGTGGGTGGGGTGAGGCATTTGGGGCCCTGGTCCCTGCATGGGGCATCACCAGCCTCATTGAGGAAACACTCTCCAGAGGGACGGGGCTTCTCACCTGCCTCAGGCCACGGCTCTGACCCCAGACTTGTCCATGCCACAGGACAAAAACTAATTGCCAATCTCGAGCAGATTGTCCTGACTGTTTCTGCAGAACTGGGCATCTCCTCCCAGCACCAGGAAGTCCCAAGCAAGGCCAGGTCTAGGAAGGCAAGTAGGAGTGTAACATACATCACACAGTTGGACAAGACAAAGTGGTTTTGCTGCAGTTCTGCTGGGACACATCCTGGTGATGTCTCTCAGAACTCATTCATGTGCCTGCAACAGAAAGCCCATAGAACAGGACAGCAGGATGAAGGCTGTGCTCCCTTTTCACCTGTGCACAAAGCAGTGCAACGTGTATGCATGTGTGTAAATGCATATGCCTGTGTGTTGATGTGTGTGCCTGTGGTAAATGCACATGCCTGTGTCTGAGTGTGTGTGCTTGTGTGTACATGTGCATGCTGGCATTGCCAAGGAATGTCTCAAGTATCAAATGTCCCAAATTCAAAACTTTTCTATTTTCCTCACTTACCTCCTCCCTCAGATGTGCTTCTGGCTTAAATGAGTTTGTGGGGGCAGGGACCAGAAACAGGCAAGGCACAGGCCATAGTCAGTGCTGAGTAAGGGTCATTAACGATTGTTATGCTCATATAGAACCTTCCTCAGGGTGGGCCACATGTACACCCCTGTCTGGTCCTGACAGAGCAGCAGAAGGGGGACTGAGACACAACAATGGCCAGGGCCCTGGCAACACGGAGACACCTTCCCACCCCTGTGAGCTTCACAGACAACCATGGGTATGGGATTCTTGTCATTCCTTTGAGTTTGTTCAAATAATCCCTCCCCTATGAGATATGAGAAGAATAATCCCACATGAACCAAACCCGTGACTCCCACACTGGAGCCTCTGAGCTCTCTCCAGTCCAGCGTGATGGAGGGAGCATTTTTGTGGGTACCTTTAAGAGTATGGAGAAGGCCTGAGGAAAATGGCCTCAGCTATGGGTTCCAGAGACAAAGCTCTGGGACATTTCCCCATGGCCTGTGCCCCTCACCTGTCACCTTTCCTCACTCTGCACAGATGCTGCCCTGAGATAAGTCCCCACAGGGCCCTAAGCCCAGGTGATGCTTCAGGAGATGGTTCTCTGAGAATGAGCCCCAAAGTCTCCTCAACCCACAGGTTCTGTGGTCTCCTACAGACTCAGCAGCCCCCAGGAGAGGTGGGCATGAGACACCTGTCCACCACCTTCTCAGGAGAGACTGGGGCAGGCAAAAGTGCAGAGAGAACCAGCAGGTGCCAGGCCAAGTCCTGCACCCAAAACAGCCCTCAATCCCCACAGATGCTCCAGTTCTAACCTGGGGTACAGCCCCCACCTTCGGCAGGCTGAAGTGGGCTTCTCAGAATGGCCAGACCGTGACGGGGAATGGCAGTGTGCTTGTGAGACACAGTCCTGCTGCCTGCCTCGCCCTCATGCCCCTTCCTCCCCACCCTGGTCAAGCTCTGCCCCAAAGGTCCCAAGTTCAGAACTCAGGACACCTGTGTCAACTCCTGCACTTCCCACCACTGCTCTCTCTTCTCCTCAGCCACTTAGTCTCTTGGGACCTGAGTATCACTTCCTGTGAATTGGGGAAGCTTATACTGAACTTAAAAATCTTTTTTCTTTATTCAAAATTACATGACAGAAAAGCAACAAAAGGCATATTAGTTAAAGTCTGATGAGGGGGTATCATTGAATGGGCTCCAATGGGCCTCAGACATGGAATCTCTCATCATTCCTCTGCAGGAATCCCAAGAAAGGTGGTCAAAAAGAGCTTGTTTTCTGTATGGTAGGAACAGCGGTCCCCATCTGAGAATAAGCAGGAGAATCCCAGTTTCGTCAGGAAGACAGATTAGGCTAGTGAAGAAATCCTCCTGACACAAACTCTAAGAGGTGTGGAATGAAATAAACATAAACATGAAATTAATCATGGCAACGATGGTGATGTTAGTTCACAACTAAGCTGCAGTACCAGAAACATGGGGTGATCGCAGTGAACCACAACTGCTCTTATTAGGTGGGAGGTGCACCAGTTTGCTTCCTAAGTGTATAGGAAGTCTGAATCGTTGAAGAATGGCATGCATCTATCTCTGGACTTTGAAAGCTTTGCAGAAGAGCTTCAGTTGCCTCACTCTAATTAGTCCTGACAACCAAACCACTGTTGTAGGGCATTTCAAACCTGGGACATCATTATAGCAATGCCACCTACCCCACCTCCCTGCAAGTGTATGTGACCTCTCTGTGCCAAGCAAGGCAGATGGGGTCACACTGGCATAGAATGAGGCTGGACTCCCTGGTCCACAGCCTCTGAGGTGACAGGTGCTACAGGTCACCTAGAGGACGGAAGCTGCTGGTGTGAGTCACATTCACCAGCAGGGGGTAGCAGAGCAGCATCCAGGAGCAACCAGGAGACAGGCTGGGGCTGCCCAGGTGGAGCCTAAGAGGGAGGCCAGCCTGGGGTTCAACAGATGTCAGAGAATCAGTCCTCAGCCCGGAAGTCGGGACAGTGCACCATACCCCCTCGGGCTGCAGTAACCACGTTCTGAGAGTCAAGCACACAAATCCTCACCCCAAGACACTGGCAGGAGGCCAGGCACAGTTAGGATTTTGCCTGGGAAATGCAGCTGGAGGAGTCTGGGCCCAGGGGTCAGCCTGGGCAGCTCCCACAAGGATGGGATCCCTGGGAGATGCCCAGAGGTCGAGGTCCTCTAGGAGGGAGCAAAATTTGAGGGGATGGGGCTCCCAGAGCCCAAGTCCTTCACCCAGGATGACTGCCTGAGCCTCCTGCCACTCTCAGGGCCTCATCCCTCCCTGTCTAGCAGTGTCCTGGGGAGCTGAACCCTCTGTCCTGGGCACTTCCAGAGACAATCGACCCCTCCTCCCTCTGCCTCTTCTTCCAGTTCCAGGTGGACTCTGACTCAAGGAGGAGCTCCTGTGCTCAGGGGAGTCTCAGGTGGGTGGGGTGGGGCAATCAGGGCTCTGGTCTCTGCATGGGGCATCCCCAGCCTCCTTGAGGCGATGCTCTCCAGATGGAAGGGGATTCTCACCTGCCCCAGTCCACAGCTCTCATCACGGGGCTGTCCCTTGATCAGTGACAGGATCCGCATGGCTGGAGGAACTACTGAACACACACCTTCTGGAGCTCATGTCCTGTGCAGAGACCATGACCCGGGGACCCTCAGAGAGACCACGGGACCAAAAATTAGATTTTCAGTACAGTGTGATCATCTGGTTCTTTTAGCAAGTTTACATGAAACATTGATGAGAAAAAGTGAATAAATAAAGGAAGAGCTGAGGATGGCAATTGTTGGTCTACTGTGGGGTTGGGGGATACCACGGAAAGAGTAGCAGCGCATGTCAAATGAGACTAGGGATTGGGATGCATCCACAATGTGTGTGGTTGCTCAAATGACAAAACTCTTTCAACGGCAATGATTAATAAGTGTCCTAAAAACACAGTACATCACGTACATAAAATTACCAGGATGGGGCCAAGTGATTCTGGGGCATCCGGAGCGGAGATGAAAGAGGAGAAAGATGACGCATCTTTGGTGCACTTGCTGCTGAGTCAGGTGTCATCAATGATCTCTCAGCAGGGCCCAGCTCAGCCCCAGACCAGGCTCCTGGAAGGTCTACAGCCCTGCTCAATGTAGCCTAGGACAGATCACATGACACAGAGGTTTGAGACAGCAACCATGTTGTCAATACCCAGGCAGGTGACTGTGATCACAGGCCTCGGAGGCCAAAGCTGATTTTCTGACTACAGAAGCAGATGAAGGAAGTTGGGGACTCATTCCTTCTTTCTTACTTTCTTGTGCTACCCCAGAGCTGGCTTGACAGATATCCCACCATGAGGAGTCCCAGAGAAGTAAATTTGCATAAACACCAAGGATGCACTGCTCCAGTGGACCTGAGAGGAAATAAGAGAGGACTGGGGAGCCCAGCTGTGCTGCAGGCTCAGGAGGCAGAGCTCTGGGTGTCTCACCATGGCCTGGACCACACTCCTGCTCCCGCTCCTCACCCTCTACACAGGTGCTGCCCCCAGGCCCTGCCCCAGGCTCAGCCCTTTTAGGCCTCTGAGCTTGTCCTGCCCGGAACCCTGAGCTCAGCCCAGGCAGAGCCCCAGGGTGACACCACTGGAATGGGTTTGTTATCTTCAAGCCCCCTCTCCTGTCCTCTCCTGCAGGCTCTGTTGCCTCCTATGAGCTGACACAGCCACCCTCGGTGTCAGTGTCCCCAGGACAGACAGCCAGGATCACCTGCTCTGGAGATGTACTGAAGGAAAATTATGCTGACTGGTACCAGCAGAAGCCCGGCCAGGCCCCTGTGCTGGTGATACATGAAGATAGTAAGCGACCCTCTGGAATCCCTGAGCAATTCTCTGGGTCCACCTCAGGGGACACAAACACCCTGACCATCAGCAGCAGCCTGAGTGAAGACGAGGCTGACTATTACTGTTTTTCTGGGAATGAGAACAATCCCACAGTGACACAGGCAGATGGAGAAGTGAGACACAAACCCCTTTTTCGTCTGTGTCATGTTCTTCCTCCAGCACCAGGAAGACTGTGGACCAAGCCATGAGCAGGTCTGGCCGAGTTCTACTGGATCTGAGACCTCCAGGCCATCCTTTCATCCAGCCAACCAGGTTGGCTCTGGAGAGGGTGGATCAGGAGTAGATTTAGGGCTGCTATAATCAGAATTTACTGGTGTTTTTAGGCCTCTGGAGTGATTTGGGGAAGTAAGAACTGGATGGAAGATGAGAGAGATGTAGAGAAACATCACTTGGCCTTAGATTTCCACATGATGGTGATTGGGTCACTTCTTCCAAACAGCCTACCTCAGTCCCCAAAACTGTCCACCTCAGCTCAACACCTGAGGTTCCAGGCTTCCATGGCAGCCTGGGATCTTGAACAAGAAAAGCAGAGGAGGGGACACTGAGGGATCAGCCTCAATACCCTTTTCTGAGCTCACCCACCCTCAACTGCTGGGAGCTTCTAGGAGCTCAGAACTGTGCCCTCACTGGGAAGTGCTATTGGTTCCAGAAAACTTCCTTCCTCATATTTAGACCCAGTTTTGAGAGTTTTAATTTGATGACTGCCTGAGCCAAGAACCCAAGGCCCTGTCTTAATACAGGATGACACTGAAAGGCCTTCCAGCTCCAGACCTCCCATCGTGGATGCCTGAGGCCTCCGTTGCAACCCTATTGTGGGCCAGGGTCTCCTTCTGCGGGTGATGCCTCCCTCACTCCTTCCAGATCTTCTGTGCATGCACATCCTTATCTCAGAGTCTTCTTCCAGGGAACCCAAACTAAGATGGCCAGCTGTCACCAAAATGAAATACCATAGACCTGATGTGGAAACACGAGCAAATTTACCAAATTTCCATTGTGAACACCCAAATGGCCATTTATATCTGAGTGTTCCTTGTATTCTTAGAAAATGAAAATGGAGCCTGACATACAAGGTTCTAGGAGTCCTGAAGGAGAGGTAGAGTCTGATTCTCCTGCAAGCAATCCACTGAAAGGGGAGCACCATCACCCCATGCAGAGATCAGAGATGCACCCACAGGGGCAGCTGTAGGATGGATGCTGCTCACCTCCACCCTGCACATAATGCACAAATAATCACGCTTTCATCCCTCCTTCAGCTTATCAAAGTTGACACTTACGAAGCCAGCACAGGTCACCCTTGTTAATCAGACTCCTTCAAACCTCCATCAACCACACAATCCCAACATAAAGAATCTCCTCAAAATAATAATGGTAACAGTAGCTATGAAAATGTCTATAAAATATCTCATAAATAATTTTAGATTGTGTTCATGTGTAAATATTATTTGTCACACTTTGTGTTAAATACAGTATATTATTGAAACTGATTTACCTTTTTATTTTTTATGTCTAATATGGTGACTAGACAGTAGTCTAGTTGTGATTGTACAATGCTGGTCTCATCTTACCCCTTAACGTGACAAGTGCTGTGGAGTAACCTGCTTCAGCCCCATCTCCACCCGTAAGACATATGTGTGAAGCCAGGGAGAGGCACTGGTGGAAGGGAAATGAGAACACAAATGTAGACCAGCTGTTTACGCAGGTGACTGAGTCCTGGAGCCCTGACCCTGCTCTGCCTTAGATGTGTCACATTCATCTCACCAGAGATCACTGCTAGCCTGTCTGAGCTCACAACTGGGGGGATCTGGCAGTTCTGGCAACATGGTCGCTTGATGTCCAGTGTTATCCTGTCTCTCCCAGGGCCCAGTAAGACAAGAGGAGCTGTTTTTCCAAAGGGAAGTAATACTCTACTGCACATGACATGGCCTTCTTCTAAAACCCCTGGAGTCTACATTGGGATTCTCCAGTGGGGTTTACCATGTGCAGAAGGTTTCAGTTACCACGGTAGTCAGCTGGATTCTCTGGTCCCAGCAGCAGGGCACTCACAACCCTGCCTGCACCTGCTGCAGAGCCTCAATGCTCTGGGCCTGGAAAACAATGGGTGATATTTATGGCTCCTGAGATATGGGTCAGAGTCACATCCCCAAGTGTAAAATATGCTACCACTAGACCTTTATAGACCTTGTGTCTCTCTCTTCCTGGAAGGAATTGAAGGGTATAATAACATGTTGTTTATGTTGTAGGAGAGTCTCAGCTGCTCCAGACAACTAAACTCCCAAATTTCAGGCTAATATTGAAAGGAGGAAAACATCTTAGTTTATTTAACATCTTAGTTTATTTCCCACTCTCAAAAGTGCGCGGATCTCCCAAAACCTTCCAATAGGCCGTGCCCATGATGTACATGTGATTCAACTCTGATGTCCAGATGGTCTGAACCCCCATAATGATATCATGACAGGGAAGGCAGAGCTAATGATGCTCGGCAGAAAAAGTGTGAATGTATACGGTTGTCCATCCCACATGAATGCGCACTGATTCTGATCCTAGTCTCTGAGGGGAATAGACAAGAATTCAGTATCTGCTTCAATGGTGTAACTGTGCACCTGCAGCCATAGCGTTCTGTTTCAGGAGATCCCCATCTGGCACAGATACTGCAAATGCCACTGTTGCCTGTCTGGATCTGTACAAATCCAAATTCATCTTCCAGGATCCTTCAACTATTGTAGAGATCAGTTCAGTGAACTGAAAATGAGGACCCCAGATTTAATCACATGTACTGTCAGAGAGGAGAGAGCTGTCTCAGAGGTCACAGTCCTGTTGAAATTCCTCTGCTCCTTGGGAAGAAACAGCCCAGAAAAGGCCCCAGGGACTGCGTCTCATCCGGGTTCCCGGATGAGGAATACCCCCCACTACTGTGCTGAGATTTCACAGAAGCTGGGGTTGAAGTGCTAACACCGTCTTTGGTTCATCCTTGGGATTTTCTTTTTATCACAGACTTGTCATTTTGTCCACAATGTCCAAAGTTTCTAAAGTAGCTGTCTAATAGATACAGAGGTTTTGTGTGCACTGATGAAAAAGCTCTGGGGTTAGATAGTGGTGATGACTGCACAACACTTCTACTGTACTAACTGCCACTTAATTACATACTTAAACACGAATAAAAGGATGAAATATTTTGTTATGTTTATTTTACCATAATAAAAATATTGCATACTCTGGAAGCAAGGTAATACTAGTTTAATTTTGAAAGCAGAGAACTGTTAAAAATGGAAGAATTATGTACTAAGCACAATTTTCTCTGTTCTGTATGCTACAATTATATGTTTGTCTCTCTCACTCTTTCTTTGATTAACAGTGATCTCCTGTCTGGTCCAAAGTCACACATTTCCAGTTTTCCAGGAATGTCTATTGAAGCTGTTAATTTGTTGTCAGGGAGAATACTCAAACTTCATGTTCATATTTGATGGTCAGGTGTCTCCAGGCAGCATTTCTAAACCAGCATCCTTTGTCAAGTCTTGTGAAGAGTTTTGTAAAAAGTACCCCCCATGATGACATTGTTCACTGTTGGCAGCAGCACTGTTTCCACACAGTAGGGCTAAACTGGGTGTGCTGTGGAGCCGTGCACAGTGTGCCCACGGGGCAGATTCTGTGCTGCTCACTGTGAATGATCCCTGTGCTTGGGAGGACCATATCCACTGCTGAGTCTACATCCAAATTTGATTCTCAAGAAAAAGGTCATTCATAGCTGTTGGACCCTCAGTCACATGGAGGGATAGATGGTGGCTGAGGACACCTTATCTCTGATGTGCATAAGGGGATTAGATCTGCTGGTGGAACAGGAAGATGAAGAAACCTGTGGTCCCAAATATGGAATTTCCAGCTCTCAGTCTCTGCTGTCCATGGCCCCCTCATCTGTATGTTCCTGGGAGATGTGAACCATGTGGGTTAGAGGTGAGGGGGATTGGGAAGCTTTCATGGTCTCTCTCACCATCTCCCTTGCTTATCTAACATACTCTTCCACACCTACTTTATTACAGCTTCTGCTCTACAAACATGCCTGACCTCTAAATTACAGACTTTTGAAAGTGCAGATGGATGCAGGAACTCCTCCATCTGGAGACTTTTCCACCACTTGAAGCAGTGAACACATCTCTGCAAGGCTCCGAATTTCAAGAGACAGGATTTTGGAATTTCAAAGAAAACTCAATCTTTGGATGAACCACGACATAAGAGGGAAGCTTCACACGTTTCCCTGCTGCTTGGGCCTCAGTGAGGACTGACTCAGCCAGTCTCAGGCTCCTGGAGACCGTCTGGGAGATTTGCACTAGGAAACCCTTTTCAGCATAACCTGGGTCAGGTAAGAGGCCGTTGCTCTGTTATTCTGCTGCCTGATAATTTTGCGTCCAGAGAAGAATAAGGACCTGTGAGTCTGGGAGGTTCAAAGCTCACAGACAAGATCCCTTCATTCTCCCATGATAGGCCGAGCTCTGCATTTCCCCCAAAAAAGAGCATCTTCCCAGCAGGAAGAACCAGGAGCAAAGAGGGAGCTTCTCAGAGGGGTGAGCGGGACAGAAACCACCTTGGTCACTGGGAAGCAAACTTGCTCAGCTCATATCTGACCTGGAATGACTCAGTCATACCTGTGCAAGGTCACCTGCGTGTGAGTATCATCTATTTGCTCCATGAGAAAATACCTTGTGTGGCTCTTGGGTAAAGTCATACCATAGGTGACATTTCTCTGCCTTCTGCTTCAACCGATGTTTCTCCTGATGCACTTTAGGACACCTGCACAAGGTAAGCATGTCAGTTGTGGGACATATTGAACAGGAAAAGCAGAGGCTTCCCATATCAAGGCTCATGGCTTGTATTTGTGCCCATACCTCATGGAAATGGGAAAAATGGAAAAGGAAATGGTACTCTGCTCAAAAAAGCCCCAAGAAATACTATTGTATTAATATATCTACAACTCATTAATTGACATAATAAAATATTAACATAGACAGATCATTTTTATAGGGGATCCCTAATCCTTAAACATTATGTTAAAAATGTGTCAGGTAAAAGGCCTATGTTTGATTAAAATCTGGAGTAACATCCTTTGAGTCTTCTAATCAGCCAATGAGTTCAGGGAGCTGGCTGCCCACCCAGGCCCTGACTGGCTGCATGTCCAGGTAGAGCTGCACTCCCCACAGGCAGCTGGAGGAACTGACGAGGGGAAGCTGTCTGCATCAGGACCTCAAAAATTTGGCTCAGGATTTTCCCACGTCCCCTTCCCAAGTTCAGGCAGGTCCCAGGACACTCAGAAGAGCTCATCATTTAGGGCCTAGGACTTCCTTGGTCTTGCTCTTCTTTCTTCCTTCCCCAGTGGCCTTGAGATTGTCACTCCCTCTCACAGGCCCTTCCTTTCCTTGTCAAGTGCACTCCCTGAATTCTCTGCTTCTGGGTCAGCAAAGCTCTAGAACTTCAGGGAAAGCAGGGCTGAGTGACCCAGTGGGGCCCCAGAAAGCGGGCCCAGGACCAGACACACAGGCAGCAGGAGGGGTCCCCACAGGGCTGACTGGTGGGCATCAGGTACAGGGGAGTGACCAGGACCAACTCCCCTGAGTGTCTTCAGGGCCAGGTGAACTAGGGAGGGGCTGGGTCCTGGTCTGGACCCACGCACTGGTTACTGCATTGACCCAGGAATAGGACAGGAAATTCCTCAGAGCAAGGACTCTGTCTTCCTCATGCTGAATTCCTAAAAAGCTGTCTTGCCAGGACAGAGTGGGTCAGGGGAAAATATTTGCTGAGTGAATGAGCTTCTGTCTCTGTTTTATTGCAGGAGTCACCACCAACCCACGCTGGCCCTGTATTTGTATCCAGAACCAGTCAAAGCCACCCGTGAGTCCTGCATCCCTCAGTACCAAGGCCCAATCCCCCTTCAGGACCACCCGCCACCCAGAGAGACGTGCAAGGAGCCTGAGAACGAACCTGGAACCTCCACTACTACATAAAGTGTTTGTATTTCCATCAGGAATCTTGAGCGCCTTGTGCTGGGTCTTGAGGCAGGAAGGGGCCACACAGAGAAGAGGAATTTCTTCCCTGAGGTCAGCAGTCCATGAATGAAGGAATCAGGGACTTGAGCAGCAGAATCTGAAGCAACACCTGTACCCAGGAGGGCCCTGAGCCTCCAGTAGCCAGCGTAGGTGGCCACGAGGGGGCAGCAGAGAGTAACCTGACAAAAACACCTCTGGATGGGGTGGGCCTGGCATCACGGAGATGTTCACATACTGGGAGGGTCAGCGACCACGACCTGAGATCCGGAGGGAATGAAGTTCCTTTTTTCTTATAGTATTTGTCCCTGACACCGATGTTTAAATTCTGACTTCCTGGTTCTCAGATCTGACTCTTGGAGACGATCCTATTTTACCGACACAGATTCAGGCACTTTGCCTCTTCCCATCGCCCTGGCCCCCATCTCACAGTCACACATGTCATCCCATCCTGTATTCACACGTGTCCCACATCCCTGCCCTTGCTTGGGGAGCCCTTATCCTGCAGACACAGCGGCTTCTCCTTCCCTGGCTACCCCTCAACGTCCACTGTTCCCAGTCTTCCCCGACTCTGTTCTGGGGAACCTGCCAATTCACATTTCTTGATTTCCTTATGAGCACAAAACACTTACTCAGTAATCTTTCGTTGACTGAAGTTTGTATACATCCATACATTTTCCCAGCAACTGAAGACAACTTAGTTATAATAAACATTCGTTTCCTGGGCCTTGGGGTTTGCAGCCCCCTCTCATTCTCTCATGAAGCAAAAATTTCCTTTGCCTCCTGATCTGTCCCTGGTCCTGACAGCACCCTGGGGATACTGAGGCACAGCACCCATGACTTGACACTAGAACTCACAGCTGAGGCAGAAACTTACTGCATCCCATGGATCTTCCAAAATTCTGTGTGCCCTTGGCAACCAAGGATTGCATTCTCCTCTAGGACAAAAGTGCTGTGCCCTGGAGTGGGGCCTGCACCTATCCAAGGCTTGTGCTGTCCCCTGAGGGAGATGAAAAGGGTCCCTGCATTGGGCTCTGGATGTGTCTTGGACATGAGTGAGAATGAAGAGGGTCCCTGCATTGGGCTCTCGAATGTGACTTCAAAACGGATTTCGCCTATACCGTACGTCTCATGTCTGACATAAAATATTTATAATCAGGACATTATTAGAGAAGCAGAAAAAAGCTAACCACCTCCCTCCTTAGCAAGGATGGAATGGATGAGGGGACTGTGGACCCCAGATAATTCCCCTTTCACCACTGTGACTCTGGCAACCTCTTGAACCACAGCCAAACTCTATCCCATAGAAAGGACTTTATATCCCCTGGAAAATAGAGAAAGTCACCTCTGAGCTTTCCTATGACCAACCCAGCCAAGGAGCAAGGCTGGGCACAACCTGGGTAAAGATGTGAGCCCAGACCATGGGACTAGTGGGTGAAGGAGAATCGCATGGGCTGAGGAGGTGGGTAAGCAGGGGCCATCCCTCCTCCTTCTGTTTCCTTCGGGGCTGAGCCCTTCTCAGGAAACCACAGATCTCCTCCAGCAGCAGCCCCTGACCACTGATTTGCATCACAGGCCGCTCTCTCCAGTAAGAAGATAAGAGAGGCCTGGGAGGAACCTGCCCAGTCTGGGCCTCAGGAAGCAGCACTGGCGGTGCCTCAGCCATGGCCTGGACCCTTCTCCTCCTCGGCCTCCTCGCTTACTGCACAGGTGCTGCCCCCAGGGTCTCACCAACCTGCCCAGCCCCAGGGATCTGGGTGCAGTGTGGCCTTAACTCTTAGCTCAGGAGGGCCCTGCCTGTGGTGGGCAGGATGGTCATGACCCTGCTGTAGGGTCAGACACTGGTGGGGCTAAAATTCCCCCACACGCTGCTCAAAGACTCGTGAGGGCATGAGGGCAGCACCTGCCAGGAGAGAGTAGTGGGTTTTCAGTTCAAAGGCTCCACACAACAGGAAAGTCCATTGGCCACTGGCACTGGGGCTGATTGCAGGGGATACGCTGAGGGTTCACAGACTCTCTGGAGCTTGTCCGGACAACAGGGCAGGGATTTCACAAAAAGGGTCTTTCACCTGCAAGTTAACCTCTACTTTTTTTCTTTCTTTTCCTTTGCAGGCTCTGCGGCCTCCTATGATGTGACTCAGCCACAGTCAGTGTCTGTGTCCCCAGGACAGACGGCCAGGATCACCTGTGGGGAGACAACATTGGAAGTAAAG
>NW_016809579.1:1183810-1187261 GCF_001698545.2 Rhinopithecus bieti | reverse complement strand
GAGACAACATTGGAAGTAAAGTTGTGCACTGGTACCAGCAGAAGCCAGCGCAGGCCCCTGTGCTGGTCATCTACAATGATAGCGAACGGCCCTCAGGGATCCCTGAGCGATTCTCTGGCTCCAACTCAGGGAACACCGCCACCCTGACCATCAGTGGAATCCAGGCCGGGGATGAGGCCGACTATTACTGTCAGGTGTGGGACAGTAGTAGTGATCATGCCACAGTGACACAGGCAGATGGGGAAGTGAGACCAAAACACCCTCCCAGCCTCTGCCACCCTCTTGCTCCAGCCCCGGGAGGCCTGTGGATAAAACCATGAGTGAATCCGGTCCAGTTCACCTGGATCTGAGCCTTTCAGCCTGCCCTTCTCTCCAGCCCCCTCCAGGAGTCTCTACAGAGCGTACATCAGGCAGAGACATGGCCTGGAAGGGCCAGAATCATCTGGTGACTGGAGCTGTTGTGTAAGTTGAGAATGAGGGCCTGGGTAGAAAGACAGACAGAGGCAACCTCTGTCCACATTCTGCCCCTGCATGGTCATATGGTGGGGACTGCGCCCGTCCTTAGACCTGCTGTCTGGATCAGGCCCCAGAACTGCTGCCCAGCTCTGCTGAGGTCCTGGGCCTGAGGCTGTGTGGCAGCCTGTGATTCCCAACAGTGCAAACCAGAGGAGGGGACACTGTGAAGTCTGCCCAGATCCCCTCTTCCATGTGACCCACCTGGCACTGCTGAGAAGCCCAGCAGCTCAGAGCTGTGCCCTCACTGGGAAGTGCTATTGTTTGCAGAAAGCTGCCTCAAGTTTATGTCCCTCCTCAGAGGGGTTCGGTTTCATCAACCAAGGTCTCAAGTCCCTGCCTCAATTGAAGATGCCACTGAATGAAGGGCCTCCCAGCTCCAGAGCTCCCTGTGTGGACGCCTGAGGCCTCAGTGGCAACCCCACCATGAGTCAGGGTCTCCTTCTGCCCAGTGTTGCCTCCCTCACTTCCTTCTAAATCTTCTGTGCATGGAAATCTCCATCTCAGAGCCGGCTTCCAGTGAACCCATCTAAGATGGCCAAATGCCTCTACATGGGCCATCAGGGACCTGAGGAGGCCACTATACACTGAACACTCTGGCTTCTGTTCTAAATTTTCAGAGTAAACATTCAAATGCCCAATGTGATTGTTCCTTGAATTTTTATGGAATGAAAAGGGAGCCTCAACTCAGGTGCTCTGGGTTGAGGGAGAGTTGAAGTCAGATCTCTCTGCAGGGAAACCCGGGGCAGGAGCAGCCTCATCCTGTGCAGGGACCACAGATGCACCCACAGGGTGAGCTGCAGGATCGACACTGCCCACCTCTGCCCTCCACATCTTCTCCAAATGTTGCTCCTTTCTACAATCCCAACCAGATACGTAGATGTGATGAGCTAGGTAAAAAACAGGTCACTTGTCACATCAAAAGCCACTGCAGGCCACCCTGGTCAACAGAAAACCCATTCACATCCCCATCAACTATACAGTCCCCAAATCATTGATCGCCAGAAAAATAACAGTAACAATAGCCATGAAAATCTATGCAATTCATCTCATAAATAATTTCATGTTGATAACATGTGAAAATGATGGTATTTTGCTTTATTCACAAGAATAAAGTATACTATTTAGCCATATTTATTTTTATTTTATTTTTCGTATCTTTTTATATTTAATGTGGTGACTAGACACTAGGGGTCACAGGAGGATCGTGTCATGCCATTACGGGACAGAGCTGGTCAGGACTCTTTCAGGTGACAGGTGCTGTCAAGTAACCTGGTGCAGGAAGCCCCATCTCCACCAGACAATGGAAGTGTGAACCCAGGAAGAGGCACTGGAATAACAGAGAAGAATCTGCTTGTGCAGAATACAGTGCCCTTGGGCTCTGCTCCTGCTCCATCCTACACATGCCACCTCCATCTCACTATGGATCATTTCTTGCCCTGCCTGAGCTCATGACTGAGGGGTTCTGACAGGTCTGGCTGTGTGGTCACTGCTATCTCACGTGGTTCTGGATGTAACAAAGCCCCTGAACATAGAAGTGGTTGTTTTCAAAAGGAAATAATTCTCTACTGCACATGACATAGACTTGTTGCTAAATCCCATGGGTCTACAGTAAGATTCTCCTCTGAAGTCTTGCCTTAAGCACAAGGTTTCAGTTCCTATGTCCAGTTCCTCTATTATGGTAGAGTCTGGTAGTTTCTCTGGCACAAAAGCCAGACGCTCACTCCCCCGCCTGCACCTGCTGCAAAGCCTTTCTGCTCTTGGCCCCAGAACACTGGGTGACACAGTTCTCAGACCCATGATTTCTGGTGTCAGTATTCAGGCCTCGAGGGTCCCTGATGGCTTCTCTGGCTCCAAGTCTAGCAACACAGCCTCCATGACCATCTCTGGGTTCCAGGTTGAGGATGAGGCTGATTTTTACTACAGCTCACATAGGAGAGGTGGCACTTTCCACAGTGGTCCAAATTCATGGGGAATTGAGACCAAACTTGCCCTGGGCTCTCAGGCTCTCCCTTGTTCTGAAGATGTTTCCTCACCCTGTGCAAGGGGCTTCTTGCAGCACCTCCTTGAGAATTCCCCTCTCTCAGCTCCTCTCCTTTCTCACCACGAAGTCCAAAAGGAAACCTGCTCTGTGGTTTCTCATCCAGGACAGGGAAAACTTCCTGTTGTTTGCGTGTTGTGGTCCCTGAATGCGCAACTATTCCCAGCTCTTCAAATGTAGGCACATAACGCAAAGGAACAGGTGCATTCACTGCTGTTTTTAGGGGTATCCTTGCCCTAAATGCATTCCCATATCCAACACTGTGCAGACCAACCTGGACAGAAGTCATTACAGGGAGTTTCCTGAAATTGTATCTCACTCAACTCTGTGTGCACCACGCTCTGGTGAAGATGAAGATATCTCTCCTGGCTGGGCTATTCCTCTGCATCTCTGTTCTGAAGCAGTGACAACCACTGTCAGAAGATCTGAAGTTTTTTTTTTTTTTTTTTTTTGAGACGGAGTCTCGCTCTGTGGCCCGGGCTGGAGTGCAGTAGCCGGATCTCAGCTCATTGCAAGCTCCACCTCCCGGGTTTACGCCATTCTCCTGCCTCAGCCTCCCGAGTAGCTGGGACTACAGGCACCCGCCACCTCGCCCGGCTAGTTTTTTGTATTTTTTAGTAGAGACGGAGTTCCACCGTGTTAGCCAGGATGGTCTTGATCTCCTGACCTTGTGAACCGCCCACCTCGGCCTCCCAAAGTGCTGGGATTACAGGCTTGAGCCACCGTGCCTGGCTCTGAAAATGTTTTTGAGGGATTAAGAACAAGAGGAAGCTGTCGTTTTTCTTTTTTCTTTTTTTTTTTTTTTTTTTTTTGAGACGGAGTCTCGCTCTGTCGCCCAGGCTGGAGTGCAGTGGCCGGATCTCAGCTCACTGCAAGCTCCACCTCCCGGGCTTACGC
>NW_016809579.1:1181977-1183647 GCF_001698545.2 Rhinopithecus bieti | reverse complement strand
CCTTTTTTTTTTTTTTTTTAAGACAGTGTCTCACTCTGTCACTCAGGCTGGAGTGTAATGGCACGATCTTGGCTCACTGCAACCTCAGCCTCTCAGTTTCAAGCAATTCCCCCTGCCTCAGCCTCCTGAGTAGCTTGGATTACAGGCCTGCACCACCATGCCTAGCTAATTTTTGTATATTTAATAAAGATTTCATTATGTTGGCCAGGCTGGGCTTGAACTCCTGACCTCAGGTGATCCAGCTGACTCAGCCTCCCAAAAATGTGGGATTACAGGCGTGAACCACTGCACCTGACCTTTTTTTTTTTTTTCTCCTCCTTTTTGCCTCAATACCCCAGGTTGCTGAGCTAGAAAGATTTTGAGTGACAGACTCAGTGTTCTCTCAAAATCCCTGTCTCACATCGCTGAGACCCTGTCCTGGAAACTCCCCAAAAGTGGATGATCTCCCTATAGGACGGGAGCTTCCAAAATGGTTCCACAGGGAAGAGTTAACCTGAGTCCATTCCTTCTTCCTCATTGACATCCAGCATTTGTGATTTCCATGGGCGTCAATAATTCTGTAGCTGAAATCTTTATTAATCTACTAAAGGTGAGAATTCATTTAATAAATATTGAGACTTTACCTGCATCCAATATTTAAATTTTACAAGTCAATTGGTAAACATAGCCAGGAATATATATAGCTTAGGATTCATAAACTTTGATTAAATGGATTTTACGAAAAACAAAGTAACCGTTTTAGTATATATGTGTACTATATCAACATGTTGTGTACCTGAAATATCCACAAGAAAATGTATTTCAAAAACCTAAACTGTATTTATTGTCTATTTTTGCAAAAAAATTGCTTCCTAATAGTTAGCATGTTAAGAGAACACGTGTTTGTGATCTTATCACTTTGGTGCATCTGGAATTGAGAGCAGCTTAGTTTTGTGGTTCTGGTTCTGGGTTGGTTATGAAGTTGCAGCCAAGCTGTCAGGCCAGGCTGCATTCAGAGGCCAGAGCAGGTGGCCAGGCTCAGCCTGAGGTGGCTTCTACTGTCCCTAATCTATTTGGCTGATGTGAAAGAGCTCAGAGGAAAAGGAGAGAGTGAAGTGTAAGGGGCCTGTCTTGGTCCCCCTTGTCAAAGACCATCCCGTACATGCACCATTTCTTATTCTTTCCCGGGACATCCTAGGCATAGAGCACTGCCCATTCATTCTAAGGCTGTAGAGTATTCCACAGCAGGATTTTAGCCAGGCAGCCTCTAATGGTTATCACCATGATTTTGATCCTACAAATCACACTGCAGCGAGCATCCTGTGCAGACTCCTTTGAGTTCATGTGTGCGTAGGACCGTAGAATAAATTTCCAGAAGTGGAATTCTGGGACAAAGTACATGCATTTGTAATCTTTACCCATTGTTTTCACATTCCCCTCCAGAGGAGTTCTACCAGTTTACAATGCCAGCCCTAAATATTGATCAGAATACATTGGTGAATGTGCAAGTTTTGCCAACCTGTGAGATATAAAATGTTATCTTGTTACACTTTTAGTTTTGATTTCTCCCATTTTGCTTGAAGTTGAGCATTTACTCAAATATTTCAGTGCTCATAATTTTTTAGGATTTGGTCAACTTTTTCTTAAATGTCTAGATAAGAAGTTTTTTTTTTTTTTTTTTTTTTTTTTTT
>NW_016809579.1:1172117-1181546 GCF_001698545.2 Rhinopithecus bieti | reverse complement strand
ATCCGCCCGTCTCGGCCTCCCAAAGTGCTGGGATTACAGGCTTGAGCCACCGCGCCCGGCCGATAAGAAGTATTTTAGTCTTTTCCACACATGAGTCAACTTTGAGGATAACATGTATGTACTGATAGCACCATCTGCAACTATTTAAAAATATAAAAACCGCTCTCAGTTCCAGGGCCATTTAAAAAAAAAAGGTGGCAAGCCAGGATGTCCCACGGGATGTGGTTTAACGCTCCTGCATTTTTAGGGTCATTTGAAGTTTGAACATTGCACCGGCATATGTTCTAGGTGGAGACTTCTTTGTGAGGGAAACTGTATTCCACCTCCTCTAGTGGCCTGAGGTCTTTCTTTGGATAAGAACATACTTGTATCATCTATTTAATTGGATCTGGTGTCTGCTCAAGACAGCCCTGTGTCACAAGCTCATGACTTTCATCTTCATCCATTTGCTCTGAGTTTTGTGAGACCTTTAGTACATGAGGAATAGAGACCTCTCCTAAGTGGAAAATTCAAGGGAGAGGGAGGGTCAAATGTGCTAGGAAGCTTGCACCACATTGAGAGTGATCCAGTGTAGGCTGAGAGAATAAAGGTCTTAAAATCAGCCTTGTAGCTAAAACCAAAACACACAAGATCATTGATATTCTGGGCATTATAAATAAACAAATAAATGAACTTCAGGTTTTAAAGGTATTGTGAATTTTTATAAAGCATGTAGATTATAAAACTCAAAGGGTAACAATGGGATAAAGAAGGGAGTTTGAGATTTTAAATTGTAAGTCCTCCACCTAAGTTGCCATGAAAAGAACAGGATAGTGAGAGTGGAAATATGTTATCCTGCAAATTATCATTTTATGTAAAAGAATATTTTCCCTTTCTCAGATAAAAGAAACATATCTGGAGCACCTTCTCTCCCACTGTCAAGAGCACCATTAAGCCACAGATAAACTGTAACATGAAGTAGGAAACAATTGCCCTTCTGTATAACCATTGAGAGGTTGCTTTATTTGCACACCAAAATGTTGATGCTCAATGCTGAAATTGGATTTAGTAATTTAATATAATTATGAGAAATTAATTATCTTTGGACTATATTATCTCTATGATTTATCTTAGTTAACTCAGACATATTCTGCTCTAAAGACAATTCAACTTTTGGTATTTTTTGTTTTATTTTCTCTATTAATTATGGCTGTTTTCCAAATGCTGTCAGAAATAACCCTTGGGTACCGATTATAAAATTCAATTTTATGGGCATTTAAATTTTTACTCTAAATTATTTTATGAATGAACAGATGTGAATTTTTCACAGCTAACTCAAAATGTTGCTGATGTTGACTCACTTTTTTATTTCCATCTTAATCAAGTGGGTGTTTACTTTTCTGGACACCGGGATAATAACAGGAGAAGAGAAATGAAACCCTCTAAAGCTGTTTTGCTTTAAACTCTCAGGATGAATTACCCTGGAGAATCACCCACACTTGACTTGGATGATGTATGAATGAGAGGTGGGTTTTAGAGTTGGTGCTGAGTTAGTGTAGGATTTGGGCTGTTGGGATGAGGTGAATGTTTTTACAAGGGAGAAAGATGTGAGTTTTTTGGAGTTCATAGGGTGCGCAGGTATTGGCTGAATTATGTCACCAAAATTCTTACAATGAAGCTGTAATGCACAGTGTGTGACTGAAATTGCACACAGGGTCTTTAAAGAGGTGATTAAGTGAAAATGGAGAAATTAGGGGAGATTCTTATGCAATCTGACTGGCATCATCCTAGGAAGAAAAAATTTGCACCCACAGAAATGAGACACCAGAGGTGAGGGTGCAGAGGAAAGACCATGTGAGGACATAACAAGAAGACAGCGACCTGCAAGCCAAGGAGAGAGGCCTCAGGGGAAGCCAAACCTACGAAAACATTTATCGTGGATTTTCCAGCTTCAGAAATGTGCAAAAATATGTGTTTCTGCCATTTAGGTCACTAACTATTTTATATCTGTTTGTGGGAGCTCTAGCAAATAAAAACCAGAGGGACCTCAAAGACCTTGGATGCGGGAGAAGGAGGAGATGGAGCAGGGTGCAGGAGGCAGAGCAGGGAGGGGCTGGAAGGTCGGGCTCTGAGGTGCATCTCCTGAGTGGAATCTTGACTCCACTCACTGCTGTCTGGCAGACTTGGGAAAAACATTTAACCTCCTAGTATTGACTCACTAATAAAGATAGGCTTGGAGCATAAAGCTCCCCATCATCCTATTCCATATTATAAGTCTTATTGAAGTAACACTTGTAAAACTGTCACCACTGTATCTGGCATGAATTATGGGCTCAGAACTAGCCCTTCTGAGTGATCTAGTGACATACAGAAAATGGCATTCATGCTGTGGGCACCAGGGGACACTGTGAGGTTTAGTCTGAGGCCCCTAATGAGTCCAAGCCCCTGGGAATGCTCAAGTGCAAAGGGCATGACTGTTGCTTTTTTTGAGGTCGCTTGTATTGGGTGAATCTTAAAACACACTTGACCCTTCTTCTGATCTTGAGAAATTACTCAGACAAGGCCATCAGGCTCAGGGCCCAGACAAGAACTAGGACAAATGTTTTAGGGAATGGAGAACAAATTTGCATCCTCTGCTAACCAGAGCCACCTAACAATGATACAAGAATAAAGGCAGTAGATTTGCATGAAGAGACTTCCCTTCCTATGATAAGAGAGGACTGGAGGTTCCCCCTTAGCTGTGGGCTCAGAAGCCGAGCTCTGGGGTGTCTCCACCATGGCCTGGACTCCTCTCTGGCTCACCCTCCTCAGTCTTTGCACAGGTGCTGCTTCCCAGGGTTCAACCCCGTATTGTTATGCTAACTGTCAGCCTGGCCCTGAGCTTCAGCTCAACACAGGGAGTGGTGTAGGGTGTGGGACTCTAGGCATGAAACCCTTATCCTCACCTCTCCTGTTCTCTTTTGCAGGTTCTGTGGTTTCTTCTGAGCTGACTCAGGACCCTGCAGTGTCTGTGACCTTGGGACAGACAGTCAGGATCACCTGCCAAGGAGACAGCCTCAGAAGCTATTATGCAAGCTGGTACCAGCAGAAGCCAGGCCAGGCCCCTGTGCTGGTCATCTATGGTAACAACCGGCCCTCAGGGATCCCAGAGCGATTCTCTGGCTCCAGCTCAGGAAACACAGGTTCCTTGACCATCACTGGGGCTCAGGTGGAAGATGAGGCTGATTATTACTGTAACTCCTGGGACAGCAGTGGTACCCATCCCACAGTGACACAGACAGACGGGGAAGTGAGACAGAAACCCCTTCACTATCTGTGTCACCTTCTCTCTCCAGTCCCAGCAGGACTGTGAGCAGAGCCATAAGCACGGCTGGCCCACATGGATCTGAGACCTCCAGGCTGCCCTTCCCTCAATCCCTCCAGGTAGGCTCTGCAGAAGGTGTGTCAGGATAAGATGTGAGTCTGGAAGGACCAGGCTGTTCTGCTGTTGTTTGGACTGTATCTTGCCTCAAGATGACCTGAGTGGAAGGAGAGTAAGAGGGAGACAGACAGCTGTGGAGTGGTCATGGTTCCTGGAGTTCCTCTTGTGTGGTGACTGGATCTAACACAATGCCTGCACTCTGTGGCCCAAATGCCCTGGATTATTGGTCTGAACTCCCCATGTTTAACCGAGACCCTCAAGCCCCAACCCCATGGATCCTGATGTTCTGAACAGGAAAGTCTTTCCTAGTGAGCACTGTGGCATCCCTTGGCACCCCCAGTTTCATACAGCAATTCCCCACTGAAAAGATGCCATGGAGTGCAAAGAATGGCTTCATGCAAAGATGTGCCTCCTTCAGAATGTAGTTCAGGAGCAGTGACTACCTGATGCCTTAATCCCAATGCATGCTTTAATTTAGAATGACATTGAAATGCCTTCTAGCTGAGCAGTCAACTGTAACACATTCCTACTCATGCCTCCCACACTTCTTTCCTAAGAGTATATCCCGAAACCCTGCTGCATGGAATCCTGCCTCCCAGAGTAGGATTCCAAGGATCTCAAAAATTTTTTAAAAACGAACAAAGAGTCTAGTTGGAAGAGTCTTAAAGAGGAGGCAGTTGCACATGGAGAGAACTCTGAAGTCTGCAAATATTCATGCACTGATGAGCACTTGTGTGCAAACAAAATCCCTCTAAAAGAGAAAAGAACCACCCAAAGACACTTGAGGGAACACCCCACAGAGCTCACACCCACACACACTCCCACACACACTTACGGACACTCACACACCGCAGTCAGAGGAAGGGCCTGAGTTACAGGGCACGAGGTTGACTCATCAGAAGAGCTTTGCCTCAGTACTGGGGAAATGTGACCCTAGACAAAAGGCTGCTCAGGTCTCAACTATGAAAGTGTAAAAGCAAACAGGAAATTCAAACAGTTTTCAAGTAACTTTACTGAATTCAACAATAAAAGACAGAAATAGAGAATGAACTGCAAAAGAACTCTCAACCCAGCAGGAAAAATGTGCAATGCCTTCATCCTGTCAATAGTTCTTGCAAGGTACCAAGAAAATATATGCTATGTCACACAGAGAAGTGAATCAATCCCAAATGGCAGTAAAATTGCACAGGTGATAGACCTTGTAGGAAGGATATGAAAGAAATTCTTATAACTCTACTCTGTTGTACTTGTTCATAAGGATACAGGATTGAAAAAACATGTTAAGTGGAGACATAAAACATATAAAGAGAGACCCAAGTTATACTCTTATAAATGATCCATAATACGGCTGCAGTAAAAAATACACTGAACGAGACTGATTGCAGATTGCATTCTATGAAAGAATAGATGAGTGAGCTTGAAGATATGGCAATGGCAGCTATTCAAGATGAAGCACAAAAGTATAAACAGAGTGTCAGTGAGCTTTAAGACATCTTCAACTGCCTAAATTGGTATAATGAAAGTCATTAAAGGAGATAAGATTGGACAAGGAAGAGAAAAGGTAGAAAAACAATTTAAAGGAACAATGACCAAAATTTCCCAAATTTTGTGAAAACTAGAAACTTACTATTCCAAAAAGCTTAACATGTCCCAAAGACACACAACACACACAGGGAGGGTGGGGGGAGGGGAAGAGAGAGAGAGAAAGAGAGAGAGAGAGACAGAGAGAGGAACAACATAATGACAAGAACAAATTTGGTTTTAAAATTGTTTTAAATTTTAGTGGTTGCATAGTAGGCATATATTTTTATTGGGTACATGAGATGTTTCAAAACAGGCATGCAATGTGAAATAGCCACATTATGGAAAAGTCGGTATTCATTCACTCAAGCATTTATCCTTTGTGTTATAAACAATTCAATTTCACTCTTTTAGCTTTATAAAATGTACAATTAAGTTGTTATTGACTGTAGTCATCCTGCTGTGCTGTCAAATAGTAGGCTTTATTCATTTTCTAACTAGTTTTTTCTTACCCAGTAACCATCCCCAGATAATAGCCGATTTCTTACTAGAAGTAATGCAAGCCAGGGTCAGTGGAGTTATATTTAGAAAACAGTAAATGAAAAAACTTACTACCCAAAGCAATCTACAAACTCAATGCAATTCCTATCAAAATACCAATGACATTATTCACAGAAATAAAAAAACTCCTCTAAAATTGGTATAAAACCAGAAAAGACCCTGAATAACCAAAGCAATACTGGGCAAACAGAACACAGCTGAAGATATCACACTACTAGAATTAAAATATACTACAAACTATAGTAATCAAAGCAGGAAGGTATTGGCGTGCAGTCAGACACTGAGACCAATATAACAAAGTAGAAAACCCGGAAATACATCCATATATCTATATATGACTGACTGATTTTCGACAAAGATGCCAAGAACATACACTGAGAAAATGGCACAATTTTCAATAAATGGTGTTGAGAAAACTGGATACCTGTGTACAGAACAATGAAACTAGACACTTATCCCCTCCACAAAAATATCAACTAAAAATGGATTAAATACCCAAATATAACACCCCAAACTATAAAATGACTAGAAGGGAACTTAACATGGGAAAGAACAAATTCTTTAGGACTTTGGTCTAGATAAAAATTATATGGTCAAGACTTCAAAAGCACAGGCAACAACAAATAATAGAGATATGAGACTTCATTAAACTAAAAGGCTCCTGAAAAGCAAAAGAAACAATCAACAGAGTAAAGACAACGTGTAGAATGAGAGAAAATATTTGCAAACTGTTCACCTGGCAAGGACCTAACATTCTGTATAAGAAAAAAAAAACTGAAATAACTCATTAGGATAAAAATAATAATAATACCATTAAAAAGTGGGCCAAGAATTTGAAGAGACTTTTCTCAATAGAAGACATACAAATGGGCAACAGTCATATGAGAAAAATGTTCAACATCACTAATCAGCGAGGGAACGAAAATCAAAACCCCAGTGAGATACAATCTCACCCCAGCTGGAATGGCTATGAGCAAAAGGACAAAAAATACAAATGCTGGTGAAGGTAGGTGATTTCATATTTCTCTAGTCCGATTCTCTGGGAACAATGAGAGCGCTCTGTCTTTGCTCTCCCTCTGGGAATTATTTTTCACATGCAAAAATATGGACCCTAGTGGGAAATAATGCCTAAGACCACCAACACCTTAGTCATTTGTTCATCATACTAGAAATGAAACTGTTTTCCAAATAATATTAACATCTATCTCTACCTATCACCATTGTGTCAAAGTCTGTGTGATCCTACAAATTTTAGAAGGCCTAGAAGAATGTTCTTGCTTTTTGCAATACAAAGATGGCCTATATCATAGATGATACAGATATAGACAGATAGATAGGGGGTTGTATCTTGAAATGTATTTCTCTAAAGGACTTATTTCACTTCAAATTTGAAATTATTCTGGTTTTAAATGTCACAAATGATAAACCTTATAGAATATAACACAATTGTATATGTTATAGTCACAGGGTCTATCAAATGATGAACAAATCATTCAGTGTTGAGGTTAGTAGTTTTTTTTTTTTAATTTCAATTCTCACTAAATGAGAACACATTTTATATTATATATTGCCCTAACCATACCACTTACAGGGATTGGTCAGAGACTGTGAGGTTCTGTCAACATTAAGCCAGGATGAGAATTGTATTCCTCACACTGCTCTCTGCACTCATTTGTATCCCATAATATCCCCCAAAAGTGAGCATGAAAAGTTCATTTTTTAAGCTGATTGTTCATTCTCTTACATTTAATACATGTACCAAAAATTGTCTTCATTTTTAAAATAAAGAGTCTGGCAGCTCTTCAAATGGTTAATCATAGTGACCCTGTGACCCAGCAATTCCACTCCTGAGTCTATACCCAAAAGAACTGAATACATGTGTCCACCCAAAAACCTATACAGTAATGTTTATAGCAACATTATTCATAAAAGTTAAAGGGTGGAAAAAAAATACCCATCAACACTGATAATGAATGAATAAATAAAACGTGGAATATATCCACACAACAGAATATTATACACAATAAAAAGGAATGAAGTACTGTTACATGCTACAACATGGATGAACCCTTAAAAACATTATGCTAAGTGAAAGAAACCAGGCACAATGTATCACATATTTTGTGATTCCATTCACATGAAATCTCCAGAGTGGACAAATCCGTGGAGTCAGAAAGCAGATTAGTGGTTGCGTAGCCGAAGGGGTCAGGGAGATGAGAGGATTGGGAAGTGGCAGCTAAGGGTGCGGGGTTTCTTCTTGTAATGAAGATGTTCTAAACTTGATTGTGGTGATGGATGCATAACTCTGTAAATAGGCTAAAAGTATAAGGGAGTGTACATCTTAAATGGTGCATTATATCTCAATAAAACTATTTAAATAATATATTTTATTCAACCCAATATACCTAGAATATTACTATTTTAGCGTATCCTTAATATAAAAACTACAAATGATACATTTTACATTTTTTCATAACCCACTGTGTAATTTCTGCTTCCAGCACATCTCCATTTGGACTAGTCACATTGCAGTTGCTCAACAATCACTTGTGGCTAGTGGCTACCATATGGGACACCAAAGTTCTACAGCCTTCAGGAAGATCCTAGGAAGACCAAATAGTTACCAGATTGGTGGGGCTGACTGGTTCTTTTAATCCAGCTCCTTCATGGAATGTCCAGTGCACCCACCCCCAGACCCTTCTGTAGCCGCTGCTGCTGAATGAAGACAGAGTCAAGACTGCAGTCTGCATGAGAGACAGCCCTAGTGGGGAAGAGGGCTCCATGGTCTGTGACATGAGCCTCCACTTCTGGCTCCGTGCTGGCGCACACACCCTTTGTCAGGTTCAACTTCAGACTTCAACATGTATGAGTGATGTGTCTCATTTATGAAAATAGAGATGTCATAGTACCATTCCCTCATAACTATTTTGAGAATGGAATGTCATAATGTATGTAAACTGCTTTGGATGGTGTCTGGTACAAAGCAAGCATTATTTGGTATTCGGTAATTATTGGGGAATAATAATCATATCATTCATTTTGAAAAAAAATTTATGCTATCTTGTAATCTATGATCCTATAGAATAATCTTGATCCATACACTTTTGTTATCACAGGCAGAACAAGATCAAGTTCCTCTCTCTGGGATAAATGCCGTGACCGCTGCTCTTTGAGCATTATTTTTCTTAGATTTTTTTTTTAAACAGAAATTTATCTGACTTACCTTAACCAAATGTCTTTTCAAAGTAACCACATTTCTTTTAAGTGAAAATTAAATATTCACTGTCTGTTATCAAGAATTATCTGAATACAAAATATTTATTGTTTTAACTATAGAAGGAATGAAAACAACTACAGGTTACTAATCTAAAAATGCAGGCTCTGGGTTTATATGGTATTAACATGTCTTCCAAATTTTAAGGAATAGGTATTTAAATGACACGCACTTTGTTTTCAAATTTAGAAAATGTTTCAACCTCTTGGCTGGGCATGGTGGCTCACGCCTATAACCCCAGCACTTTGGGAGGACAAGCTGGGAGTTTTGCCTGATCCCAGGAGCTCAAGACCAGCCTGGGCAACATGATAAAACCCCATCTCTATAAACAGTTACCAAAATTGGCCAGGCATGGTGGCACCGCCTGTAGTCCCATCTACTCGAGAGACTGAGATGGGAGGTTGCTGGAGCCAGAGAAGTTGAGGCTGCAGAAGGTAAACTATCGAGGCTAAAACATGGTAAATATTTAATTCGCCACTTAAAAGAAACATTGGTTACACTGAAAAGAAATTTGATTCATCTAAGTTAGATACATTTCTGTTTAAAAAATAATTGAAGTGAGTTCTGTTAGCACCACTGCGTCCCAGCCTGGGCAACAGAGCAAAACCTGTTGAAAGAAAGAAAGAAATGGAAGGAAGGAAGGAAGGAAGGAAGGAAGGAAGGAAGGATGGAA
>NW_016809579.1:1093685-1171558 GCF_001698545.2 Rhinopithecus bieti | reverse complement strand
GAAAGAAAACATTCAAGCTTCACAGTAGCAGAGCCACTCTGTAATCAATAAGCAACAGAACCAAAATGAAAAGGGATTCTACAGAACAGTCTAACCAGCAATACAATTATAAACTGTTCAGATATCAAAACCGTTTTCAACAATAAATATATGGTATGAACACCCCATAGAGGTCAAGTAGGATGTATTATGTGTGAATGAAATTATGAGTTAAGAGTAGGAAATTTATAAATTTAATCAAACAAATTAAAGAATTATGAGGCAGTTGTGCTGCTAATGTATTATTTGGCAAGTTGTTCAGTGGAACACCAAGATATTCTTAAGGAAGATGCATATATCTTTTAAAATGTTATCATCGAAGTTGATTTTAAAATAAGGACATGAATACCTTTACAAAGTATTCAGGGAAAAGAGAGAAAATAAATTTAGATTGTGTATACATATATAAAGTGTATTTTAAAAGATATGCATTAATTCTTTTATTCCTTAAGTAAAAGGAGCAGATGTTTAAATTCCTTGCCTTTTATTTTAAAATTTAGAAAATTCTTACAGCTTCCCACACTGAAATTTATACTAAGACAGATAATCTAATCAAGGGATAACAAAATCAAAACAGAAGTCTCTTGACGAATCTATTTTCTTGATTTTGAAGTCTTAATGTGTACTCTATAATAAAACTGTTTATCATTGATTCTGCTGTTTGAAAATATTTACTGATCATTTATCTTGCACCAAGTGACCTCCAGCTCTGAAGATAGGTCAGTGGTAAAATATACAAAATTGCCCAACTTCGTTAAGTTTAAATTCTAATGAGGAAGAAAAGAAGTAATTGATCAGGGACTTTAAAACAGGAGTGTTGTGATATGACCTGGAACTCGAATTGCATACTATGCTTGCTGTGTGGAGACTGGATTGAAACATAGGGCAATGATAGAAGCTTAAATTCTTTTAGAGCATTGCTATCCTGCATTTTGAGGGCCTCTGAAAAAAGAATGTGTAATAGTTCTCATTATTTCCTCAAGATATCTCTGCAGTAGAGCTTTAGCCTTGTGAGGGAAGTACTATAGTGAGCAAGTGGTGAGGGTGGGAAGGTGAATTTGCAGATACCATCTGGAATGACTTCACTTTAAAGGTAAAGCTGGCAGGATTTTCATACATGTCAGTTCTGAAAGTGTGTGTGTATGTGTGTGTGTCTGTGTGTGTGTGTGCATGTGTGTGTGTGTGTGTGTGTGTTATAGAGAGAGAGAAAAAAAGAGAAAGAATGAGAACCAGACAGGTATAGAAAGACAATGACAGAGCTGCAATGACAGAGAGAATTAAAAGGGGACACCAAGAATATTGAGCTGAGAAACTATTAAATGGGAGTTGCCTTTAAACAGAATGGGGAAGAGCAAGTTTGAGGAGTGTCAGCGGCTCCATGTGGACTTACTAATTTTAACATTCCTAACTGATATCCAAATGGAGAAGTCAGACAGTGTTGTGCGTAGTCTAGTGTTACGGTATCGAAGAAAATACCAGGAAATGAATGACACAAAAGTTAGTAGAAAGCAAAGGTAAGAAACGTAAGTCAAACTTCATTTAAATGTCATTGTAGAAACTTGTAATTCTAACACTGAATACATTCTAGGGCAGGTGGTGGCGTGGTATGGTGTTTTTGGGGTGCAAGTCCTGAGTTTCAAAGCTTTGGTTTCTATACCCTTTGGAGATGCCCCCAGCCTCCTCACCCCTGCACACCTGCCAAGAAGAGCCTGTCCTGGGCACTACCTCAGGGGCAAACAGCCGAGAATCCCAGTTCAGCACAGACCTCTGAACCTGGAGGAAGAATCCGCCTCTGGGAACAGGAGGAGCTGCTGGAACCCCTCCTCCCAGGCTTCTTTTCCTGCTCTCCAGTGCCTCTTGCAGGCAGGCAAACAACTCCAGGAGCAGCAGCAGCAGCAGGCCCCTAAGCTCCAGGGCTGCAGCTCTGCCAAATGAGAGAAGCCTCTCTCCAGTGAGGCAGAGGAGCCCAGGCCACACACCCGGGTGTCTGCCTCCATGCCTCCCACAGTGCCCAGCACTGAGAGCAGAGTAGCAGCTACTGGCTGGGGCTGTGCCACCCCCTCTCTTCCACCTCTTGCTCAAGTTATGCTTTCAGCTCCAGGGCTGAGGCCAGTGGCTAGAGCAGGTGCCATGAAGTCAGGCAGCTCCTTAGTGGGCTCGTCCTCCACAGGACCAGGGCAAGGGCAGGAGGGTTCTGGAGCTGCCTCTAGCTCCATTTCTGTCCCTGAAGAAACTACTGGCCACCTCATCATGTGCCTGTGCCTGGTGGAACTCCAGAGGCTCCAGCTGACCAAGGGCAATGCATAGATGTGGTCCCAATGGGATCATTGGTGAGGTCTGGCCTCATAGAGCCTTCCCTGTCATACCTGGGGGCGCCTTCAGCCACAGGTGCCTGGGATGAGGAATGAGCCTGCATGAGCATCGTGAGAAAAGGCTCTCACTCCGGGCCCTCCTGAAGCAGGAGCCTCAGGATGTGGGGAGGCAGCACGAGAACATCTTGCTCTCCTGATCATCTCCCTCCAAGGGAGCTGGCTGCGGGGCTGTCCCTAGGATGTGGGTGCCTGGTTACCAGAGTTCTAAGTTCTTTGAGGGTCTGTCACCAAGGAAGTGAAGTCACTTCTTTAAGGTTCCATATCCTTGCCTCCTTCCTTCCATAAGACCTACTCAGAACCCACTGGGCTGCTGGCTGCTCACCCTCCTCCCAGGTCAGCTCCTTACCTGTACACAAGTAAGTCCACCCAGGGCCTGCTTGTACACCTGTGCCTGAGGTGCACCTGGGGCCTAGGAATCCAGTGGGGGCCTGTGATCCAACAGGGGTCTAAACTTGATTAAAACAAATTTTGATTATTCCTATAGAGAAGGAAAGGCCTTCTAGCAATAAGAAGCAGAGTTTCACATCAAATACGTAAAAAATGATCAAAATCTTATGAAGAAACATATCAATTTTAATCTCTGAAATGTTAACTTTTTGATAAATATTTAAGTTTATAAGGAAAAATTAAACCATGCTGATAAAACTACAGTTGTAGGGAATGCTATAGAGTTTCTCATGTGTGGATTGAACACAGAAAGGTTCCACCTACTTACGGTCATAATTTTCTACCTTAATCTTCCTGATCTTACGATTAATAGAAAAAATACCATGACAATGACGGTGATGATGGTTCAGGCACACAACTGAGGTTTAGTGACAGAAACATCAGATGCTCCCAGTTGCAGTGCAGTTGTTCTTATTGGGGTGTGAAAAGCAATCTTGTGTTCAGTATACACGGGAAGGAGGAGTACATGTGGGGAGAACTGCATTTCACTGGACTTAGGTTTTTCACAGAAGAGCTACAGTTTATTCTACACTCCCCATTCTGTGATCAAAAACCATGGAACAGAGAAGAGTATTTCAACCTGAGACTCAGTTACTAGAATTGCACCTGCACCTCCCTGCAACCATATATGTCACCTCTCTGTGCTGAGCCAGAAGCGTTCACATATGGCACAGACTGAGGCAGGACTCCATAGTTTTCAGCCTCCCAGGTGTCAGGTGTTCTGGGGTCACCTGGAGGAGGGAAGCTTATGGGTTCCCTTTTCTGGACCAGCAGGGGGCAGCAGAGTTGCAGTCAGAAGAGAGTCTGGGGCTGCCCAGGAGAAGCCTAAGAAGGAGGCCAACCCTGAAGGCTCAAGAGGTGTCCAAGAATCAGTCCTCAGTATGGAAGCCCAGTAAAGTCCATCCTATCCCCTTGAGCTGCGGTAACCCCGTCCTGAGTGCTAGATTTATGCAGTGTTCACCCAGGACACTGACAGGAGACGGGAACATGAGGGCCTTACCTGGGAAATGCAGCCAAGGCACCTGGGCCCGGTGTCAGCCTAGGCAGCTCCTACAGAGCTGGGATTCCCCCGAGGTTGGGGTGCTCTAGGAATGGGACACAGTGTGAGGAGATGGAGATCCCAGGGCCAGAGTCCTTCACCCAGGATGGCTGCCTGAGCCTCCTGCCACTCTCAGGGTCTTGTCCCTCTCTGTTCAGCAACATTTTGAGGAGCTGAGTCCTGAGTCCTGGGCACTTCAAGAGACTCCCCCAGCCCTTCTCCCTCTGCCTTTCCTTCCAGCTCCAGGCATAATCTGGCTCAGGGGGCAGCTCCTGTGCTCAGTGGAGTCTCATGGGGCTGGGGTGGTGCATTCAGGGCCCTGATTCCTGGATGGGACATCCTCAGCCTCCTTGAGGAGACGGTCTCCACAGGGAAGGGGATTCTCACCTGCCTCAGGCCACAGCTCTGGCCACCAGTTGGTCTTTGGCTCAGTGAGGGGCGTCAACAGTGGATTTAGGACTTAGCTGACCGGGATGTACTGGGGTTTGGGGACTCAGTTGTGACTCAGGGAAATGGGGCCTAATTGAATCAACAGACTGAGGTAGACATCCCTCAGCTGGTCTCTGGATTTCCACAGGTCATGACAAGCCAGTCCTTGGCCAGAACATCCCGGATCAGTCCCCAGAACTGCACAGCTCCAGTCATGTTATTCTCTACAGAAAAACCAGGGGAGTGGACACTGTGGGATCTGCCCAGATTCTTTCTTCTGAGCTCAGCCACCCAGCACTGTTGGGAGCTCGTGGCAGCTGAGAGCTGTGCCTTCACTGGAAAGTGTGGCTCAGTGCAGAAAACTGCCTCCTCCAGGTTTATGCTCTTCCTCAGTGGGGTTAGGTTTCATGACTACCTGAGGCCTATATCTCAAGATTCTGCCTCAACATAGGAAGACCTGAAAATCCTCCCAGCTCCACAGCTCCCCGTAGGAAATAATGAGACCTTACTGTGGGTCGGGGTCTCCTGCCCAGTGTTGCCTCCCTCACCTCCTTTCACATCTTCTGTGCATGCAATTCCCCATCTCAGCGTCTGCTTCCAGGGAACCCAAATTAAGATCACCAGCCATCCCCAACATGGGCCATGCGGGACCTCAGGAGGTCACTGTACACTGGAAAGCACGCATTTATTCCTAAATTAGCATTGTGAGTATCCACATGCCCAGTGAGATCTGAGTGTTTCTTGCATTTGTATGGAATGAAAGGGAGCCTGAGTTGCCAGGTGCTCTGGGTTCTGAGGCAGAGTTGGAGTCAGATCTCCCTTCAGGGAAACCCGGGGCAGGAGGAGCAGCCTCACCCCATGCAGGGACCACAGATGCACCCACAGGGTGAGCAGCAGGATGGACACTGCCCGCCTCCACCCCCCACACCCTGTGCAAAAAAATCATTCTTTCCACCCCTCCTTCAGCCTATCAAAGTTGACACTTAAAAAGCCACCACAGCCCACGCTTGTCAACAGGAAACCCATTCACATCTCCATCAGCCACACGATCTCCACAGATGCTTCAAAACATAGTAACAGTAGCCATGCAAGGTATAGAAAATGTCTCCTAAATAATTGTATTTAGATTACATATGAAAGTGATACTATTTTTGATATGCTAGGTAAACAAAGCATATGATTTAACCAATTTCTTCTTCTCCTTGTATTTCCAGCGCAATGACTAGACATTCGGATTCCCATGAGGCTCACATCATATTGTGAATGAGCAGTGCTGGTCTGCACCCCTTCAGGTTATAGGGGCTGTGGAGAGACCTGGTGCAAGAAGCCCCGTCTCCATCCATAGGACATCAGTGTGAACCCAGGCAGAGGCGCTGGTATAAGAGATGAGAACCCAGGGGTGAACTACCTGCTTGTGGAGGGGACTAAGCCTTCACTTGGAGCCAAATAAGCTTCTTTTCCTATCTTTAATCCTGAATGAGAGGGCTCTCTGGACCTCTTTTTGTTTTTGGGCTTGTGCCCCTTCAAGTTTCGGGCTGCCTGGATCCCAGCCCGGGGGCACTGAGGAAATGCAGGAGTCTCACACTGACTGTTGTATTTCATCTGCTGGGGCCATCCCAAACTGCTGAGTACCGTTTCCTTTCCTTGTGCTCAAATAGCTGTTCCATGCACTTGTCGTGGTTTCAGAGATGAATCTGATGGGAGGACAGGATAGTGTATGTTATAATATTTAAAAGGAACTTGAATCCACTAATATTTATTTTAATATGAAACATTAGAAGAATTGTGTCATAGGCAATAGGGAAAGAGGAAAGATATTAAAATTATTTTGAGGAAAAAAAATAATGTATTTATGAAGTGTCTGTGTGTGTCTTCAGTGTTGCCGGGTTGAGAGAGGTCAGCTTTAGGCTGCACTGAGGATGTGCTCCGATGGGGGAAACCAAGAAAGAGGAAAGACGCATCTCTGTGACCTGACACATAAATCACACTAAAATGGAAACAAATCTTTCAAAATATCAAACATTCACAATAAATATCACTCTGGTGCACACAGAAATGCCTGTTAACAACTTTCCCTTCTTCCTGCTCGCTCATATCCCCATAGATCACCTGTGTGCAGAGTGGACTCTGTGGTCCCCATTTCTCAGGCTAAGAACTAGAGGCTGGGAAGGACAAGTCACCTGCTCATGAGTGGGAAGGGTAGGATTGGGGACAGAGGACTCAGGCTTAGGACTGCGGCCCTGGTTGGTGCTCCTGTTCCCTCCACAGGGTCCCTCCCACATGTGCCCGTGTGGATGCGGGTGCACTGCCTGGGGTGGCCGATGTGCTCCAGGGATTCAATGTGACAGATGCTTCAGCACAAAGCTTGTGGGTGGGGATGGGACGAAGCTGCAGCTGGGGAGACCAGAGACCAACGCCCCCTGGCAGAGGGGTCCACAGGATGGGCAGTCCCATTTCCTGACAATAGAGACAGCCTGGAGGTGGGTGCTAAGCAGAGGGCACTGCATGGTGTGCCGAGGCCTGGAGGGTCACAGAGACACAGGCACCACACAGCAGAGACACTAAGGGTCAGGAGTTCACTCAGGAAAGGGATTTCAGCAGATCTTTCTCTCCTGAGCAAATCACGTATGAAATAATTAAGATCCTGCCACCAGAATAGAAAAACAAGGATTTTCATCTCCTCAGCTGAGCCCCGGTGTCCAGGGAAGCAGAAGTCTCTGAGCCCAGGCCCAGCTGAGGAGGAGAGGAAGCTCAGGGTTGCAGATTGCATGGAAAACCCCCGCCCTCCTCTGAGGGCAGAGGAGGATAACACAGGGCTAGGGGCAAGGCCCAGTGCTGGGTCTCAGCAGGCAGCACTCTCCGGGACATCTCCACCATGGCCTGGGCTCTGGTCCTCCTCACCTCCTTCACCTCCAGGGCCACAGGTGGACACTCCAGGGAAGGGGCTTCAGGCCTCTGGGCTGATCTTGGTCTCTTGCTCCTCAGGTTCACCTGGGCCAGCACTGACTCACTGGAGTGGTTTTCTCCCTCTTTCAGATCCTGGCTCAGTCTGCCTGACTCAGCCTCCTCCATGTCCCGGGTCTCCTGGACAGTCGGTCACCATCTCCTGCACTGGAACCGCAGTGACGTTGGGGTTATAACTATGTCCCTGGTACAACAGCACCCAGGCAAGCCCCCAAACTCATGATTTATGGTTCAGTAATCAGCCTCAGGGGTCTCTGATCGCTTCCTCTGGCTCCAAGTCCTGGCACACGGCCTCCGCTGACCATCTCTGGGCTCCAGGCTGAGGACGAGGTGATTATTACTGCTGCTCATATGCAGGTAGCTACACTTTCCCACAGTGGTCCAAGTTTCATGGGGAAGTGAGACAAACCGCCCTGGGCTCTCAGGCTCCCATCTTGCTCTGAGCTCTGAAGATGCTTCCTCACCCTGTGCAAGGGGCTTCCTGCAGCGGGGCCTTGAGAATTCTCCCCTCAGCTCCTCTCCTTTCCCACCGTGAAGTCCAACAGGAAACCTGCCCTGTGGTTTCTCATCCAGGACAGGGACAGCTTCCTGATGCTTGTGTGCTGTGGTCCCTGAATGTGCAACTCTTCCTAGCTCTTCAAATGCAGGGACAGTGACAAGGAGCTGCCTGATTGCTGGAGACACTGCTTTTTTTCAGGGATGTCTTCACCATAAATTCATCACCATCTCCCACACTGTTTGTAGAATTTTAGCCAACTATATTCTAATGGTTATCGCCACAACTTTGATCTTAGAAATAACAGTGCAGCGAACATCCCTATGCAGCCTCCTTTGAGTTCCTGTGTGAATATGACCATAGGATTCATTTCTGAAAGTGAAATGGCTGGGTATGAAAGATGTGTGTTTGTAATTTTCACCCTCTGTTGTCAGATTCCCCTCCAGAGGGGTTCTTCCAATTTTCAATGCCAGCCAGAAGTACTTGTTCAGAGTACATTGTTGAAAGTGTTCATTTTGCCAACCTACCAGACAAAATGTTACCTTGTTACAGTTTTATTTTGAGTCTCTTGTTCTGCTTAAGTTTGGGCCTTTTCAGAAAGAGTTCAGTAGTTTTTCCTTTTTTAGGATTTCATAAACTTTTTCTTGAATATCCAGATAAGAAGAATTTTAGTCTTTGAGGCCAGGCACGGTGGCTCACGCCTGTAATCTCAAGCACTTTGGAAGAGTTAGACGGGTCAATTGCTTGATCTCAGTAATTTGAGATTAGTCTGGGCCACACAGTGAATCCTCATCTCTATTAAATTAAAAAGCATAAAAATAAATTTAAAAAAGAATTATTTTAGTCTTTGCGGTCCAAGAATCAACTTTCAATCCCAAAGTTGATTCTTAGGTACTTATAGCATCATTTACAACATAATTATTTAAAATGATAAAAGTCACTGTCTCTCTGGACCATACAAAATCAAGTGTCAGGCCAGTGACGGTCACAGGATGTGGCTGAACAGTCACTGGTTTGTAGATTTGTCTGAGGGTTGAAAATTCCACCAGCACGTAATCTAGGTGGAGATCTGTCTGTGAGGGTCATTGTATTTCACCTCCTATATTAGGCTGAGGTCTTCCACTGGATAAGAACATGCTCACATCCTCTATTTGATGGACTCATGGGTTTGATCAAGACAGCCCTGTGTCACAGTCACATAACTTTTATCTGCATTGCTTGCTCTGAGTTTTGGGAGAGCTTTAATATATCAGGAATAGACTCTCCCTAAGGCAAATGTCTGAGGGAGAGAGATGGGCAGGTGGGCAAGAAAGCTTGTACCAAAGCTGGAATATCCAGGGCAGGCTCAGAGAGAAGGATCCTAATATCAGCATTTGACTGAAGCCAAAAACAGAAGAGAACATGCAAGTTCTGAGAATAACAAATAAGTAAATAAATAGTTTTGAATGTATTGAATATTGTTATACTCCATGAAAATTCTAGAACACAATTTAACAATGGGATAAGGAAGAGAGCTTGAGATGTTAAAAGTATAAAGATCCCAAGCCAAGTTACCAGAAGAACAGGACTTTTTGGTGGAAATATGTTTATGCTGCAAATTACCTTTTCCTATAAAATTATTTTTTAGGAATAAGAAAGCTTCCCATGGAACATTCTTTTTTCCTGCACTCAAGACCACCCTCACCTCACAAGGGAATCTCAATATCAAATAGAAAAAATAATGCACTTTTGTATAACCATTAGGAAACTCTTTATTTGCACATCAAGATGTGGATGCTTAATGGTAACACTGGAAATAGTAGTTTAATATGCATATGTGATGAATTTTCTTTTGACTATACCATTTCTGTCTGCAATTTATCTTTCTTAATAGGGACATACTCTATTCTTAAAACAATTTAACTTGTATTATATTTTGTTCTATTTCCTGTATCAGCTTGTTTTTCCCAAACTCTGGCAAAAATATTCCATGGCTAATGATTATTAAATTCAACTTGTGGATATTTAGATTATTTAAATTATTTCAAGAGTGGACAGATGTGATCTTCCCAAATGTAACTCACAGATGTCTCTGATGCTGACTCGCTCTTCTCTTCCAATCTCAGCAAACAAAGTGGGAAAGTTGACATTTCTGAACACCCAGATGACAAAAGGAGAGAGGAGGTGAAACCCCCTAAAGCTGTTATCCTTTAAACCCTCAGGATGAATCACCCTGAGAATCCCCCACACATAAGGCTTCTGTTTCTGTGCAATCCCCCACCCCACGGTTTATGTGTCACAGATAGTGGCATATCCTTATTGCAAGGGGTCATCTGAATAATACAGCCCTCAGGAGCTTGGCTTTGAGGGGCAGCCAAGTTTATCCTTGAAGCACACTTGTGTTACCTCCAGCTGTGTGGGTGTAAGCAAGGCATTTAATCTCTCAGAAAACTATCCTTATGAGAGGTAAAAAACCTCTGAGAAAAAAAGTTAGACAAGAATTCATAGTAATTCTTCACTATTGAGGCTGCAGGGATGTCACTTAATCACGTTTGTAAAGTGCATAACATACAGCCTGACACCCCAGCTGCTCCTGAGTTGGCAGCAATTATTCCTGACATCACTCATGAAAATTGGGCCTGGAATGGGGATGGAGGGAAGGCAGTGCAGAGGGTTTCAGAGGGTTAGGGAAAGAGAGACTTTAATGATTTAAAATGAAGGCCTGGAAGTGGAGGCGAGTATCCTGGGACATTCTCCTGTCAACTCTCACAATGTCTCAGAAACTGTTCCAAGGTGAAATCTACTAGAGAGCTAAGGCAGGAGTCTGCAGAATCAATGGCATGGACGAGGCAGTGGAGAGTCAGTAGGGAAGGAAGAGAGCTGAGTTCATTTGAAGGGTGTTTATTATCTTCTGGCCCTAGAGTCCTTGGCCATCCCTCTATGACCAGGGCCTCAGATAAGCAGAGAGCTTATCTGCTTCTCCCCTCCAACCATAGTTCCTGGTTATCTTGAGCCCAGGTTAGTGCAGCTGTGGCCTTTGCATTCTATGAGCCTATTTGACTCCCTCTTGTGCTCAATTGACTGACCTGGAGGAAACAGTAGGAGGTTCCCCTGCTCTCTGTCCCCAGGGTCCCTTCCTTTCAGTGGCACCAGCCCAGCACTAATGTCCATCCATCTGTGCCTGCCCAGTCAGGCCTCCATGTAGCCCACTGTAATGGCTACAGGTCAAAAACTGATTGTCAGTCTTGAGCAGATTGTCCTGACTCTTTCTGCAAAACTGAGCATCTCACCCAGCACCAGGACATCACAAGCAAGGCCAGCTGTAGGAAGGCAAGCAGGAGAGTAATGTCCATCACAGAGTCTGGACAAGACAAAGTAGTTCTGCTGGGACACATTCTGGTGATGTCTCTCAGAATGGTTCAGGTGTCTGCAATTGCAGGCCCAGAGAACAGGACTGCAGGTTGGAAGATGTGCTCCCTTTCTCCTGTACACAAAGCAGTGCCATGTGTGCATGTGAGTAAATGCATATGCCTGTGTGTGTGCATGTGTGTAAACGCAAATGCCTATGTGTGTGTGTACGTGTGTGTAATGCAAATGCCTGTGTGAGTGTGTGTGCATGTGTGTAAATGCATATGCCTGTGAGCTGGCGTGTGTGCCTGTTTGTAAATGCATATGCTGTGTGTGAGTGTGTGTGCATGTGTGTACACGTGCATATTGGAGTTGCCAGGGAGTGCTGGCAGTGTCAAATGTCCCAGACTCAAAACTTTTCTATTTTTCTCACTTACCTTCTCCCTCAGACGTGCTTCTGGGTTAAATGAGCTCATGTGGGCAAGGCCCACAAACAGGTAAGGCACAGGCCATAGTCACTGCTGAGTCAGTGTCATCAAATATTGTTATGCTTATATAGAACCTTGTCCAGGATGAGCCGCAAGTACACATCTGTCTGGTCCTGACAGAGCAGCAGAAGGGGGACTGAGACAAAACAATGGCCAGGGCTCTGGCAACACAGAGACACCTTCCCACCCTGTGAGCTTCACAGACAACCATGGGTATGGCGTGCCAGCATTCTTTTAAGATTGTTCAAATAAACAGTGACAATCACTCCCCTATGAGACACGAGAAGAAGAATTCCACGTGAACCAGCCCCATAAGGCCCACACTGAAGCCTGCTGAGTTCTCTCCAGTCCAGCGCGACGGACGGAGCATTTTCATGGGGACTTTTGAGAGTATGGAGAAGACCTGAGGAAACCATGCTCAGCTGTGGGCTCCAGAGACAAAGCTCTAGGATGTCTCCCCATGCCTAGAACATTCACCTGCCACCTCTCCTCACTCTGCACAGATGCTGCCCCAGGGAAAGCCCCCACAGGACCCTAAGCCTAGTCCTGATCCTGAGCTCAGCCCAGGTGACGCTTCAGGAGATGGGACCCTGAGAATAAGCCCTGAAGTCTCCTCAACCTGCAGCCTCTGTGGTTTCCTAAAGACTCAGCTACCCCCAGTAGAGATGGCCATGAGACACCTGTCCCCACCTGCTCAGGAGACAGTGGAGCAGGCAAAAATGCAGAGAGAACCAGCAGGAGCCAGGCCAGGCCCTGCATCCAAAGCAGCCCCCAATTCCCACAGATTCTCCAGCTCTACCCTGGGGTACAGCCCCCACCTTCTGCAGGCTGAGGTGGGCTCCTCCTACGACAGGAGACATCAGTGTGTTCACTAGACACACCCCTGAAGCCTGCCTGGCCCTGATGCCCCCTCCCTCCCCACCCTAGTTAAGCTCTGCCCCGAAGCGCCCAGGTTCAGAAATCCGGACACCTGGGTCAGCTCCTGGACTTGCCCCCACTGTTTTCTGTTCTTCTGAGCCACTTAGTCTCTTTTGGCCACAGTGTTACCTGCTGCAAAGTGAGGAGGCTTATACTGAACTGAAGAAGCCCTTTTCTTCATTCAAAATTAAAAGAAAGAAAAGTAACGAATGTCATATTAATTAAAGCCTGATGAGGGGATGTCATTCAATGGGCTTCAGTGGGTTTCAGACATGGAACTTCTTGTCTTTCCTCTGCAGGGATTCCAAGAAACGAGCTCAAAAGATCTTGTTTTCTGTATGGTGGGAACAGCAGCCCCCAGCTGAGAATAAGCAGGAGAGTCCCAGTTTCATCAGGAAAACAGACCAGGTTAGTGTAGAAATTCTCCCAGCAAAAACTCTGAGAAGTGTGCAATGAAATAAACATAAACATGAAATTGATGGTGTTGACGACAGTGATGTTAGCTCACAACAAAACTGCGGTGCAAGAAACATGCAGTGATTGCACTGACTCATAGCTACTCTCATTAGGTGGGAGGTGCACCACTTTGCATCCTAAGTGCATAGAAAGCCTGGGTTCCCGTAGGATGGCACATGCATCTCTCTAAATATTGAAACCTTTGCAGAAGAGCTTCGATTAACTCACTCTAATTAGTCCTGACGGAACAAAACCACTAGAGGAGGGCATTTCAACCATGAGTCACTTTTATAGCAATTGCACCTGCCCCGCCTCCCTGCACTTCATGTGTGACCTCTCTGTGCTGGGCTGGGCAGGGCAGATTGGGTCACACCGGCACAGAATGGGGCTGGACTCTCTGGTCCTCAACTTCTGAGGCGACAGGTGCTGTGGGGTCACCTGAAAGAAGGAATCTCCTGGGCTGAGTCTCCTCCACCAGCTGGGGGCAGCAGAGCTGCAGCCAGGAGCAGTCAGGAGACAGGCTGGGGCTGCCCAGCTGGGGCAAAGAGGAAAGTCAGCCTGGGGTTCAACAGGTGTCCAAGAATCGGTCTTCAGACTGAAAGTGAAGACAGTTCATCCTATCCCCTCGGGCTGCAGTGACCATGTTCCGAGGGTCAGAGTCTTACAGTGTCACCCAAGGACACTAACAGAAGCCTGGCACAGTGAACGCCTCACCTGGGAATTGCAGCTAGAGGAGGCTGCCCATGTGGCAGCTTGGGCAGCTTCCTCAGGAAGCAGATTCCCTCGGAGACATCCGGAGGTTGAATTGGTCTAGGAGGGTGCACAGTGTGAGGTGAGGGCTCCCAGAGCCCGAGTCCTTCACCCAGGATGGTGGCCTGGGCCTCTTGCCACTCTCAGGGCCTCGTCCCTCCCTCTCCGGCAGTGTCCTGGGGAGCTGAGCTCTCTGTCCTGGGCACTTCCAGTACACCCTCCCTACCCTCCCTCTGCCTCTCCTTCCTGATCCAGGCAGACTCTGACTCAGGCGGCAGCTCCTGTGCTCAGGGGAGTCTCAGGTGGATGGGGTGAGGCATTTGGGGCCCTGGTCCTGGCATGGGGCATCCCCAGCCTCCTTGAGGTGACACTGTTCTGAGGGACAGGGCTTCTCCCCTGCCTCAGGCCACAGCTCTGACCATGGGGCTGTCCATGCTCAGTGACAAGACACTGACCAGGGACCTGGCTGGAGTAACCAGGGACCACCCACCTTCTGGAGCTCATGTGCTATGCAGAGACCATGACCCTGGAACCCCTGCAGAGACCATGGGGCCTAAAGTTAGATTGTCAGTCCAGTGTGGTTTTCTCCTGCTTTTTGCAGAGTTTACATAAAACATTGATGAGAAAAACATACATAAATAACAGACGAGCTGAGGGTGCCAATTGCTAATCTCTTGTGGCAATGAGGGGTGATGTAGAAGGAGCAGCACCATGGCTGAAATGAGACCAGAGGCCCTGTTGACTCCACAGGGGTGTGTGGTTGCTTAAATGACCCAACTATCTCTACTGAGGTGATTGGCAAGTGCCTGATGACACAGCACAGCATTTAGATGGAATGAACAAGAGGGGACTGAGTCTGAGGGACCAGCAGGAGGAAGAGGATGGGTCCCTGCTGCTAAGTCAGGTGTCATCATGATCTCTCAGCAGAGCCCAGCTCAGCCCTGCTGAGGTAGGAGGTGGGCCCAACTCCAGGCCAACCTCCTGGAAGGTCCACAGCTCTGCTGAGCCTGGCCAAGGACTGAACCCTGGTCAGGAATGATTGGGAGGGTGGTCAAGAGGTCAATTCCCAGGAAGATGACTGTGATCACGGGACTTGAAGGCTGCAGCTGATTTTCTAAGTAGACACTATGCTTCTTCTTCCTCCTGTCGCCTGTGCTGCCCCCACAGCTGGTTGGAGTGACATCTCTCCAGGAGGAGTTGCAGTGGATGTAAATTTGCATAAACACCAAACACTGACTGTCCCCAAAAGCGTGAGGGAATAAGAGAGGTCTGGCGAGCCCAGCTGTGCTGTGGGCCCAGAAGGCAGAACTCTGGGTGTCTCGCCATGGCCTGGATCCCTCTCCTGCTTCCCCTCCTCACTCTCTGCACAGGTGCTGACTCCTGGCCCTGCCTCAGACTCAGTCCACACAGATCCCAAGTTGAGCCTACCCTGAATCCTGAGCAAAGCCCAGACACAGCTTCTGGGTGGGACTCCTGGGAATGGGTCCTTTGTCTTCAAGCCCCCTCTCTTGTTCTTCCTTGCAGGCTCTGAGGCCTCCTATGAGCTGACACAGCCACCCTTGGTTTCAGTGTCCCCAGGACAGTCGGCCAGGATCACCTGCTCTGGAGATGCATTGCCAGACAATTATGCTTATTGGTACCAGCAGAAGCCAGGCCAGGCCCCTGTGCTGGTGATATATAAGGACAGTGAGAGACCCTCAGGGATCCCTGAGCGATTCTCTGGCTCCAGCTCAGGGACAACAGTCACCTTGACCATCAGTGGAGTCCAGGCAGAAGATGAGGCTGACTATTACTGTCAATCAGCAGACAGCAGTGGTATTTATCCCACAGTGTCACAAGCATATGGGGAAGTGAGACATAAACCCCTCCTCCTCTATTTCATCCTCTTCCTCCTGTCCCAGAAGACACTGTGGACAAAGCCAGGAGCAGACTTGGCCCACCAATTCACCCAAATTTGAGACCCCCAGGCTGCTGTTCCCTCCAGCCCTCCAGGCAGGCGCTGCAGAGGACTCAGTCTGGAGTGGATTTGTGCCTGGTAGGCCAGGCTGTCCTCTGTTTCTTTGCCTGGGGTTCGAGTTGTTGATGGAGGGTCTGAGTGAAAAGACAGACCCAGGGAGATATCCATGCAGGCATGTCCAGAGGGCCATGGGGAACTCTCAGGTCTCAGTTCAATGCAGTCATTGTTGTATCCTCCGGGAAAGCATTCTTCCAGTGTGCCTAAGACCTCTAGAGCCACAGAGCCTGAGATCAGGAGGAGAGAAGGTCAAATTTTTGCTGATGGATTGCTAAAGACATTTTTGAGTGGAGCCACTACAATTTACTCCTTGATTCTGGACTCATGGATCCTGATTGTGGGAGAAACAGCACCATATTGGGCACTGACGCACAGCACATGCCCCATCCTGGAAGTCATTGCCCAATCCTACACACACTTGCCACTTGCCTGGCACAGTAATGGAGTCTCCAAGCTGTCATTAATCTATTCATATATGCCACATGTCTCAGAATGTTTGGGACAGTAGTAAGAATCTTGAATGCCTGGAGAAAATGCCCATAGCCCTTTATTTGCTGTGAAATGAGTTCCTTGGTCAGAACCTCCTGTGGAATACCATCATGATGGGTGCATCATTCTGTAATCCAGAGATAACAGTTTGGCGGAAGCACTGCTGTCAATGAAAGCCAATCCTCTGTAGAGTAATTGTCAGTTCTAGTAAGAAAAAAGAGCTATTCCTGCCATGATGGAAAAGTGCAAATAAAATTAATATCAAGCAGGCCTCTGACTGTTTTCCACAGAGAAGGACATCCATCGGGATCTCTGTGTTAGTCTCTGCTGTTGGCAGATGGTCACTCAGCAGTGGCTACAGCCAGGCCAGCTCCAGTTCGTGGAAATCCACATTGATGAGCCCAAGGACAGCCTCAATCCCTGCCACCATGGGTGCTTTTTCATGAAGCCCATTGGGCAATGACAGGAGTGGTTGAGAGAGGCTTTCTGGTGTCCACAGAACAAGTCACCCTACCCACTTAATTAGCAAAATCAGTTTGTTTTCACAGAAGACTTGGTGAATATTGACATATGGAAAAGAGTTCTTATGCTTTCTGCCCGCCACAGGACGTCTACTCCTACATCTCTACCCAGATATATTTGTGATCAACATTCTCATTGTGTCTCTCTCAAGTCCCTGAACATCCTTGACCATCATCCAAGACCCCAAGTCACAGCTCATGAAATAGGAACCTCTGCCCATCTCTTTGCAGGTGACACGAACCAATTTCACTGCTTAAAATTCTGCTTTAAGGAGAATATTATTTTGCCACTGCTGTTCAGGTATCCTCAGAGGCCAGGTGGAGTACCAGCATTGTCCACACCAGTGGTGGCTGCATGTCCTGCAGAAACCTCTGTAACCCCAGCCTAAGTGCCTCCTCCTAGGCAGCTGATCTCAGGGAGCCCCTCAGGAGGCCAAGGCTGTAAGGTGAGAAGATGGCATGGTGCAGGGCTTGGATCATGTCTACTTGGCCAACTCTTCATGCAACTTACTTGGTCCTCATGACCTAGTCCCTCAAGTCACAAATATATCCCTGCCATGTGATTAAAGAGCTGCTGGAAATGGCCAGAAGACCTTCCATTAAACCATTCAATAAATTACTCTGTAAACGGCCTGCCCAAACCCTAAGTTCAGTTCTGAGTTGGGATCTTCTGGGAATGGGCCCTTCATCCTCAAGCCTCTTCTCCTCTCCTCTCCTCTCAGCCCTGTGCATCCTATATGCAGAGATAGCTGGTCTCAGTGTTTGCGGCCCTGGGACTGACAACCAGGATTACATGCTCTGGAGATAACCTCAGCATAAACATGTACTTAGGAACCAGCAGAAGCCAGGCCAGGCCATGGTGCTGGTCATCTAGTATAACAGCAACTGACCCTCAGGGACATCTGCTCAATTCTTAGGCTCCAACTCAGGAAACATGGCCACCCTAATGGAGCCCAGGTCCGGGATGAGACTGACGATTACTGCACTGCAGATAATAACAGTGGGAGCAACTGGCAGGGATTCATAGTAACACAGAGAGATAGGGACTAGCCACAGAACTGTTCCATCTCAGCCTGGCTCTCATTCTCACCTGACCTCTGAGCAACTGTAGGTCAGGCCTCAGGGTCAGGTATCCTCTCTGGTCTTAACCTGACCCCTGCAGGGCTGGTGATTCTGACTGGCTTCTCCATCCTCTCAGGGCCTGCATGTGTCCAATGAGAAGGGAGAGGACAGGGGGAAGCTGGTCAGAGCTGCAGGGAACTTTGTCAGGTTTGTGGTGTACATGAACAGTTTAGAAATCCACGCAACATTGCATGGCCCCACATGTAATCACACATCACGCAGGAGAGGAGAGAGGCATTGCAGAGGGTATAGTCCTGTGGAATTTCTCTTTTCCTTGGGTATACTAAGCTCAGTGCAAGCCCCAGGGACTGTGTGTCCTCTGGTTTCCAGATGAGTTGACCCCCATATTCTTAATGGGGTGCCTGAGGCCTAAGGAAGACTGGAGACCCAGCCCCTTTTGGCCCCAGGGCCCTTTCTGTGCCGACATTTCACAGAAACTGAAGAGGAAGCACAGACACTACCTTTGGTCCTGCCTGGGGACTGTCTTTGGGGCACACTGACCTCCCATGGTCCCCAAAGTCCCATCACCTTCTCCAGATGGGTCAGACCTGCCTGGGTGTGCCCCCAGCGCCCTGATAGTGTGGAGTTTATCTTTGGGCTCTGGGCTGCTTTCTGAGGAGCTCACTAAGAAGTCCTGGATGCCAAGCCCAGGACCTGCCCCTCTGCTGCATGCCCCGGGGCTGCAGGTGTGAAGGGAGTATTTCTTTTCTCACATGGAAGGTCTCAGCCTTTTTATTTCCTTCTAAAAAAGTACAACTAGTTTAATTGTGAAATCATGTGTATACACAAAAGTTTACAGACTATTGTCATCAGCTCATATATGTACTCTTTCTGGATGGGACAACTGTGGACACAGCCATACTAGGGTCTCTCTCTCTCTCTCTCATTATCACAAGTGAGAATACTAACAGCTCTCTCCTATGCAGATCGTACTCATGTTTCCCAGTTGCACAAGAATGTCTCTTACAGTTGTTTAATTTCCTTACCAGCCAGGACCCTTAAGTCTTAAAGGTTGATATTTGGTTGCTGTTTCTCTCTGATCCAACATTTTTCAAATGTTGTATTGCTTGGAACCCAAGGCTCATGAAACATTTTACCAAAAGTTCCACAAGAAAAGCTCAAGTTTCTGGCGCACTGTTGGACCAGATTCATTGCGTGCAGTAGGACCTTGCTCAAGGGATGAATCCATTTGATGTTTTCACCATCAAGGGGAAGGGTGTTATGACTTTTGGGCACTGGGTTGACAGACGGGAGATAGCAGCTGATGATGGCCCTACCCACCGATGTGTGTGTGTGGGCAGGACCTAGCGATGGATGTGGAAGTTAAGGGAACTGTTTATTCTGCAGATAGAATTTCCAGTACTGATTCTCCACCACCCAGCCATTAGCACTCAGCAGGTGGTCTCTAGGAAGAAGCCCTTCACTGCCAATCATGGTCATTACACAGGTGAAGGAGAGGATGACTTTTAATAGCCATCGACTCTCACAGTAAACTGAGGTAGAAACTCAGGTTCACAAAGTGTCTTTGAGGGAGCAGTATGAGGACACAGATTAATTATTTGCAGAAGGCTTTATCGAGAGCAGGAACAATATAGGGTCGGTGAGGACCTAGGGATGCCATGGTGTGGAAGGAACAAGGCCTGAACCAGGAGCAGGAAGGGGCATGGGAAAGACCACGCTGCCATGTGTGATGAGTCAGCATGTGGAAGCTATAGTAAGTGTTTTACAAAGGTTGTTGTGTAACAACCGGGCAAACAGCTGCTTCTCTATCCAGACTGATGAGCCAAAAAATGTTACTGATGCATTGCTGTCACATGTTAACATGCTGTGAAGCATGGTGACATTCAAGGAAACCTGTTCTCTTCAAACACCTACCCACCGGCACAGCAGACACCCCAGCTTTGCCAAGGGCTTTGTCTTACTCTGGAGTAAGAGCCTGGGAACAACCAGGTGGCCCCTGAAAGGGGTGCCGCGTCATCTCTGCATGGCTGAGTTAAATGGGGAGCTCCCAGAGAACTTTCCAGAAAATAGTCAACCTGTTTGTGCTGGGTGCATTGAGGGTGACCCTGGATTAATGGAAGTGACAGGAGCTTAATTTCCCTGTGGCTGCAAGATGAGCCCTGGGAGGACGGCTGAGGCAGGTTAGCCACCATCCCCGAGTGGCTTCAGCCCCAGGCAAACAGGGACAGGTGAGGTGCCTATCTGAGCCCACCTGTGTCTAACCAGTCCTAGCATCAGCAACTGAATCCTCTGGACCACGAGGGAGTGTGTGAGCTCAGCCCCTCACAGATTGCCTGAGCATAAACAGGAAATTCTTCTCCTTACACCCGGCTGCACCACACACCTGGGCACAGCTCTTCTTTACAAGGTGACATGATATCAGACACGGACTGGTCTGGGTCCCAGATCCCTCAGGTTTCCACTATCCTCTCCAATCCCCACAGAGAGCAGACTCTTCACTGCAGGGCGTTGAGCCAGCTCTTCCCCTCACAATGCCTGTTACAGGTTTATGAGTTACTCTTCTCCAATATGATGGGGATTTGCTTTCACTATATATATATTTGTATTTGTATTTTCTTGGGTAAGCTGAGCCCCTTGTACCTGGTCTTGAGTCAGGCAGGGGCCACACAAAGAAGAGGAATTCCTCCCTTAGAACCAACAGTCCAGGGATCAGGGCAGCAGGGACCTTAGCAGCAGGTTCTGAATCAACACCTAGATCCAGGAAGTCTCTGAGCTCCCAGCCCACAGTGTGGAGTGGCCACCAGGGGAAGCAGAGAATGAACTGGCAAAGCTACCTGGGGATGGGGCGGGCCTGAGTGACAGGGAGATGCTGACATGCAGCAAGAGCCAGTGACCACGACCTCACACCTGGAGGAAAAGGGTCTTTATTTTCCTAGAGGATTGTCCTTGTGTCCTTGATACTGATGTAAACATTCTAGAATCACATTTTGTCTTCAGCTCTTTTGCATGCTGACTCTCTCTGACACAGATCCAGGCACTTGACTTCTCACAACCCCCCTCCTCCACACCCAGTTGTGCTAAAACAGCATCCGCCTCATGTGCAGGGTCCTCCCTGAGGTCACAGGTGTCCCCCCTACTCCCCTTTGATCTGGGAGCCCCTGTCCTGCAGACATAGTGGCTTCTCCCTTCCTGGCTGCTCCTCCACATCCACTGTCCCTGGTCTTTCCCGACTCTCTCCTGGGGAAGCTGCCAAGTCACAGCTCTTGATTTCCTTGTGAGTCACAAAATAGTTGCTCATTAACCTTTAGTTGACTTAAGTTCTTATTCATTGATATATTTTCCCCAGAAACCGAAGACATCTTATTTATAATAAACATTCACTTCGGGGGATCTTGGAGTTTGCAGCCCCCTCTCATTCTCTCATGGAGCAAACATTTCCTTTACCTCCTCATCTGTCCCCAGTCCTGACAGCATCCTGGAGATACTGAGGCACAGCAGCTATGACCTACCTAGGAGCTCACAGCCAAGGCAGAAACTTTCAGCATCTCACGGATCTTCCAACACTCTGTGTGCACTTGGCAAATAAGGAATTTCATTGATCTCTATCACTCAGGGGCTGTGCCCTGGGGTGGAACCTGCACCTGTCCAAGGTGTGTGTTATCAGCTGTACAGTGGAGACGAAGAGGGAACCTGCATTGGGTTCTGGAAAGTGCCCTCTAAAACAGATTTAGGCCTACACCAGAAATGTCCTCTCTAACATAAAATATTTATGATCAGGACATATTTAGAGGCCTAGACCAAAATTGAATACCTCCCTCCTGAGCCAAGATAGAATGGACGAGGGGACTGGGGACCCCAGAGAATTCCCCAGTTACCAGCATGACTCTATGGTCACCTCCCAGACTAGGTCAAAACCCATCCCATAAGAAGCACTTCATATTCCCCCAGGAAATACAGACAAAGTCACCTCTGAGCTCTGCTGTAACCAAGTGAGCCCAGGAGTGAGGCTGAGCGCAGTGTGATGTGGAGATGTCGGCAGAGAATATGGAATCAATTCATATAGGAGATCCTGTCGGCAAAGGGCGGGAAGGCAAGGTCACCCCTAACCTCTTTGGGTCTCTTGGGGCTGAGCCCTTCTGGGAACCACAAGCCTCCTCCAGCAGCAGCCCCTGACTCTGCTGATTGGCATCAAGGGCCGTTCTCTCCAACAAAGGATTAAGAGAGACCTGGGAGGAGCCTGCCCAGCCTCAGATTTGAGAAGCATCATTGGAGGTGCTTCAGCCATGGCCTGGTCCCTCTTTTCCTTGGTCTCCTGACTCAATGCACAGGTGCTGCCCCAGGGTCTCACCCACCTGCCCAGCCCCAGGCCTCTAGGTTCAGCGTGGTCCTCAGTCTGTGCTCAGCAGGGCCCCGTGTGTGATGGGCAGGATGCTCATGACCCTGCTGATGGGGGAGGGGCTGGGGTGCTGAAATGCCCCCACTCTGTGCTCCTGTGCTCATGGGTGCCCTGAAAGCCCTATTATTCCAGGGGCTCACTCCAGTCCCAGCAAGTGGCAAGATATCCTTGGGTTGAGCCACTCAGTTTCAACTTTTTTCTCTCCCCTTTTCTTTCCTTGCAGGCTCTGTCATCTCCTATGAACTGACACAGTCACCCTCAGTGTCAGTGGCCCCAGGACAGATGACCAGAATCACCTGTGGGGAAAGCAACATTGGAAGTAAAAGTGCTCAATGGTACCAGCAGAAGCCAGGCCAGGCCCCTGTTTGGGTCATCTATGGGGATAGCAGGCGGCCTTCAGGGATCTGTGAGAGATTCTCTGGCTCCAACTTGGAGAACACAGCCAACCTGACCATCAACAGGGCCCAGGCTGGGGATGAGGCTATTACTGTAAGATGTGGGACATTAGTGCTCCTCATCCCACAGTGACACAGGGAGATGGAGGAGCAAGACACAGGCTGCCCTTTTCATAGGCTGTCCAGGCAGGCTCTGCAGAGGGGGCACCAAGAGTGAATTTAGGGCTGAGGTGACCAGGATATATTGAGGTTTGGGGGACTCAGTTGTGATTTGGGGAAATGGGGACTGGTTGGAATATCAGGCCAGGGTCGACATCCTTAGTTGGGCTCTGGATTTCCATAGGGGATGAAGGCTAGTCCTTGGCCTGAACATCCTGAGTCAGTTTCCAGAACTGCCCAGCTCAGGCTCCCGTGGCATCCTGCCATTCTCTTCAGGAAAACCAGTGGAGTGGATACTGTGGGATCCACTCACATTCCCTTTTCTTAGAACGCCCACCCAGCACTGCTGGTAGCTCTGGCAGCTCAGAGCTGTGCCCTCACTGAGAAGGGCTGCCAACAGAGAAAACTGTCTCCTCCAGGTTTATGCCCCTTCTCAACAGGTTTGGTTCCGTAACTGCCTGAGGTGAAGATCTCAAGACTCCCTTTCAGTATAGGAGAAACAGAAAATCCTCCGAGTTTCACAGCTCCTTATTGAGATGGTAGAAGACTCAATGTGGGTCAGGGTGTTCTTGTGCCCGGTGTTGCCTCCTTCACTTAGTTTCACACCAGCTGTGCAAGCAGATCTCCATGTCAGAGTCTGCTTCCAGGCATCCCAAAATAACACAACAGGTCATCCCCAACTTGAGCCATCAGGAACCTGAGGAGGCCACAGTATACCAGAAAGCACCAGTTTATTCCTAATGATGATTATGAGTCTGCAAATGCCCAGTGAGATCTGAGTGTTTCTTGCATTTGTATGGAATGAAAGGGGGCCTGGCACGCCAGGTGCTCTGGGGTCTGAGGGAGAGTTGGAGTCAGATCCTTCTGCAGGAATCTGGGGTCAAGAGAAGCAGCCTCACCCCAAGCAGGGACCACAGATGCACCCACAGGGTGAGCTGCAGGATGGATGCTGCCCACCTCCACCCTCCACATCCTGTGAAAAAAATCATTCTTTCCACCCCTCCTTCAGCCTATCAAAGTTGACACTTTAAAAGCCACAAGAGCCTACACTTGTCAAGGGAAAACCCACTCACATCCCCATCAGCCACACAATTTCCACATAAAGATTCTTCAAAAAATAGAAACAGTAGCCATGAAAAGGTATCTAAAATGTTACACAGATAATTGAACTCAGATCACGTATGAAAATGATACTGTTTTGATAAGTTAGGTAAATAAAATATATTATTTGAGTTCATTTATCTTCTTTCCTTTGTATTTCTAACGTGGTGACTAGACCTTGGAATTCCCGTGATGCTCACATCATATTGTGATTGGACAGTGCTGGTCTGCACCCCTTCAGGTTACAGGGCCTGAGGAGTGACCTAGTGCAGGAAGCTCCATCTCCAATCACAGGACATCAGTGTGAAGCCAGGGAGAGGTGCTGCTGCAAGAGAAATGAGAACAGGAGCGTGGACCACCAGCTTGTGCAGGGGACTGAGCCTTCACTTTAACCAAATAAGCTTATTTTCCTATCTTCAATCCTGAACAAGAGGGCTTTCTGGAGTTCTTTTAGTTTTCAGGCTTGTGCCCCTTCGAGTTTCAGGCTGTCTGGAGTCCCCGCCAGGGGACACTGAGGAAATACAGGAGTCTCACTCTGACTCTGTTGCATTTCATCTGCTGGGGCCATCCCAAACCGCTGCATACCATTTCCTTTCCTGGTGCTCAAATAGCTGCTCCATGCACTTGTCATGGTTTCATAGCTCAGTCTGGGTGGGAAGACAAGATAGTGTATGTTGTAATATTTAAATGGAACCTAAATCCTTTCATTGTTTTTGTAGTTGTTTGCTTTTTTGTTTTTTGAAAAAAAGTCTAGCTCTGTCGCCCAGGCTGCAGTGCAATGGCGTGATCTCGGCTCACTGCAATCTCTGCTTCCTTGGTTCAAGCAATTCTCCTGCCTCAGCCTCCTGAGCAGCTGGGATTCCAGGCCCCCGCCACCACGCCCAGCTAATTTTTGTATAATAGTAGAGATGGGGTTTCACCATGTTGGTCAGGCTGATCTCCAGCTCTGGACCTCAGGTGACCCACCTGCCTCAGCCTCCTAAAGTGCTGGGATTACAGGCATAAGCCACCGCACCCAGCCCAATAGTTCTTTCAATATGAAATGTTGAAAGTTTTGTCATAGGCAGTGGGAAAGGTGAAAACAGATTAAAAACATTTTAAGAAAAAGAAAACAAAATGTACATAGACTGTGTGTCTTCAGTGCTGCAGGGTTCAGAGAGGTCGGTTTTTTGGTGCCCTAAGGATGTGCCAAGATGGAGGAAAATGCCCCCCCGCAAAGTCTCTGACACTATAGGCTGCCACACTGTGTGCCTGTGCCTTGAGGAACTCCAGAGGCTCCAGCTGGACAAGGACACTGCACAGATGTGGCCCCGATGGGATCACCGGTGAGGCCTGGCCTGGTAGAGCCTGCCCTGGGCTACCCTGTGGTACCTCGCGGCACCTTTGGCCAGAGGTGCCTGGGGTGAGGGATGAGCCTGTGTCTGCATCACGGGAAAGGCTCTCACTCTGGGCCCTCCTGAAGCAGGAGCCTCGAGATGTGGGGATGCAGCATAAGAACATCATGCTCTCCTGAGCATCTCCCACCAAAGGAGCAGGCTGTGGGGCTGTCCTTAGGATGTGGGTGCCTGGTGACCAGAGTTCTAAGCTCCAGTAGGGTCTGTCACCAAGGAAGTGAACTCACTTCTTTAAGGTTCGGTATCCTTGGCTCCTTACTTCCATAAAACCTACTCAGAACTTTCTGGGCTGCTGGCTGCTCACCCTCCCCCAAGGTCAGCTCCTTACCTGTACACAGGTAAGTCCACCCAGGGCCTGCGTGTACACCAGTGTCTGATGTGCACCTGGGGCCTAGGAATCCACTTGGGGCCTGCAATCCAACAGGGGCCTAATGTGGATTAAAAGTCATTTTGATTATTCCTACAGGGAAGAAAAGGCCTTGTAGCAATAAGAAGCACAGTTTCACATCAAACATGTAAAAATGATCAAAATCTTATGGAAGAAAGGTATCAATTTTAATCACTGAAATGTTAACTTTTGATAAATATTTAAGTTTATAAGGAAAAATAAAACCATGCCACAGTCATATGGAATGCTATAGAGTTTCTTGTGTGTAGATTGAACACAGAAAGCTCCCACCTACTTATGGTCATAATTTTCTACCTTAATCTTCTTGTTCTTATGATTAATAGAAAAGATGCCATGATAATGATGGTGATGATGGTTCAAGCACACAACCAAGGTTTAGTGACAGAAACATCATGTGCTCCAGTTACAGTGCAGCTGTTCTTATTGGGGTGGGAAAATCAATCTTGTGTTCAGTATACACGGGAAACAGGAGTACATGTGGGGAGAACCACATTTCACTATACTTAGGTTTTTCACAGAAAAGCTACAGTTTATCCTTCACTCTCCATTCTGTGATCAAAAACCATGGAACAGAGAAGAGCGTTTCAACCTGAGACTCAGTTACAAGAAATGCACCTGCCCCACCTCCCTGCAACCATATATGCCACCTCTCTGTGCTGAGCCAGAAGCGTTCACATACGGCACAGACTGAGGCTGGACTCCATAGTTTTCAGCCTCCCAGGTGTCAGGTGTTCTGGGGTCACCCAGAGGATGGAAGCTCCTGGGGGGGGGGGTGTCCCTCTTCTTGACCAGCAGGGGGCAGCAGAGCTGCAGCCAGAAGAGAGTCTGTGGCTGCCCAGGAGGAGCCTAAGAGGGAGGCCAGCCCTGAAGGCTCAAGAGGTGTTTGAGGATTAGTCCTAGGTCTGGAAGTCCAGTAAAGTGCATCCTATCCCCTCGGGCTGCAGTCACCCCATCCTGAGTGCTAGATTTACATAGCGTCGCCCAACTGACAGGAGATGGGGAACATGAGGACCTTACCTGGGAAATGCAGCTGGAGACGCCTGGGCCCTGGTGTCAGCCTGGGCAGCTCCCAAAGGGTTGGATTTCCCTGGGAGATGCCCCAAGGTGGAGATGCTCTAGGAGGAGGGCACAGTGTGAGGAGATGGGGCTCCCAGGACCCAAGTCTTTCACCCAGGATGGCTGCCTGAGCCTCCTGCCACTCTCAGGGTCTTGTCCCTCTCTGTTCAGCAACATTCTGAGAAGCTGAGTCCTCAGTCCTGGGCACTTCCAGGGGCTCCCCCGTCCCTTTTCTCTCTGCCTTTCCTCCCAGCTCCAGGCATACTCTGGCTCAGGGAACAGCTCCTGTGCTCAGGGGAGTCTTAGGTTGCTGGGGTGGCACATTCAGGACCCTGGTTCCTTGATGGGGCATCCCCAGCCTCCATGAAGAGACGGTCTCCACAGGGAAGGGGATTCTCATCTGCCTCAGGCCACAGCTCTGGCCACCAGGTGGTCTTTGGCTCAGTGACAGGATACACCTCATTGCAGGGACCAGGGACCACCCACCGTACAGAGCCCACACCCTGTGCAAAGACTGTGTCCCTGGGATTCTCACAGAGACCATGGGGCTTAATGGATTTCCCATCAATATTTCATATAAATTTGTAAAAAGCACCAGAAAACCACACTGGATAGAGAACCCTGGTGCTTTTAACCAGTATACATAAGTTATTGATGTGAAAAATAAATAAACAATGGCAGAGCTGAGGGTGGCAATGGCTGGTCCACTGTGGGGAAGGGGATGGCCTAGAAATATCAACACCACGGGTGAAATGAGACCAGATGTCCTGATGACTCCACATGGGTGAGGGGTTCCTTACATGACTCAACTATTCTCACTGAAATAGTTAACAGGTGTCCTAATGACACAATCCATCATTTAGATGAAATGACCAGGATGGGACATTTCCTCCAGCCAGGAAGACTGTGGACAAATTCATGAGCAGGGCTGGCCCGGTTCACATGGATCTGAGACCCTCAGATCTGAGTTCCTCCAGCCCTCCAGGCAGACTCTGAAGAGGGGTCGTCAAGAGAGGATTTAGGACTTAGCTGACCAGGATATTTTGGGGTGTGGGGACTCAGCTGTGACTTATGGAAATGGGGTCTGGTTGAATCATCAGACTGAGGTAGACATCTCTCAGCTGCTCTCTGGATTTCCACAGGTCATGACAAGCCAGTCCTTGGCCTGAATATCCTGGATCAGTCCCCAGACATGAGCTCAGGTTCACGTCATTCTCTACAGAAAATCCAGTGGAGTGGACACGGTGGGATCTGCCCAGTTCTTTCTTCTGAGCTCAGCCACCCAGTACTATTGGGAGCTTGTGGTAGCTGAGAGTTGTGCCTTCACTGGGAAGTGCCACTCAGTGCAGAAAACTGCCTCCTCTGGGTTTATGCCCTTCCTCAGCGAGGTTAGGTTTCATGACTGCCTGAGGTCAAGATCTCAAGACTCTGCCTCAACATAGGAGGAGCTGAAAATCCTCCCAGCTCTACAGCTCCCTGTAGGAAAGACTGAGGCCTCAATGAGGGTCTGGGTCTCCTTCTACCCAGTGTTGCCTCCCTCACCTCCTTTCACATCCTCTGTGCATGCAATTCCCCATCTCAGAGTCAGCTACCAGGGAACCCAAATTAAGGTAACCAGCCATCCCCAACATGGGCCATGAGGGAACTCAGGAGGCCACTGTACACTGGAAAGCACCCGTTTATTCCTAAATTAGCATTGTGAGTACCACATGCCGAATGAGATCTGAGTGTTTCTTGCATTTGTGTGGAATGAAAAGGGAGCCTGAGTTGCCAAGTGCTCTGGGTTCTGAGGGAGAGTTGGAGTCAGATCTCCCTGCAGGGAAACCTGGGGCAGGAGGAGCAGCCTGACCCCACGCAGGGACCACAGGATGGATCCTGCCCACCTCCACCCTCCATATCCTGGGCAAAAATCATTCTTTCTATCCCTCCTTCAGCCTATCAAAGTTGACGCTTAAAAAGCCACCACAGCCCACCCTTGTCAACAAGAAACCCATTAACATCTCCATCAGCCACACAATCTCCACAAATTCTTCAAAACATAATAACAATAGCCATGCAAGGTATATGATATGTATCATAAAAAATTGTAGTTATATATTAAAATGATACTTTTTGATATGCTACATAAATAAAATACATTCTTTAAACTCATCGACTTCTCTTTGTATTTATAACACGGTGACAAGACAGTGGGATTCCCATGAGGCTCACATCATATTGTGATTGGACAGTACTGGTCTGCATGGCTTCAGGTTATGGGGCTGTGGAGTGATCCGGTGCAGGAAGCCCCCTCTCCACCCATTGGAAATCAGTGTGAACCCAGGCAGAAGCTGGTGTAAGAGAGATGAGAACCCAGGTGTGAACCGCCTACTTGTGCAGGGGACTGAGCCTTCACTTTGAGCCAAATAAGTTACCTTCAATCCTGAACAAGAGGGCTTTTGGACTTCTTTTGTTTTCAGGTTTGTGCCGCTTCAGGTATGGGGCTGTCTGGAGTCCCAGTCATGAGACACTGAGGAAATCCAGGAGTCTCACTCTTACTCTGGTGTATGTCATCTGCTGGGGCCATCCCAAACTGCTCCATACCATTTCCTTTCCTGATGCTCAAATAGCTGCTCCATGCACTTGCCATGGTTTCAGAGATGAAACTACGTGGAAAGACAGGATACTGCAGATTATGTATTTAAATGGAAGCTGAATCCATTAATATTTATTTTAATATGAAACATTAGAAGAATTTTGTCACAGGCAAAGGGGAAAGATGAAAAGAAAGTATAAGTGTTTTGAAAAAAATGTATTTATCAAATGTGTGTGTGTCTTCAGTGTCGCTGGGTTGAGAGTGGCCAGCTTTAGGTTGCCCTGAGGATGTGCTCAGATCGGGGAAAGCAAGAAAGCAGGAAACACGTGTCTCTGTGAACTAACACATAAATCACAGTAAAATGGAAATAAATCTTTCAGTAAATCAAACATTCACAATAAATATGACTCTGATGTACACAGAAAAGCCTGTTAGCAAACTTGCCCTTTGTCCTGCTGGTTCATATCCCCATGGATCACCTGTGTGTAGAGTGGACTCTGTGGTCCCTGTTTCTCAGGCTGAGAACTAGAGGCTGGGAAGGACAAGTCGCCTGCTTGTGAGAGGGAAGGGCAGGATTGGGAGCAGCAGACTTGGGCTCAGGACTGTGGCCGTGGTCGTTGCTCCCTTGTTCCCTCCACAGGGTCCCTCCCACATGTGCCCCATGTGGATGCGGGTGCACTGCCTGGGGTAGCTGATGTGCTCCAGAGATTCAATGCTGCAGCTGCTTCAGCACAAAGCGTTGGGGTAGGGACAGGATGAGGCTGCAGCTGGGGAGACCAGAGACCAACGACACCCAGCAGAGGTTTCCACAGGGTGGGCAGCCCCATTTCCTGACAGTAGAAACAGCCTGGAGGTGGGTGCCAAGCCGAGGGCACTGCAGGGTGTGCCCAGGCCTGGAGGGTCACAGAGCCACAGGCACCACACAGCAGAGACCCTGAGGGCCAGGAGCTCACTCAGGTAACAGATTTCAGCAGATCTTTCTCTCCTGAGTAAATCAGGTACAAAATAATTAAGATCCTGCCACCAGAAAAGACAAACAAGAACGTTAATCTCCTCAGCTGAGCCCTTCTGTCCCAGGAAGCAGAAGTCTCTGAGCCCAGGCCCAGGTGAGGGTGGGGTGAGGAGAGGAGCTCAGGGTGTAGATTTGCATGGAGGCCCCGCCCTCCTCTCAGGCAAAGGAGATAACACAGGGCTGGGGTAGGCCGAGGGCTGGGGTCTCAGCAGGCAGCACTCTCCAGACATCTCCACCATGGCCTGGGCTCTGCTCCTCCTCACCCTCCTCACTCAGGGCACAGGTGATGCCTCCAGGGAAGGGGCTTCAGGTGCCTCTGGGCTGATTCTTGGTCTCCTGCTCCTCAGGTTCACCTGGGCCCAGCACTGACTCACTAGAGTGTGTTTCTCCCTCTTTCCAGGATCCTGGGCTCAGTCTGCCCTGACTCAGCCTCGCTCAGTGTCCGGGTCTCCTGGACAGTCGGTCACCATCTCCTGCACTGGAACCAGCAGTGACGTTGGTGGTTATAACTATGTCTCCTGGTACCAACAGCACCCAGGCACAGCCCCAAACTCATGATTTATGGTGTCAGTAATCGGCCCTCAGGGGTCTCTGATCGCTTCTCTGGCTCCAAGTCTGGCAACACGGCCTCCCTGACCATCTCTGGGCTCCAGGCTGAGGATGAGGCTGATTATTACTGCTACTCATATGCAGGCAGCGACACTTTCCACAGTGGTCCAAGTTCATGGGGAACTGAGACCAAAACCTGCCCTGGGCTCTCAGGCTCCCTCCTTGCTCTGAAGATGCTTCCTCACCCTGTGCAAGGGGCTTCCTACAGCACGGCCTTGAGAATTCTCCTCTCTCTGCTCCTCTCCTTTCCCGCCATGAAATCCAACAGGAAACCTGCCCTGTGGTTTCTCATCCAGGACAGGGACAGCTTCCTGATGCTTGTGTGCTGTGGTCCCTGAATGTGCAACTCTTCCTAGCTCTTCAAATGTAGGGACAGTGACAAGGAGCTGCCTGATTGCTGCAGTCACTGCTTTTTTTCAGGGATGTCTTCACCCTAAATGCATCACCATCTCCCACACTGTGGGTAGAATTTTAGCCAACTGCATTCTAATGGTTATTGCCACAACCTTGATCTTAAATAACAGTGCAGCGAACATCCCTATGCAGCCTCCTTTGAGTTCCTGTGTGAATATGACCATAGGATTCATTTCTGAAAGTGAAATTGTGGGTCAGAAAGATGTGTGTTTGTAATTTTCACCCATTGTTGTCAGATTCCCCTCCAGAGGGGTTCTACCAATTTACAATGCCAGCCAGAAGTACTTGTTCAGAGTATATTGTTGAAAGTGTAAATTTTTGCCAACCTACCAGACTCAAAAACGTTATCTTGTTACAGTTTTATGTTTGAGTCTCCCATTCGGCTTAAGGTTGGGCCTTTTCACAAATAGTTCAGTATTCTTTACTTTTTTAGGATTTGGTGAACTTTTTCTTGAATATCCAGATAAGAAGAATTTTAGTTTTCATGGTCAGGCACAATGGCTCATGCCTGTAATCCCAGCAGTCTGGAAGGCTTACACATGTGAATTGCTTGAGCCCAGGAGTTCAAGATCAGCCTGGGCAACATAGTGAACCCTCATCTCTATTACATTAAAGAAAATGAACATAAATTTTAAAATGAAGTATTTTAGTCTTTGTGGCCCAAGAATCAACTTTGGGGATATTACATAGGTACTTATAGCGTCATTTACAATGTAACCATTTAAAATGATAAAAAACCACTGCCAGCTCTGGGCCATACTAAAACAGGTGTCAGGCCAGTTCTGGCAGGGTGAGGGCTATTACGGTGGGAAAGGGGAATGGAAGCCATTAGAGTTCCTTCTACCTAGAAAAAAATAGTAAATCAAAAACTGTATCATATCCCTGGAGGGACTGCAGAGATTAGTGCCGCCATCAAGGACTTGAAAGACACAGAGGTGGTGATCAGCGCCACATCCCCGTTCAACTCTCCCATTTGGCCTGTGCAGAAGACAGATGGATCTTGGAAAGTGACAGTCGATTATCATAAGCTTAACCAAATGGTGACTTCAATTGCAGCTGCTGAACCAGATGTGGTTTCATTGCTTGATCAAATTAACACATCTCCTGGTACCTGGTATGCAGCCATTGACTTGGCAAATGCTTTTTTCTCCATTTCGGTCTACAAGGCCCACCAGAAGCAATCTGCCTTCAACTGGCAAGGCCAGCATTATACCTTTACTGTCCTACCTCAGAGATACATCAACTCTCCAGCTTTGTGTCATAATATTTTTTTTCATTTTTTTTTTCTTTTGAGAACGGAGTCTCGATCTGTCACCAGGCTGGAGTGCAGTGGCACAATCTCAGCTCATTGCAACCTCTGCCTGCTGGATTCAAGCTATTCTCCTGCCTCAACCTCCTTAGTAGCTGGAGCTACACATGTGCACCATCATGCCCAGCTAATTTTTGTATTTTTAGTAGAGACGGGGTTTCACCATGTTGGCCAGGATGGTCCCAATCTCTTGACCTCGTGATCCAAACGCTTCTACCTCCCAAAGTGCTGGTATTACAGGCCTGAGCCACCACGCCCAGCCCTTTCTGTCATAATCTTATTCAAAGAGACCTTGATCACTTTTCACTTCTGCAAGATAGCACACTGGTCCATTACACTGATGACATTATTGGATTGGATTCAGTGAGCAAGAATTAACAAACACAATGGACTTATCAGTGAGACATTTGCATGCCGGAGGATTTGAAATAAATCTGAATAAAAATCAGGGACCTTCTACCTCAGAAAAATTTCTAGGGGTCCAGTGGTGTGGGGCCTGTTGAGATACTCCTTCTAAGGTAAAGGGTAAGTTGCTGCATTTGGCCCCTCCTACAACCAAGAAAGAGGCACAATGCCTAGTGGGCCTATTTGGATTTTGGAGGCAACACATTCCTCATTTGGTTGTGTTACTCTGGCCCATTTATTGAGGGACCCAAAAGCCTGCCAGTTTTGAGTGGGTTCCAGAAGAGAAGAAAGCTCTGCAACAGATCTAGGCTGCTGTGCAAGCTGCTCTGCCACTTGTGCCATATAACCCAGCAGATCCAATGGTGCTTGAAGTGTTAGTGGCAGATAGCAATGCTGCCACTAACACCTGGCAGGCTCCCACAGGTGAATCGCAGTGAGGTCCTCCAGGATTTTGGAGCAAGGCCCTGCCATCCTCTACGGATAACTATTCTACTTTTGAGAGACAGCTCTTGGCCTGTTAACTATTCTACTTTTGAGAGACAGCTCTTGGCTTTGGTGGAAACTGAACATTTGACTATGAGTCATAAAGTCACCATGGAACCTGAACTGCCTGTCATGAACTGGGTTCTTTCTGATCCATCTAGCCATAAAGTGGGTCATGCACAGCAGCATTTCGTCATCAAATGGAAGTGGTACATACATCATCACGCTCAAGCAGGACTTGAAGGCACAAGAAAGTTACATGAAGAAGTGGCTCAAATGCCCATGGTCTCCACTGCGGCCACCCTGCCCTCTCTCCCCTAGCCTGCACCGATGGCCTCATGGGGAGTTTCCTATGATCAGTTGACAAGGGAAGAGAAGACTAGGGCCTGGATCACAGATGGTTCTGCAAGATATGCAGGCACCACCCGAAAGTGGACAGCTGTAGCACTAAAGTCCCTTTCTAGAACATCCCTGAAGAATAGCGGGGAAGGAAAATCTTCCCAGTGGACAGAACTTTGAGTCATGCCACTGGGTGTGCACTTTGCATGGAAGGAGAAATGGCCAGATGTGTGATTTTATACTGATTCACGGGGTGTAGCCAATGGTTTCATTGGATGGTCAGGTACTTGGAAGAAGCATGATTGGAAAATTGGTGACAAAGAAACTGGGGGAAGAGCTATGTGGATGGACCTCTCTGAGTGATAAAAAACTGTGAAGGTATTTGTGTCCCATGTGAGTGCTCACCATTGGGTGACCTCAGCAGAGGAGGAGTTTAATAATCAAGTAAATAGGATGACCTGTTCTGTGGACACCACTCAGCCTCTTTCCTCAGCTACCCCTGTCGTCCCCAATAAGCCCATGAACAAAGTGGCCATGGTGGCAGAGATGCAGCTTATGGATGGGCTCAGCAACATGGACTTTCACTCACCAAGGCTGACTTGGCTATGGCCACTGCTGAATGCCCAATTTGCCAGCAGCAGAGACCAACACTGAGCCCTCAATATGGTACTACTCCTCAGGGTGATCAGCCAGATACCTGGTGGCAGGTTGATTATATTGGACCTCTTTCATCATGGAAAGGGCAGAAGTTTGTCCTCACTGGAATAGACACTTACTCCGGACATGAGTTTGCCTATCCTGTATGCAGTGCTTCTGCCAAGACTACCATCTGTGGGCTCACGGAATGCCTTATCCACCATCACGGTATTCCACACGGCATTGCCTCTGACAAAGGCACTCACTTTATAGCTCAAGAACTGCAGCAGTGAGCTTATGCTCATGGAATTCACTGGTCTTACCATGTTCCCCATCATCCTGAAGCAGCTGGACTGATAGAAGGGTGGAATGGCCTTTCGAAGTCACAATTACAATGCCAACTAGTTGACAGTACTTTGCAGGTTGGGGTAAACTTCTCCAGAAGGCCATGTATGCTCTGAATCAGCATCTAATATACGATACTGTTTCTTCTCCTGTAGCCAAGATGCATGGGTCCAGGAATCAAGGGGTGGAAGTGGAAGTGGCTGAGTCCTTTAGTATTTATGTAATTCCACTGAGAATTCCACTGAGACAGGGTCTTAGCTGTGTCCCAGAAAGGTGAGGTCAGGGGCGTGTTCATAGGATTTGAGAATCTATGTTCAGGGGTTCAAGGCAGGTCTTCAAAGAAGGAACTCCCTGGACTTGGGCACATCTGGGACATCACAGCTCAGACTGGTGGGTGCTGGGAGCTGAGGGGCACCTAATGAGTCTGGATTAATAATTATTTTTTAAATAAGTGACCTCTTTGTGCCAGTGAGAACCATGTTGTCCTAAAGCAAATTGTTCATCTGGGTAAGTGCTGTTTAGAAATTTCCTGAGCAATGGGTGCCTTTAGTGATGATTTACATCCTCACCCTCCTGGGCAGGAAGGTCCTGAGGCTTTGACATGGTGACATAAGTATTTTCTCAGTCCTAGACCTTTCAAGTATTACCCCCGTTCCCCACAGGATAATGCAAGAGGCAGAAATTTATTAAATTCATACAGAGAAACAGAAGTCTACACAAGCAGGTATAAGAGAGTTGGGGTCAGCTGAGCCAGTCCTATCAGAGCTGATTCCCCTGTGATAGAAATGACCCCCACTTCTACCCCTAACACCCACCCCCCTCAGACACATCAAAGTAATTACATGATCTTCCCATCTCCATGTCTTTCTATGGACACACAGACATGCTATTTCCTTTCCCAGGCAAAATTCTCCTCATCCTCTAAGTCCCAGTGTAAACCTCTTTAACAGATCCATAAGGTCCCACAGCTGCCTGGGCTGAGCTGAGGCTGGGGAGGGAAGCCCTGCCCTGCCCTGGTCCAGTCCTTCCCAGTGGCGTCTCCAGGCTCCTCCTCCCTCTGCTGGGGCTTCCTCTCCTCTCTGCAGCACCCCCGCTGCCTCCCCATCTCCTGTCTCCCCCAGCCCCAGGCCCTCCATCTGCAAACCCTGGATCCTCCCCCTGCTCCATGTCCAGGCCCTGAAGAACAACCCAGGCCTAGAGACTCGGGCAGAATCTTCCATCCCACCAGCTTTGGGGTGGACATGGTGGCATCACAGCCAATGTTCCCTGAGGACTCCAGACAGTGACAGGCCTGAGCTCCCTGGATATCCTCTCACATGCCACACACAGCCCCAGCAGGATCATTTAGGAAGGCCTAGGACCACCCGAGCCTCGGATGAGATACTCTGAGGCCTTCTGGATTAGTCCTCCTGGGTATACCTCACTCCACATACCCAAATATTCCTGTGTGGGTTAAGATCCTTCCAACCCAATTTGAACAAGACCCTGACTCTCTTTTCCATTAATCACATGAACTTGATAACTGGATGCATTAAAGATGAACTCACAGACCCATCTGAACATTGGAAAATGAGTTTTCTTCTTTCATTTGTTCATTTAATCATTTTTCTTCAATGCCTGTAAGAAAGTCCAACTTTCTAAAGATTCACTGATGTAAAATACAGGCATCAACTGAGTGAAGAATCTGAAACTGGTGGATAATTTGCTCACTCTTCCTCAAGGAAATGTGCATCCTCTTCATTATTATCACATTCAAGAAGGTTGCGTCCTCTCCAGGGTCAGTGCTGCCACAGTGTCCACCCTGGACGTGAGCACATTGCAAGAAATTGGCCCCAGGGATCAGCTCCTTTAGAAAAACATGAGGTTTCAGTGAGAAGGGATAAGGCTTCTCAGTCCTTTTTTGTTTGCTTGGTTGTTTGTCTGTGTGTGTTTTTTTGTTGTTGTTGTTGTTTTTTTTTTTTTGGTGACACAGTCTTGCTCTGTCACCTAGGCTGGGGTGTAGTGGCACGATCTTGGCTCACTGTAACCTCCACCTCCTGGGTTCAAGCAATTCTCCTGCCTCACCCTCCCAAATAACTGGGATTACAGGTACCCACCACCACGCCCAGCTAATTTTTGTATTTTTAGTAGAGACAAGGTTTCACCATGTTGGCCTGGCTGGTCTCAAACTCCTGACTTCAGGTGATCCTCCCGCCTCGGCCTCCTAAAGTGCTGAGATTACAGGCATGAGCCACTGCACCCAGCGCCTCTTTCTGAAGGGACATTTTCCGGCTGGAGGGAGAGGAAGCCACCCTTCCATCTCCATTTCTTTGTAGAACAGGCTCATTTGGGCTACTCTGGAACCATCCAGAAGAACACCTGCTCAGTGTAGCTGATTGACCCTCCTGAGAGGATGACAGAGGTTGGGAGAGCCCTGCCCAACTGTGGGCTCAGGAGGCAGAGCTCTGGGCATTTCCCCATGGCCCATGCCCCTCTCCTGCTCCCCCTCCTCACTCTCTGCACAGGTGCCACCTACGACCTGAACCCAGGCTCAGCTCCCACAGAAACCTGAGCCTGACCCAGACCCTGAGTTCAGCCCAGGAGATTTTTCAGTGGATGGAACCCTGAGAATGAGCCCCACAGTCTCCTGATTCTGCAGGCTCTGTGGTCTCCTAAAGGCTCAGCTGTGTCTAGTAGAGTTGGCCATGAGATACCTTCCCCCACCTGCTCAGGAGAGAGTGGAACAGGCAACAGTGCAGAAAAAGCCAGCAGGAGCCCAGCCAGGCCCTGCACCCGAAACAGCGACCAATCCCCACAGATTCTCCAGCTCTAACCTGGAGTACAGCCCCAGTGACCCCACCACCTGCAAGCCGAGGTGGGCTCCTCACACAGCCAGGCCATCATGGCGGATGGTAGTGAGCCAAGGGACACAGCCCTGCCACCACCCTAGCACTCACATTCTTTCTCCCCTACACTGGTCAATCTCTGTGCCAGGGAGGCCAGGATCTGAATTCAGGACACCTGCACTCAACCTGGACATGCCACAACTTTTCTTTGTTGTGTTGGGCAATGTAATCTCTATGGGCTCAACTTTACCTGCTGTGAAATGGGAAGGCTTATACTGACTTTAAGAATTTTCTTCCTAATTAAATGATTAAAATGGCCAAAAAAAGGTTCTCATTAATTAGAGAGAAACTCTGCAGAGGTCTGAATGGGTAGCACAGTTTTTGGAGTCTTGTTCTTCCTCTCAGGGAATCCATGAAAGAGCTCAGCACAGAGCATGTCTTCTGCAACGGAAGGAAAGGGTTTCCCTGGTCAGAATAAACAGCAGATTCCTTGTTTCAAATCTCTAGCCTATGCTCATATAGAAATCCTCCCACCACAAGCACCAAACATTTGTGATGAAATAAAATAATCACAATAGAAGTAATAATAATAATAATGAAAATAATGATGGTAATGATAGTGACGATGATGACGATGGTGATGGTGATGATGTCACAGCACAACTGAGCCTTAAGGTCCAAAAACACCAGGTGTTCCCAGTGAATTATAGCTGCTCTTAATAGGTGGTGGAGCATCAGTCTTGCTTGTAAATACATAGACATTCTAGGACCCTGTAAGGTTCTGTCTGGGTTACAGAAATTGCACCTGCCCCACCTTCCCGGGCACCACATTTTCAACCTTTCTATGGTGGGCTAGGCAGGGCAGGGTGGGTCACGCTGGCAGAGAGTGAGGCTGGTCTCTGGTCTGAAACCTCTTAGGTAACAAGTGCTGTGAGGTCACCTGGAGTAGGAGAGTTCCTGGGCTGAGTCTCCTCTTCCAGCAGGTGGAGGCAGAGCTGCAGCCAGTGGGAGTCAAGTGTCCCAGGGTCAGTTGTAGGACTGGAAGTCAGGACAGCCCATCCCCCATGCCCACCACTTTCTGAGAGTCAGACTCACAGTCACCCAGGACACTGACAGGAGTCCAGGCACAGTGAGAGCCTCATCTGGGATACACAGTCGGAGGTGCCTGGGCCCTGGTGTCAGTCTGGGCAGCTCCCGCAGGGCTGGGATTTCCTGGGAGATACCCCGAGGTCAAGGAGCTCTAGGAGGAAGCACAGTGTGAGGGGATGGGGTTCCCAGGGCCTAAGTCCTTCACTCAGGACGGGCGGCCTGAGCCTCCTCCCATTCTCAGGGCCTCGCCCCTCCCTGTCCAGCAAATCTTGGGGAGCTGAGCCCTCTGTCCTGGGCACTTCCAGAGACACCTCCTGACCCCTCTTCCCTCTGCCTCTCCTTCCAGCTCGAGGTGGACTCTGACTCGGGGGCAGCGCCTGTGCTCGGGGAGTCTCGGGTGGGTGGAGTGGGGCATTCGGGGTCCTGGTCCCTGGATGGAGCATCCCCAGCCTCCTTGAGAAGACACTCTCCAGAGGAAAGGGGATTATTCTCACCTGCCTCAGGTCACAGCTCTGACCACAGGGCTGTCCTTGGATCAGTGACACAATCTGGCAGGCTGATATAAAGATTATTAACTCAGGCTAATAAAAATTTACATACACAGAAATGAGACACCAGAGACGAGCAGGCAGAGGAAAGAGCATGTGAGGACACAGCAAGGAGGCAGCGACCTGCAAGCCGACGAGAGAGGCCTCAGGGGAAACTAAACCTATAAACATCTTTATCTTGACTCCCCAGCTTTCAAACTGTGAGAAAATAAGTGTCTGCTCTTAGGCCTGCAGGTCTTTGGCATCTGCAGGATTCCTCAATATCTGTTTGGGGAAAACATGTAACCTCCCAATACTAGTTTTCTAGTAAAGACCGGGCCTTAAGCATAAGGCTTTGCATCATCCTATTCCACATTATGAAAGCCTTCTTGAGGTCCCGCTTGTAAAACAATAACCAATGCATCTGGCATATGTTAAGGGCTTATACATAGTCACTCTGAGTGATTTGGTGATTTATGGAAAATGGCATTCTATGGGCACCAGGGCTACTGTGAACCTTGGTCTGAGGACCATAATTAGTCCCAGTTCCCAGGGGGTGCTCAAGTGCAAAGGGCATAACTGTGGCTTCCTCTGAAGCCCCTTCTATTGGGTAAAATGCTGAAATTCACCTGACCTTTCTGATCTTGAGAAATTACCCAGAGAAGGCCCTCAGGCTCAGGGCTCAGACAAGAACTGGGGCAAATGCTTTAGGAAATAGAGAACAGATTTGCATCCACTGTTCACCAGGCTTTGTTCACCTAACAAAGACACAAGAATAAAGAAAGTAGATTTGCATAAAGAGCCTCCCCTTCCTATGTTAAAAGAGACCTGGGGGTCCCTCCGCAGCTGTGGACTCAGAGGCAGAGCTCTGGGGCATTTCCACCATGGCCTGGACCCCTCCCCTGCTCACCCTCCTCACTCTCTGCACAGGAGCTGCCTCCCAGAGCTCAGTCCCCACAGGCCCAAGAATCAGCCTGGCCCTGACATTCAGCTCAGCGCAGGGAGTGATGCAGGGTGTGGGGCTGTGGGAGTAAGATTCTCATCCTCAGAGTCACCTCTTCTGTTCTCTCTTGCAGGCTCCGTGGTTTCCTCTGAGCTGGCTCAGGAGTCTGCAGTGTCTGTGGCCTTGTTACGATGGCTAGGATCACCAGCCAGGGAGATGGCATAGGAAACTACTACACAAACTGTTGCCAGCAGAAGCCGGGCCGAGCCCTAGTAGGGGTCACCTGTGGTAACAACAACTGTCCCTCAGGGATCCCAGGCAAATTCTCTGGCTCCAAATCAGAGAAGAAGGCCATCCTGACCATCACTGGGACTCAGGTTGAAGATGAAGCCGACTATTACTTTCTATCACCAGACAGCAGTAGTACTCATCCCACAGTGGCATCACTCATCCCACAGTGACACAGGCAGATGAGGAAGTTAGACAAATACACCTTCACTGTCTGTGTCACCCTCTTCCTCCAGCCCCAGCAGGACTGTGGACACAGCCATGAACAGCGCTGATGAAGCATGAATGGATCTGAGCCCTCCAGGCAGGTTCTGCAGAGGCTGGGTTAGGAGGAAATTTTGGGTTGGTGGGACTGGGCTGTCCTGGTGGTGTTTGCACTGGATGTGTCTTGGCTTAAGATGAACGGCCAGAAGGACAGTAGCAAGAGACAGCCATTGAGTGGTCATGGTCCCTGAATTTCCTGTTGTACTGTCACTGAACCTAAGTCAGTGCCTCTACTCTGTGGCCCAAATGCCCTGGATTATTTCTCTGAACTGCCCATGTTTAATTGAGACCCTCACACCTCAGCTCCATGGCATCCTCATGTTGTGAACAGGGAAGCCTTTCATAGTGAGTACTGTGACATGCCTTAGATCCCATAGGGGATGATGGTGGAGCCAGGAGCCTCCATCCTTTCCTTTGGATCCTGTGGAGAGGCCCCTGGGAACTCTCCAGGAGTCCAGGCACTTCCCGGTAGAACCAAACCCCTGGTCCTAAGGAGGCGTCACCTGCTTTTCTGTTCCATGTTCTATTCGCACCAGGAGCAAACCCAAGGCCCCACTGATATTGAAGGAGCCGCCAGCCTCATTTAAACTCTCCAGGATGTGTGTGCCCACAAAGGGGACCACACAGAGAAACCAGAAGCATTTGCTGAATCTGTCCTCGCTGCAGCCCAAGCAGCAGCAAAACGTTAAGATTCTTTTTCAGATGGTAGTTTTCTCAAAGATTTAATTTTCTTTGAAATATAAAATTATTGTCCCTTAAAATCCAGGGCCTTGGAAAGAGTAAGAAATGGTGCTTGCATGGAGAATGAAGACAGGGGCCTTACACTTCACTGTCTCCTTTCCCCCAGAGCTCATCTACATCTGCAAAGAGAGTAGAAACCATGGTAATGCCCTTAGGATAAACCTGGCCGCCTGCTCTGGCCTCTGAATTCTGCCCAGCTGGACATCTTGGCTGCAACTTCATGAGGAGCCGAGAACCGCAAAACTAAGTGGCTCCTGAATTCTAGATGCAGCAAAGTGACAAGATCACAAACATGCATTCTCTTAACATTCTAAGTATTAAGAGTCATTTGTATTAGGGCATGAGGTTGAGTCCTCAGAAGAGCTTTGCCTTGGAACTTGGGAAAATATCAGCCTAACCATAAGGCTGCTCTGGTCTCTACTAAGAAAATGTAGATGCAAGGTGAAGAAGGTGAGGCAGGAAATTAAAGAAATAAAGAAAAATAAAATCAAAAAGAGAAAGAAATAAGTTTTCCTGTATTAGGCTGACTTGTCACAAAGGCAGCAATGGGCACAGCCCAGACCCAGGGAAAGTCTTGCTAACACTATCTAAGAAGCTGGAACACAAAGGAACGTGCTCTGGAGACTCTCCCAGCACTCCTTCAACATAAGAAGAAGAAAAACAAATTTTCCTTTGTTTTATGGTATGAGTTTATAAATTCCTGTTCTGTGTAACTGGTGACTTCAAGTATTCTGTTTTATCTAAGCAGGGAAGTGAGGGTCATAAGCCATCTGAGCAGGCCACCTGGGCACCATAGTGAAGGCCATGGAATAAGCCATGTTAGGCACTAGGCAAACCTAGATAATGGGCATCTGGGTTGCATAGCAATGGTCATGTGTGATCCTGAGTTATGAACCTGTTCCAATTTGATTAACTGTTTTTGTCCTGCCTCTGTGTCCCTGCTTTTACACCACTGTAAGCCTTCTTCAACCTAGCCCACCCCTTTTCAGAGTGTGTATAAAAGTCAACTGCTGTCTTTGTTCTGGGCTCAGTCTTTGGATGTTAAGTCTGCTGGGTAGTCTGAGTGCACTCAATAAAGATATCCTCCTGTATACACCCCGAGGTCTCTCTCTGGTCCTCCTGATCCCGCAACAAAGGTTCAAACAGTTTCAATACTTTTACTGAATCCAAAAATAAAAGACTAAAACAGAGAAAGAAATGTAAGAATATTCTGAATTCAACAAGGAAAAACTTACACAGTCTGCATTCAATCAACAATTCCCACAAGGAAACAAGAAAATATATGCTATAAGAAACAGAAAATTAATCAATCCAAAGTGACAACGTTTGTTTTTTTTTTTTGTAAGGCAGGACACAAACAGAGACTTTTTTTTTTTTTTTTTTTTTTTTTTTGGAGAGCTGAGTTTTATCTTGTTGCCCAGACTGGAGTGGCAAGGGCGCGATCTCGGCTCCACTGCAACCTCTTCTGCCTCCCAGGTTCAAGCAATTCTCCTGCCTCAGCGTCCTGAGCAGGCACCCACCACCATGCCCAGCTAAATTTTTGTATTTTTAGTAGAGACAGGATTTCACCATGTTGGCCAGGCTGCTCTTGAACTCCTGGCCTCAAGTCATCTGCCCACCTCAGCCTCCCAAAGTGCTGGAATTACAGGCAAGAGCCACCACACCCAGCAACAGAAATTCTTATAACTATGTCTACTTCTTCATGAGGGTAGAGGATGGATTTACCAGGTTAAGTAGAGACAAAGAAGACATAAAGACCCAAGTTAAACTTTTAGAAATGATCCCTAAAATATCTCTGACAAAAAAATATACTTAATGAGCTTGATTACAGATTAGATGCTGTGAACGTAGATGAGTAAACTTAATAATGTAGCAATGGAAGCCATCCCTCCCAAAAAGCACACATAAAAAAGAAAAGATAAAAAAGGTAAATAGAGTATGTGTGAATATTGAACTTCATCAAATTGCCATGATACTATAATCAGAGGCATAAAAGGAGACAAGATTGTTGGGGGAAGAGAAGGAATAGAAAAACAATGTAAATAGTGACCAAAGTGTTCTAAGTTTTGTTAAAATCATAAACGCACTGTTCCAAAAACCTGAGCAGATCCCAGACACACACACAAACACACACATATACACACACAGAAAAAAAAACACACACACATAAAGAAAACAACACTCAACATCATCAAATTGGAAAAAAAAATATGATAAAGAAATGCTCTTAAAAGTAGCCAGACAGAAAATACGTGTTAGATTTAGTGAACAACATAATGACAAAAGTAGATTTCTTATTAGGAGCAATGCAAGCAGGAGGCAGTGGAGCTCTATTTATAGAATACTAAGAAAAACAAACTACAACCCAAAGCATTCTATAGACTCAATGCAATCCCTAAAACAATACTAACGACTTTCTTCACAGAAATAGAAAAAAAAGTCTAACATTTGTATGGAACCACAAAACACCCTGTATAGCCAAAAACAACAAAGCTTAAGACATCACACTACCTGATTCAAAATATACCACAAGCTACAGTAACCAAAAACAGTATAGTAATGCTATAAAATAAGACACTCAGAATAATAGAACAGAGAACCCGGAAACAACCATGTATTGACAACCAATTGATTTTCAACAAAGATATTAAGAACATACATTGGAGAAAGGACACCATTTTCCATAGGCAGCGCTGAGAAAAGTGGACACCCACATGCAGAACAATGAAACTAGAACCCATCTCTCTCCAAATAAAAAATCAGCCCAACAAGGATCACAAACCTAAGTATGAGACCTGAAGCTATAAAACAACTAGAAGGGCACATAGATAAAATTCTTCAGGACCTTGGGCTACACAAAAACTTTATGACTAAGCCTTCAAAAGAACGGACAGCAAAAATAAAAATAGATACATGGGAGTTTATTAAACTAAAATGCTTCTGCAAAGCAGAAAACAGATTGAAGACAGCCCTCAGAATGGGAGAGAGCATTCAAGTGAATAGGTCCGACTATCCTGTTCATCTGAGAAGGTATAACATCCAGTGTAAGAAAAGAGGACAAGGCTCCAAAATAACTCATTAGCATTAAAAAATCATTTAAAAATGGGCAAAGGACCTGAATAGACTTTTCTCTAAAGAAGACACACAAATGGCAAACAAGTATGTGAAAAAATGTTTAAGGTGACTAATAATCAGGGAAATGCAAATTAAAACCCAAATGAGATATCATCTCACCACTGCTGGAATGGCTATCATCAAAACATAACAAGGCCGGGCGCGGTGGCTCACGCCTGTAATGCCAGCACTTTGGGAGGCCGAGTTGGGCAGATCACAAGATCAGGAGATCGAGACCATCCTGGCTAACACGATGAAACACCATCTCTACTAAAAATATAAAAAAATTAGCTGGGCATGGTGGTGAGCACCTGTAGTCCCAGCTACTCGGGAGGCTGAGGCAGGAGAATGGCGTGAACCCGGGAGGCAGAGCTTGGAGTGAGCCAAGATAGCACCACTGCACTCCAGCCTGGGCGACAGAGCGAGACTCCGTCTCAAAAAAAAAAAAAAGAAAAGAAAAAAAACCTAACAAACGCCAGTGACGATGAAGAGAAAACGAAGAAAAAATCACATGGTTGTCTCAACAGTCAGATCAAATGTTTCCTTTCAAGAAAACATTTTCTTTGGTTGTTTTTTCTAGTCTTGTCAGAACATCACGCACGATAAGATTTGTGGTACAGAAGTTACAGGGGATGTTATTCCATGCAAAGTATCTGGATATCCCATACCCAATTCTTAGGTTACTTACTAATAATGCTAAAATGTTACAATTTTGTATTTTCAAATATTCTGGTGATCAGAAACCTCTTCCTTGGCAAGTCTTGAGTACAGGTGTCTGAAAGGATGATTAGAATTTAGGCAGGTATTGTGTGAGCAGTGGGGTCACACACAGGAAACATTTCAGTCAAAGAGAAAAACAGATGGAGGCTGAAACACAGAAATCATAATATGTCTGAGAAATAAGGAAATTCCATACTAACGGGAGCTGAGAGAGAACAAGATATGAACCACCTATTTCTCTCTGGACATCTCATTGGGATCTTGTCCCTTTCCCAGCACACCACTCATGTGGATTTTAAAATTGTCTGTTCTTAAAACATTTCTTGCCATCATTAGAGTCCAGCACTGGAATCAAGCTCAGTTTGATGAGACCAAGGCAGTTAAGCACCAAACCCAGGTGTTCTTAGAAGGGCTTGTAGGAGACAAGGGCGTGTTGTCAAAAGCAGAGAAAGTGAGACTTTCCACTGCGGTTTAAACCACAGCTTCTAGAATTTCACTGGGCACACAAATCCCCTGAGGGTTTTGGTTAACATACAGCTGTACCCTCGGCATGTCTGGGTATGGCCCCAGATTCTCCATGTCTAGCAGCTTCCAGGTGAGGCTGATGCTGCTGGTCCTCCAAGGACATTTTGAGTGGCTTAGCTTCTATTCACCCTCCTCACTCAGGCACAGGTAAGACTCACCTAAGGAACAAACCTTCTGAGAAGCACGGGTGAACGCTCCCTCCTCTCCTAGTGTCTTAGTATTTTTTGTGTTGCTATAAACAATACTGGAAGCTGGATAGTTTGTAAAGAAAAAAAGGGTTTATTGAGGTCATGCTTCTGATGGCTGGAAAGATCAAGATTGGGTATCTGCATCTAGTGAGGGCCTCAGGCTGTCTCCACTCATGAGAGAAGGTGAAGGGAAGCTGGCCTGTGCAGAGATCATTGGGAGAGAGAAAGCAAGCTCTTTTTGCTTAACAAAGCTGCAGGGATGTAATTGAATCATATTCATAAAGTGCTTAATACAGGGCATAACACATTCAAGTGCTCCTTAGTTGACCGCAATCATTACTGACCTTGCTCATGAAAATTAGACCTCAGATGGAGGAAAGGCAGTGCCGAGGGTTTCAGGTTGTTCGAAACGAGAGAGATTAAAACGATTTAAAATAGAGGCCCAGGAGCTGAGGCGAGCATCCCTAGGTGTTCTCCTGCCAACTGCCCCAATGTCTCAGAAGCTGTTTTCAGGTGAAGTCAGCCAGGGAGGAAAGCGGGGGAGTCTGCAGAACCAAGGATTGCAACTTCATCCATGAGGAGGAGGTGTAGCCAGCCAGGTGGGGAAAGGCTGCTGAGCTCATCTGAAGGGTGTTCAAGGTTTTCTGGCCCCATGGTCCTGGGCCATCCCTCCCTGCCCAGGGCCTCATTCCTCAGCTGACAGCCACAACCTTGAGAGAGGCCTGGCCTGTGTGTCTGATCAGAAATCCCGCCAGGGCCCTGAGGGGGCAGGCTTGGGAGGGCGGTGTCTAGGGTCACAGAAGACACTATTTGCTGCCTGTGGGGTTGGGACAGGTTCCTTGAGAGGCAATTCGGGCACTGTAGGGGAGGAAAACACAGGACAGGGAGGCCCCTACCAAAAGGATTGTGATGATGGAGACCAAAGTATCTGCAAACAGCCCAGCTCTGCAGGGGTTCCCTGAACACAGCGTTCCTAGGGGCATCTGTGTTACTTTGCCAGGGTTACCATAATAAAGTAGCACAGACTGGATGCTCAGAGAAAAGAAATGTCTTCTCCACTAATCTGTAGGTGATGTTAGAATCTGAGATCAAGGTGTTGGGAGGGTTGGTTTCTTCTGAGGCTGAACGAGGGTCTGTTCTGTGCATCTCCCTGGCTTCAGGTGCTTCTGGAAGGATGCGCTGTTCCCTGTCTTGTAGGTGAACACCCCAATCTCTGCCTCCATGTTCATATGGCATTTTCCCTCTGTGTGTCTCTGACCATGTTTCCTCATTTTTTGTTGTTGTTGTTGCTTTTCTTTTTGAGATGGAGTCTTGCTCTGTCGCCCAGACTGGAGTGCAGTGGTGCAATCTCAGCTCACTGCAACCTCCGCCTCCCGGGTTCAAGTGATTCTCCTGCCTCAGCCTCCTGAGTAGCGGGGATTACAGGCACCCGCCACCACCCCCAGCTAATTTTCATATTTTTAGTAGCGATGGGGTTTCACCATGGTTGGGCAGGCTGGTCTCAAACTCCTGACCTCAGGTGATCCACCAGCCTCAGCCTCCCGAAGTGCTGGGATTACAGGTGTGAGCCACTGCATTCGGCTGTTTCCTCCTTTTATAACAACACCAGTCCTGTTTTATTGGGAGCCCACCCAACTTCAGTATGATGTCATGTTAACTTATTACATCTATAACCACTCTATTCCCATATAAGATCCCATTTTGAGGTCCTGAGGCTGAGGACTTCAATATCAATTTGGGGGGGAGGGGGGAGGAGCTACAATGTAAATTTGTAACATTGTCTCTGTCATGCCTTGACCTTCCCCTTGGGGCTCTGCAGGTTAGATGTGCACCACCAAGTTCTCTGGTGCATTAACAACAGCCCAGAAAGACCCGGCCATCTGAAAAATGTCTTCTCTCTCCTTCACCCTGAGGGGCAGCTTTTCATGCTGTCTTTCTTGTTCTTTTCATGCTGACACAGGAGACTTCATCCTCTGCTTTTTAAGGAAGGGCTCTTTACCCTCCCCATCATCCCGAGTAGATGCCCAGGCTGGTTCCAGAGGAAGTGAACCAGGGAGAATTATGAATGTCCTTGAACCTTTGTAATTAGCCAGCTGTCAGTATTCCCTGAATATCTGATCCACCCATGCTCTCTGGCCATCAGCAGAGTGAGCAAATCCCTGACACATGGATAACAGTTGCTTCCATGGGCTCCCAGCCAGGCTGGAAATTCTTGATTCATGGAATTAAGAATCTCCTTTCTCCACTGGGTGGGGCTAAATGCAGCTGCTTCCCTGACAGAGTCTCCCTGGGACACTTGGCTTATCAGCGTCTCTCCTAAAGCTGCAGGTCCTGACTGTCCTGAGCCCCAGCTCTGCTGTGGTCTTTGCATCTTAAGATCTTATTCAACTCCCCTTTGTGCCTCAGTGGACTGACTCGCAGGAAACAGTGGGAGATGCCCCTGCTCTCTTTCCCCAAGGTCTCTTCCCCTCAGTGACACAAGACCTGCTCTATTGACTGGCAGTCCCCACATGCCCATCCCAACCTCCACACTGCCCACTGTGCATGCTCACAAGTCACAAACTGATTGTTCACTTTGGACCGATCACCTTGACAGTTTGCAGAACTGGGTGCTTCTTCTCACAATCAGGAATTCACAAGCAAGGTCAGTTCTAGAGATGCAACTGGGAGAGTAATGTGCATCACAGAGAATCTGGACAAGACAAAGAGGTATTACTGTAGTTCTCCTGGAACACATTCTGGTGATGTGTCCATCTCCCAGGATAGTCTTAGCGAGTTACATCCAGTGCTGCATCAGGACCCACAAGAAAAGGCATCAGAACTGGCCTGCAAGAGTGGCCAGCAGGGTCCTGGGAGGAGACCCTGAGATGCCCAGTGATAGGAGAAGTGGATTCATAGGTTGGTGTGGAGGAACTGCGGGTGATGTGCTCCTCCAAGTACAGGAGCAGGCGTATTGATGATCTGAGGCCTCATATTATCTCAGTTATCTCTTTAGACCAAACTCCAAGGAGTCAGCACATAGAGACTTCTGTCTATGAGATCATCACAGGGCTTCACACGTCTTTTCTATTTATAATGCACCATCATGTTGTGAGTGAATTAGTTTCATCACAGCCTTAGCCGTCCTAGGTCTGAAAACTAATGCACATACTTAGAATATTAATTAAGGAATACTTTCTTGTCAATTATGTTTATTAAATTAAAAGACTTCAGTATCTAGTGTTACAGGTGTCCTAATTCAACAGCCTTGACCTTCTTAGAAATAAAATCCTGATCCCAAATTTTTCTGGGGATATGACTGGCACAAGGAGCCAAGCAGACATCTGGATGCCCCAATGTCACTGTTGACACATGCTCCTTTGTTATCTGTCATGGAGGGAACAGAGGAAGTGTCCCTACCTTTGTCCACAGAACCCATGGAAGACAGGGCACATGATTAAAGAAGAGAGGGTTGTGATCAGAGGGGCCCGGGGTCCTGGGATGAGGTGGGAGGAGGAGACTCACGGGAAGAAAGGAAGCAGGGCAGGAAGCTGCTGAAGTTCAGGCTCTGCACGGAATCTTGACAGCACTCACTTCTGTCATTGTGTAATCTTTCAATGTTGGTTCTGTCATCAGTAAACTTGAGGAGAGGTTATGCCGTAAGCATAGGGCTGAGGAAGGGTTATTATAAATATCTGGTCAAGGTTGTGCCTATAAAACATTCACCAAAGGCTCTGAATATATTAAGGTCTCATAAGTAGTTGTTTTGCATAGTCCAGTGATAGATGGTGGATGGCATTCCTCCTGTGGACAGCAGGAGGCACTGTGGGTGTATGGTTTGGGGACCCTAATAACTCCAAGTACCCCAGTAGAGCTCACATGCAAAGGGTGTGACTGATGTTTCCTTTCAGGTCCAGTCTTTTGAGTACAATCCACTCTCTACTCCTGACACCCACCTGGCCCTTCTTCTAACCTTGAGAAATTACTACCCTGAGGTCATCAGCCCCAGGGCCCAGCTATGAGCTCAGACAGACATGCTGGGCAATAAAGCACAGATTTGGATTCAATGCTCCTCTCTTCTTGAGCTTCAAGAAGAGGATAAGACAGAAGCTGGTTGTGTGGGCAGCCTCAGTCAGAGCTCTTGGAAGTGCCTCCCACCATGGCCTGTGTCTCTTTCTATCTCCTGCCCTTCATTTCCTCCAGAGGTCAGAGCATCCAGGGAATTCAGGGAAACCTTTTCACTGCTATTTCCCCCCTAGCACTGGTCCTCAGGGGCATTCTTTCCAGTTCTCCTGTGCATTCAGCATCATTCATGAAATTCTATGTTTCCAGATCTCTGTGCTCTGTCTGTGCTGACCCAGCCCCCATCTGCATCAGCCTGGCTATGAGACTCAGCCAAGCTCACCTGCACCCTGAGCAGTGAGCACAGCACCTATGCCACTGAAAGGTATCAACAGAGACCAGGGAGGTCCGCCAGTGTATAATGGAGGTTAACAGTGATGGCAGCCACAGCAAGGGGAACAGGATCCCCAATCACTTATTGGGCTCCAGCTCTGGGGCTGAATGCTACTTCATTATCTTCAACCTCCAATCTGAAGATGAGGCCAAGTATCACTGTGGAGACAGCCACATGTTTGATGGTGAGGATAGGTGAGCCACAGTGACACAAAGAAGTGAGGCCAAAACATACCCCCTCCCCTTCCTCCTCAAGGACTCAGAGTGAGAAACCCTATGTCTTCTCCACTGACCCTGAGAATGTTGACTCTCCCCCTTGCAAATTTCATCATCCCACATGTCTTCCCTCAAGACACCCCTAGGCAGAGGCAGATGCAAGCCATTATTGAGGCCATTTTGATAACTCATCATTCTATTTCCATCACACCAGCCTGTAGGGACCACACTGGGAGAGACCAGAACAGCCCAGGCAGGAAAAGGGCCCTGAGAGAGGGACCGGGCTGAGATGACTGTATCCAGTGAGTGCCATCGCACCCTGCGCCTCTGCCTGAGGGGACTGTCATGGGACTCTGCCTGAGGAGGAAACATGGATCTTGACATGTCCCCAGTCATTTATGAGAACTATAGTTGTATGCATCCTCATTAATACTCAATATTATTGTCAGTTTTTGTTTAAAGTCACTCTAACAGATCTGTAGTGATTCTCATTAATTTTTTAACTTGTATTTTCTTAGCGACAACATGCTGAGCATCTTTTCAGGTGCTTGTTATCTGTATATCTTCTTTGGTAAAAAGTTTAATCAAATCTTAGTCGATTTTTAAAATTCGCTTTTCCCCACATTCCCCTTTATGCAGTATCTTTCATAAATGGTGGATAAATGAAAGTTTTGCTGACATTTAAAAACTTACAGAATTGTTCACCACCAGACTGTTGCTATTAGAAGGGTAAAGGATATCCCTAGACAGAAGTGATGTCACATTGAAATGTGAATTTACACAAAACAGTGAAAACAGCAGGCTGGGCCCAGTGGCTCATGCCTGTAATTTCAGCACTTTGGGAGACTGAGGCAGGAGTATTGCTTGAGCATAGGAGTTTGAGGCTGATGTGAGGTATGATCATACTACTGCGGTCCAGCCTGGGCAACATATTTAGAATCTGTCTCTATTTAAAAAAAAAAAAAAAAAGGAAATAAAAAATTAAACATAAGATACAATAACTACATAGATACATATGAAAACCTCTCTATTATGTTAATGTCAATAAAATACAGTTAGCTCATCAAAGATAAATTAACAAAATACAATGTGATTTATAATGAAAATGAAGGCAAATTATATGACAAAGAGAGCACAAATGCTGTGGTGGGTGAAGAACATGTTATCAAGGCCTCATATGGGAATGTGTAACAATTGCAGGTAGATTTTCATAAGATCTCCATATACATAACCCCTAAAGTAGTCATTAAATCAAACCTTCCGATCAAAAAAGAATTAGAGCTAATAAGCTATATTAGGGTTACCCACAGAAACAAAATCGATAAGATATATATGTGTGTATAACATACATATGTGTCTATGCACATGCATGTATGTGTATATATCGAGACAGAGAGAAAGAAACTTAAAAGAAGAAATTGGTCCATAGGATTGTCATGTCTGACAAGGATAAAAATCTCTTGGGCAGGCTGAAGGCTGGAAATTCAGGTAAGAGTTGATATTGCAGTCCTGAACCTGAATTCAGCAAGACAGAGACAGGACTTAAGAAATCCTCAGTGTTTGCTCTAAACACTTTCCTTTTATTTTATTTTAATTTTTTGGAGACAGTCTCACTCTGTCACCCAGGCTGGGTTACAGCAATGAGATTTCAGCTCACTGCAATCGCTGCCTCGCAGCTTCAAGCGATTCTTGTTCCTCATCCTCCCAGGTAGCTGGGATTACAGGTGTGCACCATCACACCCATCTAATTTTTGTATTTTTATTAGAGACCAAGTTTCTCCATGATGACCAGGCTGGTCTTGAACTCCTGGCCTCAAGTGATCCTCCTGCTTCCTTGGTCTCCCAGAGTGCTGGGATTACAGGTGTGAGCCACCAGGCCCGGCCTGCTCTATACACTTTCTACTCATTAATGAGGCCCACCACACTGTGATGAGTAATCTGCTTATACAAAGTCTACTGAGTTAAATGTGAGTCACATCTGGAAAGTATCTTCACATAAACTTCTAAATCAACCTGGAACCACATCCTAGTCAATGTGCCACTTAAAATTAACCATCACTTAAGCCAGCATGAAGATAGAAAGAAATCATTTTTTAAAACAATCAAGAACAGAGAGAGAGAAAGGGAAAGAAAAACAAGGAACATATCCATTGATTGTATTTTTTTTGAAAAGTCATTTTTTGAGGTTTTCTATTGTTTTCCTGCTTTCTATTTCATTGATATTTGGCTCTTATCTATATTAATACCTTTTCTCTATTTAAATTGAATTTCAATGCTCTCCTTTTCCTTAGGTTTATGAGGTAGAACCTTAGTTTATTTTAGATCTTGCTTCTTTCTACTGCCAAACATTTAATCCAATAGATTTCTTTAAAACTACTTACTTATCTCCATTTTTAAAATTTTGATATTGTGTTTTGGTGTTGAAAAAGTTAAGTATTTTCTAATTTTGTTGTGATTTTTTTCTTTGACTTATGAAATATGTAGTTTTATCTTCTTTCATTTCCAAACAGCTGAAGATTTACCACAGTTCATCAGGTATCAATGTCATTTAATTAGTTAATTCTGCATTAAACCATATCTTGCATGAGCTTCATCTTTTCAAATTTGTTAAGACTTGTTTTGTGGCCTAGAGTAGGAACTATCATGAAAAATATTCCCTGTGTATTTGAAATAGTAATATATTCTGCTATTGTGGGTGTAGTTTTCTACAAATTTAATTAGCTTAAGTTGGCTAACAGTTCAAATCTATATTCTTACTGTTTTTTGTGTGTATTTATTTTGTAGGTCTGTGAGAGAGCTATTGAACAATGCTAATTGTAGAATTTCCCATTGCTTCTTTTGAGACAGGAAAATTTCCAGTCATGGTTCTTAATACTTTATTCTCCTGACAAAAGACTGCCCATGATTTTCCAATACTAACCAAGGAATAAAAAGGTAGAGCTAAAGCCACACTCATGGATACCACGGGAGCAGTGGGTGACCACATGATGTGTCTCTGCTGGTGCAGTGGATTTAGTGAGACATTATATTTTGGCTTTTAAAAATCATAAATCTAGCTAAGACATCCATGAACAAATTTGAAGACATACACATTGAATAAAATGTGGAAATTAAAAGAAAGGTAACTGCATATGTAAAACATTGCTACCACAGCATCTGACTCATGGGAAATGGACAAAAAGTATTATAAATTCAATTACATTTACTTACACATTAAACAAGTATGAATTTAAACCAATTCACTGAACTGTCTCATATACTGTGTAGGTGACGGAGATTTATTGGCACACAAAAAAGACAAGAATACCTGCTCTCAGAGTGGCATCATAGAAGATGGTGGAGTAGGAAGCTCCAGAAAATGTTCCCTCCTGTGAAATTACTTGAAGTGCCAAGAGTCATGAAATTAACTCCCATAAAACAATAGAATCTTGTCCCACATTTGCAGTATTCAGGGATGTGCCAATGAAGAGAGAGACATAAAATAATCCCTGTCAGGTCAATTTCTGGCCATGGAAATAATTGAACAGAAACTGCATGGATCATTTTGACAAGGAAGCTGGTCCTTACCAAAATATTTTGGAAATGTCACTACACAAATGAATAATGACATCTTTCAGCAGCAACATCAGGCAAGGTGGAGAAGAGAGACAATCTAATTTTGAGAGTGACAACATCATAACATCCAAAATACCCAGATCTCAAGAAAAGTTTACAAATCAGACAAATGTACAAGAAAGCATGACCCACTAAAAGGAAAGAAATAAATGAACCAAATGCATTCCTGAGGAAGCACAGGCATTGCACATGCCACACAAACACTTCAAATGAACTGCCTGTTTATGGTCAAAAAACAAAAGGACTCCATGGAAACAGAACTAAAGGAAAGCAGGGAAATGATGTTTGAACAGGCATGAAATATCAATAATGGCAAGTTTTATAAAGGAACCAAGCAGAAATACTGAAACTGCAAAGTTCAACAGCTGAAGTCAAAATCTCTCCCGAGGAGTTAAGTAGTGGTGTGAGCAGACAGAACAATAATCGGTGAACTTGAAGATACATCATTGGAATTACACAGAATGAACATAAAGTTTTTTTAAAAAAGAATAAATGAAATGAACAAAGCCTAAGAGACACATGAGACAACATCAAGCATATCAATATTGCTTTATGGGAGTTTCAGACAGAGAAGAAAATAGGAAAAGAAAATAAAATAATAAAGAAAATAGCCCAAAACTTCTAAGTTTGATGAAAGATAGAATCTATACTTTCAAGGAGCTCAATAAACTCCAGGCAAGTTAAACTGAAATCCACAGTGAGACACATTCTGATCAAAGCATCAAAAGCCAAATACAAAAGGAAATATGTAAATACTAACAAAAGGAGAGTTGGGGCTAAAGTAATTTCAGACAATATAGGCTTCAAGTTAAAAATGCTTACAAGAGACAAATGCATTATAAATGATGAAATAATCAACTAATCAAGAAGATAGAATAATTATGCAAATATCTACACCAAGGGATAGCACTTCAAAATACGTAAAGGAAGACCAATTTGAAAAAAAAAAAAAAAGTAGATCTATAATATAACTTGGAGACCACTTCTCCACTTTTATTGACCATCTAGGCCAGGCATGGTGACTCACGCCAGTAATCTCAAGACCCTGAGAGGCCAAGGTGGGTGGATCACTTGAGGCCAGGAGTTTGAGCCAAGTCTGGTAACATGGTGAAACCCCACTTCCAATAAAATAATACAAAACTTAGCGAGGTGTGGCTGTGCACATCTTTCATTTCAGCTACTTGGGTGGCTGAGGCAGGAGAATCACTTGAACCCATGAGGCAGAGATTACTGTGGGCAGTGATGTTGTCACTGCACTCCAGCCTGGGTGACAGAGGGAGACTCTGACTTAAACATAAACAAACCAACCAACAAATAAATAAATATTTAAAAAATAATAAATAGAGCATCTGGATGGCATAGAAAATAAAGAAATTGAACAGCACTATAAATCATTAGACTTGCCAGGTATGTAAAAGACACTCCACAAAACAACAGATCACAGTCTTCTCAAGTGCTCATGGAACATTCTAGAATGAACTCTATTTTCATTCATAAAACAATTCTCAAAATTATTTTGGAAATTGAAGTCATGCAGGGAATCATCTACAACCACCATAGAATGAAGCAAACCTAGGGGAGGAAAAATACTTTTTCCTTCTACTCCCTTTGGGTTTATTAGCTGGACACCTCTGTATCCAAAGAAAAGGTCAAACCTGCATATTTTTTATTTTGGTTAGGTGAATAGAAGACAGTGTGGAGAAACATGATGAAGACTCTAAGGTGAGTGTAGTAGGCTGGGGAAACCTAGCTCAGCCTGTGTGCTCGATTCTTCTCAGTACCTCTCTGTTTTGAAGACAAGGATGTTCCTTTCCTCCTAGCTCTGATCAACCACCCGAATTGACAGCTCATGGAACAAGAAAAAAGAAAAGAAAACCTAAACCAAAGCTCACAGAAAGAATGAAATAATAATTAGAACAGAGATTAAAGAAATAGAGAAAAACTGTAAAGAGTATCAATGGAATGAAAAGTTGTTATTTTAAAAATAGCAACAAATAGACAACTGTAGGTAGGCTGAATAAGATCATAAGAGAGAAGGCTGGGCATGGTGGCTCACGCCTGTAATCCCAGCACTTTGGGAGTTCGGGGCAGGCGGATCACGAGGTCAAGAGATCAAGACTATCCTGGCTAACACAGTGAAATCTGGTCTCTACTAAAAATACAAAAAAAAAATTAGCCGGACATGGTGGCAGGTGCCTGTAGTCCCAGCTACTCAGGAGGCAGAGGCAGGAGCATGGTGTGGACCCAGTGAGCAGTGAGCAGTGAGCAGAGGTCACGCCACTGCACTCCAGCCTAGGCGACAGAACGAGACCCTGTCTCAAAAAAAACAATATAAGAGAGGAGACACAAATAAGTAAAATCAGAAACTTGGGACAATAGTACAAAGCTTATGGAAATTTAAATTATAATAGAAGAACACATAAGCAATTGTATGCCAAATCTTAGAAGATACGGACAAATTCATAGTAAACACGGATTGCCGATCTCACTCAAGAAAAAAGAGAAAATATCAACAGAAGCATAGAAAATAAGGGAAGTAAATCAGCAATGGAAACTTCCCAGAAAAGAAAACTCAAAAACCAGATGGCCTCACTGGTAATTCTGCTAAATTTAAAAAGGAATTGATATCAATCATAATCAATCTCTCCCCAAAAGAGATTAGGAGGAAGCACTTCCAAGCACATTCGAAGACCCTAGCATTAGCCTGACACCAAAGGCAACAAGGATAATAATAATAAAAAAAAAAAACTAAACTAAAGGCTAATATTCCTTAAGAATGAGCATGCAAAAAATACTCAACAAAATAAAAGCGAACCAAATCCAATGTTAAGTTAAGGGGAATAAAGGATTTCAAGGATGGTTCTGCATAAGAACATGAATCAACGTAATTTATATTAACAGTGACAGAAAAAGTGTATGATCATCTGAGTAGATTCAGAAAAAGTGTTTCACAAAATTCACATTTTCCTGATTAAAAAAAAAAAAACACTCAGTAAACTCAGAATAGAAGGAAACTTCTACAAACTAATAAAGGACCTTTACCTAAAGCCACAGTGTACATCACATTAAATGATGGAAGAGTAAAAGCTTCCCTACTAAGGTCAGGGACAAAATGAGGACTCCTGCCTTCGCAACTGCTATTTGACTTTGTACAGAAGTTTTAGTCAAAACTCTTAGGCAAAGAAATAAATAATAGGTATCTAGGATGGAAATGAAGGAGTAAAATCTTCCCTATTTGTACAGAACCCGATTCTAAATGTACAATATCCCGAAGAATACATACACAGAAAAACTAACAAAGTGAATAAACACATTGAACAAAGTTTCAAGATACAGGAACAATTGCTGGACTTGCTACAACTTTTCTCTGTTATCCTGGGCATTAGCTCTCTTGGCCTCGATTTTATCTTTAAAACTGGGAGGCTTATACTGCAGTTAAGAAACTTTTCTAAAAAAAAAAAAAGTCCACAAAGACAAAAAAGAACCTGCTAGTTAAAGATGGAATAAATGAATCTCAGAGAGTGGACACAGGTTGGTGGAGTGCTGTCCATCTCTGGGGGCATTTTCTGGAGTGTGGGAATGCATGTTCCCAGATGTATTAGCAAGATACTTGCAATTTTCTCAAAACGATAGACAAGGATAGTGTAGAAATCCTCCCACCACAAATTGTGAACAGTGTATGATGAAATAAAAAATAATAGTCATAGAAAAAGATGGCGATGATGATGATAATGACTTAAGTACACAACTAAGGTTTAGTAATAGAAAAATCAGGTGTTCTCAAATTCAATGCAGCTTTTCTTATAGAAAGGGGGTATCAGTCTTAGTTCCCATATATTTAGGAATTGAGGGTCCCCGTGAGGTGTCACTGCATTTCTCTGGACTTTCATCTTTATCACAGAAGAGCTACAGCTTACCCTGCACTCTTCAGTCTGCAATCAAAAACTATGGACCAAAGAACATTTCAGCACAAGACTCCATTATGGGAATTGCACCTCCCCACCTTCCTGAAACCATACACACGACCTTTCTGTGCTGACCTAAGAAAACCACAGTGGATCACACTGGCTCAAAGTGAGGCTGGACTCCTTTGTCCCCACCCTCCCAGGTGGCAGGTACTGTGGGGTCACCCAGAGGAGACAAGTTCTCCTGGGCTCAGTCTCGTTCACCAGCAGGGGGCAGCAGAGTTGTAGCCAGGAGCAGCCAGGACAGAGACTGTGGCTGCCCAGGTGGAGCTTAGGGGTAGGCAGCACTGGGAGGTCTACAAGTGTCCAAGGTTCAGTCCCAGGATTGGAAGTCAAGACAGTCCATCCTATTGCTTCTGGCTACAGTGACCGTGTTCTGAGGGTCAGACACACAGTATCACCCAGGACACTGACAAGCCAGGGCACAGTAAGAGCCTCACCTGGGAAATGCAGCTGGAGGCGCCTGGGCCCAGGTGTCAGCCTGGGCAGCTCCCACAGTGCTGGGATTCCCTGGAAGATGCTCCAAGGTCGAGGTGCTCTAGGAGGGGGTCCAGTGTGAGAGGATGGGGCTCCCAGGGCTCAAGTCCTTCACCCAGGATGGCCACCTGAGCCTCCTGCCACTCTCAGGGCCTTGCCCCTCCCTCTCCAGCAGTGTCCTGGGGAGGTGAACCCTCTGTCCTGGGCACTTCCGGGGATGCCCGATCCCTCCTCCCTCTGCCTCTCCTTCCAGGTCCAGGCTGACTCTGACTCAGGGGGCAGCGCCTGCGCTCAGCGGAGTCTCAGGTGGGTGGGGTGGCACACTCAGGGCCCTGGTTCCTGGATGGGGCATCCCCAGCCTCCTGGAGGAGATGCTTTCCAGAGGGAAGGGGATTCTCACCTGCCTCAGGCCACAGCTCTGACCACGAGGCTGTCCTTGGCTCAGTGACAGTCTGCCACATTGCAGAGACCAGGCACCACCCATTATCCAGAACTCACACTCTGTGCAAAGGCTGTGTCCCTGGGATGTTTGCAGAGACCACTGGGCCTAAAGTTGAATTTCTCATCAATATTTCATGTAAACTTGTAAAAAGCACCAGAAAACCACACTGGACTGAGAATCCCGATGATTTCCTGGTGCCTTTTACAAGTTTACATAAAATAATCATAGGAAAAATATATATATATATAATGAAAGAGCTGAGAATGGCAATGGCTGGTCTATGTGAGGATGGGGAATGGCCTAGAAGGAGGAGCACCATGGCTGAAATGAGAGCAGATGTCCTGATGATGCCACAAGGGTGTGTGGTTGCTTAAATGACCCATCTGCTCCTACTGAAATAATTAACAAGTATCCTGACGAGACAGCACATTATTTAGATAAAATGACCAGGATGGGACTAAGCAATTCTGGGGGACCCAGAGAGGAGATGAAGGAGGGGGAATATGGTGGTTCTCTGGTCCACCTGTTGCTGAGTCAAGCGTCATCAATGATCTCTCAGCAGGGCCCAACTCAGCCCCATGCCAGGTTCCTAGAAGGCCCGCAGCCCTGCTGAGCGTCAGAGAGGTTTGGGACAGTGGTCATATGGTCAGTCCCTAGGAAGGTGACTGTGATCACAGGCCTCAGAGGTCGAGGATAATTTTCTGACCGAAGACCCAACTTCTTCTTCTTCAGTCACCTGTGCTGCCCCCACAGCTAGTTTGAGTGACATCTTTTGATGAGGAGTCCCAGAAGATAGAAATTTGCATGAACAACAAGCACTTACTGCCCCATAGGGCCTGGGAAGGAATAAGAGAAGCCTAGGGAGCCCAGCTGTGATGTGGGCTCAGGAGGCAGAGCTCTGGGTGTCTCACCATGGCCTGGACTCCTCTCCTACTCCCCCTCCTCATTTTCTGCACAGGTGCTGCTCCTAGGCTCTGACCCAGGCTCAGTCCCCATAGACCCCAAGTTGGCCCTGCCTTGAACCCTGTGCTAAGCCCAGACACAGCCTCAGGGTGGGACCCCTGGGAATGGGCTCTTCATCTTCAAGCCCCCTCTCCTGTTTTCCTTGCAGGCTCTGCGGCCTCCTATGAGCTGACACAGCCACCCTCGGTGTCAGTGTCCCCAGGACAGACAGCCAGGATCACCTGCTCTGGAGATGCATTGCCAAAAAAATATGCTTATTGGTTCCAGCAGAAGCCAGGCCAGTCCCCTGTGCTGATCATCTATGAGGACAGCAAACGGCCCTCTGGGATCCCTGAGAGATTCTCTGGCTCCAGCTCAGGGACAGTGGCCACCTTGACCATCAGTGGGGCCCAGGTGGAGGATGAAGCTGACTACTACTGTTACTCATCAGACAGCAGTGATAATCATAGCACAGTGACACTGGCAGATGGAGAAGTGAGACATAAACCCCTTCTTCATCTATTTTATCCTCTCCCTCCAGCCCCAGGAAGGCTGTGGACCAAGCCATAAGTAGGTCTGGCAGAGTTCACCTGGTTAGGAGATCCCTAAGCTGCCTTTCCCTCCACTTCTTGGGGCAGACTTTACAAGAGTGAGTCAGGAGTGGATTTGGGCCTAGCAGGACCAGACTGTCCTGTGTTTCCTTGCCCATGGTTTGAGTTGTGAATGGAGAGTATGAGTGGAAAGGCAGACATAGCGGGACATCCATGCAGGCATGAAAAGCCCAGAGCCACAGGGGAAACTTTCAGCTCTCAGTTCAATGCAGTTGTTGTTTTAACTCTTGGAAGAAGCATTTCTCCAGTGCAACTAAGACTCCAGACTCATACAGCCTGAAGTTGTGGGACAGGACATTAAATTTTGCTAATGGATCACTAAGGACATTTTTGAGTGGAGCCACTACAATTTCTTCCTTGATTCCTGGACTCATGGATCCTGACTGTGGGAGAAACAGTGCATATTGGGCACTGCTGTACAGTGCCTGCCCCATCCTAAGATGTTGTCCAACTCTATATGTTTTTGCCATCCTGCTGCCACAGTAACTTAGTCTTCAAGCAGACACTAAGCCATTCATATAAGCCAGATGCCACAGAATATTGGTGAAGATGGTAAGACACTTGAATGCCATGAGGATGGGCCCATGGTTGCTGTTTATTTGCTGTGATTTGAGTTCCCTGGTCAAAGCCCCCTGTGGAATGCCATCATGGTGGGTGAAGCATTCTGTAATCCAGAGATAAAAGGTTTGGCAGAAGCATTGCAGTCAAAGAAATCAAATCCCTATCTATACTAAGTGTCTATTCTGGCAAGAGGAAAGAGCTATCCCTGCCATGATGGAACAGCTTTAATGAAATTAATATCAACTGGCATCCTATAGGGATCTTCCTGTTGGTCTTTGCTGTTGGCAGATGGTCACTCAGCAGTAGCTACAGCCAAGTCAGCTCTAGTGAGTGGTAGTCCACTTTGATGAGCCCATGGGCAGCCTCCTTTTCTGCAACCATGAGGCATTTGTTATTGAGCCAATTGGGCAATGACAGCAGTGGTTGGGGGAGACTGCCCGGTGTCTGCAGAGTCACCCATCCTACCAACCTGTTTAGCAAAATCAACTCCTTCTCATGTCAGACTTTACAAAACATTCACATAGGAAACAAATACCCTCATGCTTTCTGCTTGCTAACACATCTCTCCCTCAGACATAGTTGTGATCAATATTCTGATTGTATTTCCTGTGTCCCTGAACATCTTTGATCATCTTCCAAGTCCCTGAGTCACAGCCCATGGATTAGGAACCTCTGCCCATCTCTCTTTGCAGATGACATGAACCAGGTACACTGCTCTAAGTTCTGCCTTAAGGAAAGTGTTCCTCCACCACTGCAGTTCAGGGAAGCCCAGAGGCCAGGTGGGATACTAGCACTGTCCACAGCAGGGATGGCTGTCTGTCCTGCAGAAACCTCTGTATCCTGAGCCTGAGTACCTCCTCTTAGGGAACTGGTCCTAGGAAGCCCCGCAGGAGGCTCGGGCTGTAAGGTGAGAGGATGGCCATGGGGCAGGAGTTGGGCCATGTCTATTTGGCCACCTCTTCATGCAACTTATTTGTGCCTTGATCCATCAGGTCTCAGGTACAGCCCGGCCATGTGATGGGGAGGCCACTGCAAATGGCCACCTGGGACTGGGGGCCAGATAATACTCAGCTCATTGGCAGCTTGTGTCCTATGGTGAACTCTGTGGCCACAGTCATGAAGAGCCCCGGCTGAGGCCCAGGAACTCCCACAGTCTTTCTCTGATGGAGCTTTCTGCTCATTTAGAAAAATAACAATGAGGAGGTTGCTCGCCTACCTCAGGTCTAGGGACACTAGGACCACCTAGACCACATCCATGATCTTGTCTGATTATTCTGATTCCTTGTTGGCTCAGCTGTGCATTACTGTAACCAAGCCACCATGTCTTAGGCACTAAAATAGCACTACTTGGCCCCCGGCCTACCCTGGGATCCTGTCAACCACATCTTGGTACCCAATTCAGTTTTAGCACCACTAAGAGAAATCTATTTTTATATTGAAAACAGAAAACATTAGTTATTTCCACTGTGGAAATTTTATAAGACAATAGTGTGAAAATGTTTTAAAAGACATTTTACGAACAGTGAAAGACCTTCCATTAAATCACTCAATAAATTGCTCCGTAAATGGCCAGCCCAAAACCTGAGTTCAGACCAGGCACCGCCTTGGTGTTGGGACCTTCTGGGAATGGGTCTCTGTCATCAACCCCTCTCTAACCTCCTCTCTGCTCAACCCTGTGCCTCCTACATGCAGGGACCGCTCCCCTCAGTGTCAGTGGCCCTGGGACAGATAACCACGATCATATGCTCTGGAGATAACCTCAGAATAAACACGCATTTTGGAACAAGCAGAAGCCAAGGCAGGCCTCAATATTGGTCCTCTAGTATAACAGCAACCAACCCTCAGAGACCTCTCCTTAATTTTTAGGCCACAAACTAGGGAACTTGGCCACCCTATCAGCAGTGCCCAGGCCAGGGACCAAGCTACTACTGTGCCTCAGATTGTGGCAGTGGGGGCAGCTGGCAGGGACTCACGGTGACATAGACAGATGGGGACTTGCAACACAACTGTCCCACCTCGGCCTCGTTCTCATTCTCACCTGCCCTCTGAGCAGCTGAAGGTCAGACCTCAGGGTCAGGTGTCCTCTCTGGTCCTAACCTGGCCCCTGCAGGGCTGGAGATTTGGAACAGCTTTTCCATACTCTCAGGGCCTACATGTGTTCAATAAAACCTGTACAGGTGGAAGCTCATTAAAGCTGCAAGGACCTTTTACAGGTTTGCAGTACACATGAGGACTTTAGGAATCCATATAGTGTCACGCGGCTCCATGTGTAATCACACATCACACAGGGAAGGAGAGAGCTGTTTCACAGGATGCAATCCTGCTGGAATTCCTTTTTCTTGGGTAGAAGCAGCTTAGTGGAGGCTGTGTCTCCTCTGGTTTCCTAAATGTGTTGACCCCACATTCTAATGGGGCACCTGAGGCCTAAGGAGGACAGGACACCCAAACCCTGTGGGCCTCGAGGCCCTTCTTGTCCTGACATTTCACAGAGACTGCAGAGGAAGTGCAGACCCAACCTGTGTCCCACCTGGGGACTGTCTTCAGGGGACACTGATCTTTCACAGTCCCCAAGTTCCCAGCACCTTCCCCCATAGGTCTGACCTGACTGGGTGTGTCTCCAGCTCCCTAATAGCTTGGATTTCATCTTTGGAGTCTGGGCTGCTTTCTGAGGCACTCACTAAGAAACCCTTGGTTCCAAGTGCAGGGCTTGCCCCTGTGCTCCATGTCCCAGGGCTGCAGGCACAAGGCGCAGGTCCTACAGGGTGAGGCTGGCACCCTCTTCCAGGAGGGATCTCTCATCCCAGGCCCCAGGGACAGGTTCACTGGGCTTTCTTTTCTTACTTGGAATCTCTCAAGTCTTTTTGTTTCCTTCTTTAAGAGTACAACTGCTTTTTGGTGAAATCATGTGTATACATCAAAGTTAACAGATTACTATCACAAGCACATATATATATAGACCCTCTCCCTAGGTGGGGTAACTGTGGACAGTCTGCCATAGTCGTCTTTCTCTCTCTCTCATTATCACAAGTGAGAATATTAATAGCACTCTTCTATGCAGACCGTATCATATTCTCCAGCTGAACAAGAATGATTCTTACAGTTGCTTAATTTCCTGCCTTTCAGGACCCTGAAATTTCCCATGTTCACATTTGGTTGCCATTTCTCTCTGATCCAACAGTATTCCTTAGAAGTCGAGGCTTATGAAGCATTTTGCAAAAACTTCCACAAGAAAATTCAAGTTCCTGGTGCACAGCTGGACCATGTTCATTGCGTGCAGCAGAACCTTGTTCCAGTGTTGAGTCCATTTTATGTTTTAACCATCAAAGGGATGGGCATTATGACTTTTGGGCACTGAGTCAATGGAGGGAAGATAGCAGCCGATGATGACCTTAGGCACTGACATGTATGCGGCCAGTGTCTATAGATGGATTTGGAACTTGAAGGTGCTGCTCATTCTGCAGATGGAATTTCCAGGACCGAATCTCAACCACGCAGCCACTAGCACTTGGCAGACACTCTGTAAGAGGAAGCCCTTCACTGCCAATCAGAGCCATTACACGGGTGAAGGTGAGAGAGACTTTTAATAGCTATTAACTCTCAAAACAAACTGAGGAATAAACTCAGGTTCACAAAGTGACTTTGAGGGAACAGCCTGAGGAAGCAAGTTAATTAGCAGCAGAAGGTTTTGCCCAGAGCAGGAGGAATCGCAGGATCAGTGAGGACCTAGTGATACCATGGTGTGGAGGTGCAGCGAAGCATGGTGACGTTCAAGAAAACCTGTTCTCTACAAACACCTACCTACCCACAGGCACAGCAGATACCCCAGCTATACCAAGGGCTCTGTCTTCCTCTAGAGTAAGAGCCTGGTAGCAACCACGTGTCCTCTGAAAGGCAGGTGCCTCATCAGTCAGCTCTGCACAAATGAAACAAAAGGAAAACTACCAGAGAACTTTCCAGAAAACAATCAACCTGCTTGTGCTGGTGCATTGATGGTGACCCAGGATCAACGGAAGTAACAGAAGCTTAATTTCCCCGTGGCTGCACGATGGATACCCGGAGGGAAGTGTGGAGCCAGATTAACCAGCACTCTAAGTGGCTTCAGCCCCAGGTAAGCAGGAACAAGTGAGGGGGCTGAGCCCACTTGTGTCTAATCAATCCCAGCCTCAGCAGCTGCATCCTGGAGACCACCAGGGAGTGTGTGTGCTAAGCCCCTCCCAGATTGCTAAGCGTAACCAGGAAATTGCCCTCCACACACCTGTCTGCACCACATACCTGCCCGCACCACACACTTGCCCCCAGCTCCTCACTTACAAGACAGTATCAAATCAGACACGGATTGGTCTGGGTCCCAGATCCCCTCAGGTTGCCGCCATCCTCTCAGATCCCCAAACAGCAGACTCTTCCCCTCACACTCCTGTTACAGGTTACTCTTCTCCAATATGATGGGGGTTTGCTTTCACTCTTTCTGTATTTTTTGTATTTTCATGGGTAAGCTGAGCCCCTTATAGCTGGTCTTGAGTCAGGCAGGGGCCACACAGAGAAGAGGGATTCCTCCCCTGGGGCCAGCAGTCCATGGATCGAGGCATCAGGGACCTGAGCAGCAGGTTCTGTTCCTATGCCTGAACCCAAGAGGCCCCTGAGCCTCCAGCAGCCAGTATGGAGCAGCCATCAGAAGGGCAGCAGAGAGAGTCGCCTGGGAAAGCCACCTGGGGATGGGGTGGGCCTGGGCATCAACGAGATGCTGACATGCAGGGAGGGTCAGTGACCACGACCTGACAACTGGAGGGAAATAGGGCCTTCTTTTTCTACACTATTGTCCTTGACACTGATGTAAAAATTGTAGAATCAAATTTTATCTTCAGCTCTTGCAGATGCTCCTACTTCCCCGACAAAGGTCCAGGCACTTGACTTCCCCACACACCCTCTCCTCACACACCCAGTTGTGCTAAAATGCTGTCCCTGTCACACACACTGTCCTTCCAGAGGTTACACATATGCCCCTCCCTGCCCTTTGCCGTGGGAGCCCCTGTCCTGTAGACCCGGCAGCTTCTCCTTTCCTGGCTGCATCCCATCTCCACTGTGCCTGGGCATTCCCATCTCTCTCCTGGGAAAGCTACCAAGTCACAGCTCTAGATTTCCTTGTGAGGCACAAAATAGTTGCTCATTAACCTTCTGTGTACTTAATTAAGTTTTTAATCCCTTGATTTGTTTTCCCCAGCAACTGAAGACGCCTTAGTCATTATAAACATTCACTTCCAGGGGTCTTGCAGTTTGCTGACCCCTCTCATTCTCTCATGCAGCAAACATTTTCTTGACCTCCTTATCTGTCCCTGGTCCTCACAGCACCCTGGGGACACTGGGGCACAGCATCTATGACCTGCCCTAGAGCTCACAGCCAACGCAGACACTTACAGCATCCCATGGATCTTCCAACACTCCGTGTGCACTTGGCAACCAAGAAATTTTCTTCTTCTCTAGCACTGAGGAACTGTGCCCTGGGGTGGGGCCTGTACCTATCCAAGGCAGGCGCTGTCACCTGGAGAGTGGGGACAAAGAGGGTCCTTGCATTAGGTTCTGGAAAGTGTCTCCAAAAATGGATTTAGACCTACACCCAACATCTCCTCTCTGACACAAATTATTTATGATCAGGACACATCTAGAGGCCTAGACCAAAATTCACCACCTCCCTCCTGAGCCAGGGTGGAATGGAGGAGGGGACTGGGGACCCCAGATAATTTCCCTGTCACCACTGTGACTCTATGGCCACCTCCTGCAAGTCAGGGACAATCCTATAGGAGGGGCTTCATATATCCTAGGAAAAACACCCGAAGTCACCTATGAGCTATACCATGACCAAGTGAGCCCAGGACGGGGGTTGAGCACAGGGTGGTGTGGAGATATCTGCAGAGACTGTGGAACCAGTTTGTAAAGGAGATACTGTAGGCTGAGTGGGGGGAGTGCAAGGCCACTCCTCCCCTTCTCTGCATCCTTTGGGGCTGAGCACTTCTCTAGAAACCACAGATCTCCTTCAGCAGCAGCCCCTGACTCTGCTGATTTGCATCACAGGCTGCTCTCTTCAGCAAGGGGTAAGAGAGGCCTGGGAGGAGCCTGCCCAGTCTGGGCCTCAGGAAGCAGCATCAGGGGTGCCTAAGCCATGGCCTGGACCGCTCTCCTTCTGAGCCTCCTTGCTCACTTTACAGGTGCTGCCCTCAGTGTCCCAGCCACCTGCCCAGCCCCAGGGCTCTGGGTCCAGCCTGGCCTGACAGTGACCTCAGCAGGGCCCTGCCTGTGGTATGCAGGATGCTCATGATCCTGCTGCAGGGGGAGGGGCTGCTGGGGGTGAAATGTCCCCATACTGTTCTTCTGTGCTCATGATCCCCTGAGGACACTTTTATTCCTGAAACTCAGGCCAGGCAGGTGGGAAGGCATTCTTGGGCTGAGCCCCTCAGTTTCAAGTCTATTCTATTCTCTCCCCTTTTCTTGCAGGCTCTGTGGCCTCTTATGAGCTGACTCAGCCACTCTCAGTGTCAGTGGTCCTGGGACAGATGGCCAGGATCACTTGTGGGGGAAACAATATTGGAAGAAAATATGTGTACTGGTACCAGCAGAAGCCAGACCAGGCCCCTGTGCTAGTCATCTATCAGGATAGCAAGCAGCCCTCTGGGATCCCTGAGTGATTCTCTGGCTCCAACTCGGGGAACACGGCCACCCTGACCATCGGCGGAGCCCAAGCCGGGGATGAGGCTATTACTGTCAGGTGTGGGACAGCAGCACTGCACACAGTGACACAGGCAGATGAGGAAGTGAGACACAAACCCTTTCCCCATCTGTGTCACCCTCTTTCTGTAATTCCAGGAGTACTATGAACAAAGCCATAAGCGGATCTGGTTCAATTTTCTTTAATCTCTGCCCCCAGCCTGTCCCTCCCTCCAGTGCTTCAGGCGGGGTCTGCAGAAAGTGCATCAGAAGTTCATTTAGGGTGATGTGACGGACTGGTGTTTTGGTGACTCAGCTGTGACTTGGGAAAATAGGGCCTGTATGGAACATCAGACTGAGGTAGACATCCACAGTTGGCTCTGGATTTCCATAGGTGGTGACAGGCCAGTCCTTGCTCCAAATGTCCTAGATCAGTCCCCAAAACTGCTCAGCTCAGGCTCCCGTGTTAGCCAGGGCAGAAAACAGACTCCTCTGGGTTTATGCCCTGCCTCAGCGAGGTTAGGTTTCATGACTGCCTGAGGCCAACATCTCAAGACTCTGCCTCAATATAGGACCTAAAAATCCTCCCAGCTCCACAGCTCCCTGTAGGAAACACTGAGGCCTCAATGAGGATCGGGGTCTCCTGCCCGGTGTTGCCTCCCTCACCTCCTTTCACATCCTCTGTGCATGCAATTCTTCATCTCAGAATCTGCTTCCAGGGAACCCAAATTAAGATCACCAGCCATCCCCAACATGGGCCATGTGGGAAACTCAGGAGGCCACAGTACACTGGAAAGCAACCATTTATTCCTAAATTAGCATTGTGAGTATCCACATGCCCAGTGAGATCTGAGTGTTTCTTGCATTTGTATGGAATGAAAAGGGAGCCTGAGTCGCCAGGTGCTCTGGGTTCTGAGAGAGAGTTAGAGTCAGATCTCCCTGCACAGAAACCTGGGGAAGGAGGAGCCGCCTCAACCATGCAGGGACCACAGATGCACCCACAGGGTGAGCTGCAGGATGGACACTGCCCACCTCCACCCCCAACACCCTGTGCAAAAAAATCATTCTTTCCACCCCTCCTTCAGCCTATCAAAGTTGACACTTAAAAAGCCACCACAGCCCACGCTTGTCAACAGGAAACCCATTCACATCTCCATCAGCCACACGATCTCCACAGATGCTTCAAAACATAGTAACAGTAGCCATGCAAAGTATAGAAAATGTCTCCTAAATAATTGTACTTAGATTACGTATGAAAATGATACTTTTTGATATACTAAGTAAATAAAATATAATTAAATTCATTGACTTCTTCTCTTTGTATGTCTAACGTGGTAACTAGACAGTGGGATTCCCATGAGGTTCACATCATATTGTGACCGAACAGTGCTGGTCTGCAGGAAGCCCCATCTCCATCCATAGGTCATCAGTGTGAACCCAGGGAGAGGCGCTGGTATAAGAGAGATGAGAATCCAGGGGTGAACCACGTGCTTGTGCAGGGGACTGAGCCTTCACTTTGAGCCAAAGAAGTTTCCTTTCCTATCTCCAATCCTGAACAAGAGGACTTTCTGGACATCTTTTTGTTTCCAGGTTTGTGTCACTTCAGGTTTGGGGATGGCTGGATCCCAGCCAGGGGACACTGAGAAATCCAGAAGTCTCACACTGACTGTTGTATTTCATCTGCTGGGGCCATCCCAAACCACTGTGTACCATTTCCTTTCCTGGTGCTCAAATAGCTGCTCCATGCATTTGTCATGGTTTCAGAGATGAATCCAGGTGGGAAGACAGGATAGTGTATAATATTTAAATAGAACCTGAATCCCTTAATAGTTATTTTAATATGGAACATTCAAAGAGTCGTGTCATAGGCAATGGGAAAAGATGAAGAAAAATAAAAGCATTTTGAGGAAAAAACAGAAATGTATTCATCGAATGTGTGTGTGTCTTCAGTGTTGCGGGATTGAGAGTGGCCAGCTTTAGGTTGCCCTGAGGATGTGCTCAGATGGGGGAAAGGAAGAAAGCAGGAAAAACGCATCTCTGTGATCTGACACATAAATCACAGTAATGGAAATAAATCTTTCAATAAATCAAACATTCACAATAAATATCACTCTGGTACACACAGAAAGGCCTGTCAGCAAACTTGCCCTTTGTCCTGCTGGGTCTTATCCCCACGGATGACCTGTGTGCAGAGTGGACTCTGTGGTCTCCATTTCTCAGGCTGAGAACCAGACGGTGGGAAGGACAAGTCGCCTGCTTGTGAGTGGGAAGGGCAGGATTGGAAGCAGCGGATTCAGATTCAGGACTGCAGCCCTAGTCGGTGCTCCTTGTTCCCTCCACAGGGTCCCTCCCACACATGCTCCGTGTGGATGCGGGTGCACTGCCTGGGGTAGCTGATGTGCTCCAGGGATTCAATGCTGCAGCTGCTTCAGCACAAAGCGTTGGAGTGGGGATGGGACGAGGCTGCAGCTGGGGAGACCAGAGACCAACACCACCCAGCAGAGGTTTCCACGGGGTGGGCAGCCCCATTTCCTGAGAATAGAGAGAACCTGGCAATGGGTGCCAGGAAGAGGATACTTCGAGGTGTGCCCACGCCTGGAGGTTCACAGACACAGGCACCACACAGCAGAGACACTGAGGGCCAGGAGCTCACTCAGGCGAGGGGCTTCAGCAGGTCTTTCTCTCCTGAGCAAATCACATGCAAAGAAATCAACTTCCTGTCATCAGAATAGACAATCAGGGACTTTAGTCTCCTTGGCTAAGCCCCGCTGTCAAGGGAAACAGAAGTCTCTGGACCCAGGCCCAGGTGAGGGTGGGGTGAGGAGAGGAGCTCAGGACGCAGATTTGCATGGAGGCTGCACCCTCCTCTGAGGCAGAGGGGATAAGACAGGGCTGGGGCAGGCCCAGAGCTGGGGTCTCAGGAGGCAGCGCTCTCGGGACGTCTCCACCATGGCCTGGGCTCTGCTCCTCCTCACCCTCCTCACTCAGGGCACAGGTGATCCCTCCAGGGAAGGGGATTCAGGGGCCCCTAGGCTGATTCTTGGTCTCCTGCTCCTCAGGCTCACGTGGGCCCAGCACTGACTCACTAGAATGTGTTTCTCCCTCTTTCCAGGGTCCTGGGCTCAGTCTGCCCTGACTCAGCCTCCCTCTGTGTCTGGATCTCCTGGACAGTCGGTCACCATCTCCTGCACTGGAACCAGCAGTGACATCGGTGGTTATAACTATGTGTCCTGGTACCAACGGCACCCAGGCACAGCCCTCAAACTCGTGATTTATGGTGTCAGTAATCGGCCCTCAGGGGTCTCTGATCGCTTCTCGGGCTCCAAGTCTGGCAACACGGCCTCCCTGACCATCTCTGGGCTTCAGGCTGAGGACGAGGCTGATTATTACTGCAGCTCATATTCAAGCAGCTACTATCTCCACAGTGGTCCAAGTTCATGGGGAAATGAGACCAAAACCTGCCCTGGGCTCTCAGGTTCCCTTTTTGTTCTGAAGATACTTCCTCAACTGGTGCAAGCGGCTTCCTGTAGCACGGTCTTCACAATTCTCAGCTCCTCTCCTTCCCCACTATGAAGTCCAAAAGAAAACTTGCGCTGTGGTTTCTCTTCTGGGACAGTGACAGTTTCCTGATGATTGTGTGTTGTAGTCCCTGAATTGCTACTCTTCTCAGCTCTTCAAATGCAGGGGACAGTGACAAGGAGCTGTCTGATTCCCTGCTGTTTTCAGGAACATCCTCATCCTAAATGCATCTCCCCCTTTCTCACTGTGCAGACCAATCTGGACAGAAGTCATTAGAGGGAGTTTCCAGAAACTGCATCTTACTCCACTCTGTGTCCTCCACGCTCTTGTGAAGATGGCCCTCCTGGCTGGGCTATTACTCCGTACCTCTGTCCGGAGGCAGTGACCACTGAGGGAAGATCTCAAGATGTTTCTGAGAAATTAGTAACAAAGAGGAAGCTGTTGTTTTTCTTATTTCTGCTCCTCCTCTTTGCCCCAATACCTCAGGTTGCTGAGCTAGGAGATTTTGAGTGACAGGCTCAGTTCTCTCAGAATCCCCCTCCCCTCACATCACTGAGCCCCTGTCCTGGAAAGGCCCCATACATGGACGGTCTCCCCATAGAATGGGAGAGTCCCATGTGGCTCTACAGGGTAGAGTTAGCCTGAGTCCATTCCTTCTTCCTCATTGACATCCAGCATTTCTAATTTCCACGGGCGTCAATACTTTTGTAACTGAAACCTTTATTAATCTACTAATGGTGATAATTTAGAAAATATTCAGACATGAGCTGGATCCAATAAATTTTCTGAGCCTGTTATTAAACATAACTATTATTATATGTATTTGAGGCTTCATAAACTTCAAATAAACAAGATTGTATTAAAAACAAAGTAACCATTTTACTATATGTGTATCCTATATCATCACGTTGTGTACCTGAAATATGCACAATAAAATGTGTTTCAAAGACAAAAGTGTACTCATTGCCTATTGCTGCATAAAAGTTACTCCTTATATTCAGCATGTTAAGAGAGCACATGTGATCGTGTCGCTTTGGTGCATCTAGATTTTGGGAGCAGCTTGGTTTGCTGGTTCTGGCTCCAGATTGGTCATGAAGTTGCAGCCAAGCTGTCAGGCAGGGCTGCATTCTGAGACCAGAGCAGGTGGCCAGGCTCAGCCTGAGGGGGGTTCCACTGTCCCTAACCTTTTTGGCAGATGTAGATCAGCTCAGGGTATAAGGAGAGAGTGATGTGTAAGGCCCCTGTCCGGTTCCTTTATGTCAAAGACTATCCCATACATGTATAATTTTTTCTTTCCTCAGACATCCTATGCATAGAGCCCTGCCTCATTCATTCTAAACTGTAACATATTCCAGGGCAGAGTTTAAGCCAATTATCTTCTAATGATTATCACCATGATTTTGATCTCACAAGAAACAGGGCAGTGAACACCTCTATGCAGACTCCTTGTAGTTTACGTGTGGATATGACCATAGGATAAATTTCTAGAAGTCCAATTGTTGGATCAAAAGGTTGTATGCTTGTAATTTTCACCCATTATTCTCAGATTCCTCTCCAGTGGGGTCCCACCGATTTATAATGTCAGCCATAAATATTTGATCAGAGTACACTGTTGAGACTTTACATTTTTGCCAACCCATCAGACTGAAAAATGTTATCACGTCATTGTTTTACTTTTGATTTCTCTTCTTCTGTTTAAGGTGTAGCATTTTCTCAAATATTTCAGTGGTCTTTATTTTACAGAATTCAGTCAACTTTTTCTTAAATGCCCAGAGGAAAACGATTTTAGTCTTAGCGGTCACAGATGGTGGCTCAGAGCTATAATCCCAGCACTTTGAAACACCAAGGTGGGCACATAGCTTGAGCCCAGGAGTTCAAGACCAGCCTGCACAAGATGGTAAAACCTCATCCATGAAACTAAATAAAATTAATTAATTTTTTAAAAAGTACTTCAGTCTTTGTTGCTCAAGAGTGACATTTGCAGATACACAACCATTTAAAAGTACAGAAACGACTCTCAGTTCTAGGACCATTTTCTGAGCCTCTTGTTAAACACAGCCATTAAAAATAGGCGGCAGGTCAGGAAAGGCCCACTGGATGTAGCTTAATTGTTCCTGGTTTGTAGGGGTAGGTGAAGTTTGATAATTCCACCAGCATAAGTTCTAGGTGGAGATCTCTTGATGATTTCACCTCCTACAGTGGCCAGGGGTGTTTCTTTGGATGAGAACATACGTGTATCTATTTATTTGATTGGATCTTGAGTCTACCCAAGACAGCCCCATGTCACAATCTCATAACTTTTATCTTCATCTGTTTGCTCTGAGTCATATGATAGTTTTAGCATAATAGGAACACACTCGCCCTAGATGGAAAAGCAGAGGGAGAGGGAAGGACAAACGGGCAAGGAAGCTTGCACTACATATGGAATAATCCAGCGCAGGCTCAGAGAAAAAGGTCTTAAAATCAGCTGTGTACCTGAAACCAAAAACATGGAAGATTATTGAAGTTCTGGGGATTTTAAGTGAATAAGGTTTAAGTTTTCATCATATTGCAGTTTTATATAAAGCATAAACACTGTAAAACTCAGAACGTAACAATGGAATAAAAAAGAGCTTAAGATTTTAAGCTGTAATGACCCCAAAACAAGTCGCCAGGAAAGGAACCTTGATAGCGGAAATGTGTTATTCTACAAATCATCATTTTCTGTCAAAGTAGATTTTTTTCCCTTTTTCTTAGGTATAGGGAAACATTTCATGAAACATCCTTTTTTCCCACTGTGAAGAGTACCATTATCCCACAAAGACACTAGAACATTAAGGAGGAAACAATTGCACTTTTGTATCAACATTGAGAAGTTTCTTTATTAACACATCAATACGTTCATGCTCAATGATAAAATTGGATTTAGTAATTTAATATGCTTACAATAGATTAATTTTTTTCTTTGAGCATTTTTGTCTATGATTTATCTTAGTTAACTCAGACATACTGTGTTCTAAAAAAGACTCAATTTTTGATATTTTTTGTTTTATTTTCTGTATCAATTATGGCTCTTTTCCAAACACTGCCAGAGATATCTCATGGCTACTCATTATTCAATTCAATTTTATAGGCATTTGAATTATTTGATATTACTCTAAATTATTTCAAGAATGCACAGATGTGACTTCCTCCACATCTAGCTCACAAACATTGCTGATGCTGACTCACTCATCTCTTTCAATCTTAATAAAGTAGGAGTTTACTTTTCTGGACCCACAGAAGGTAACAGGAGTGAGGAGGCAGAACCTCCAAAAGCTGCTATCCTTTAAACCCTCAGGGTGAATCACACCTGGAGTCTCACCCACATTTGATTTTGATGGTATTTAAATGAGAGTTAAGTCTTAGAGTTGGTTGTGAGTTAGTTGCAGATTCAGTTAGTTTGGGCTGTTGGGATGGGGTGAATGTATTTTACAAGTGAGAATGAAAAAAGTTTTGGAGTTCATGGGGTGCGGGGTTATTGGTTGAATCCTGTCCCTTAAAATTCATGCAATAAAGTGCTAATACACAGTGTGTGACTGAATGTGGAGAGAGAGTTTTCAGAGGAAATTAAGTGAAAATGAGGCCATGAGGGTGAATTCCAATCCAATCTGACTGGTGTCCTCCTAAGAAAAGAAAATTTGCACACACAGAAGTGAGACACCAGAGATGAGCGTGCAAAGACCATGTGAGGACACAGCAAGGAGGCAGCCACCTGCAAGGCAAGGAGAGAGGCCTCAGGGGAAACCAAACCCACCAACACTTTCACCCTGGACTTTTCAGCTTCAGCACTGAGAAAACAAGTGTCTGTTGTTTAGGCCACCAGCTCTTTGGCATCTTATCATGGCAGCTCTAGCAAATGAAAACAAGAGGGACCCCAGAGGCCAGGGATGAGGAAGGAGGAGATGGAGCAGGGTGCAGGAGGCATGACAGGGAGGAGCTGGAAGATCAGGCTCTGAGGTGCGTCCCCTGGGTGGAATCGTAACTCCACTCAGTACTGCCTGGGGACTTGAAGAAAAATGTTTAATCTTCTAATATTGATTCCCAAAAGAAGACTGGATCTTGAGAATAGGACTCATCCTCCGAATCCTATTATAAAAGTGTTCTTGAGGTCACGCTTGTAACACATTTATTCTGTGTCCAGCAGGGGGAACTGCCGACCTTCATTTAGGGCCCTAATGACTCCAAGTCCCCTGATAATGCTCAAGTGCAAAGGGCATGACTGGTGCTTCTTTTGAGGCCCCTTCTCCTGGGTAAAATGTACTCTCCACTCATGACTGCCACCTGGCCCTTCTACAGACAACAGCTCAGATAAATGCTCTGAAAAATGGAGAAGAAATTTGCATCTGCTGCTCACCAAGGAGACACCCAAAAAGCCAAAATAGGGAAGGAAGTAGATTTGCATGATCAGGTTCCACTTCCTACGATAAGAGATGCCTGGTGGCCTCTCCCCAGCAGTGGGTCCAGAGGCAGAGCTCTGGGGCATCTCCACCATGGCCTGGACCCCTGCCCTGCTCACCAGTCTCACTCTCTACACAGGTGTTTTCTCCCAGGGCTCAGCCCCCAATGAGACCAACGTCAGCCTGGCCCTGACCTTCAGCTCAGCACAGGGAGTGATGCAGTGTGGGGCTCTGGGAATGAGACCTTCAATCTCAGACTCACCTTTTCTGTCTTCTTTTGTAGTTTCTGTGACCTCCTCTGAGCTAACTAAGGTACCTGCCGTGTCTGTGACCTTGAAACGGATGGCCAGGATGACCTGTCAGAGAGACAGCATAGAAGATTCTTATTCACTTGCAGCAGCAGAAGCCAGGCCGGGCTCCCGTACTGGTTATCTATGATAAAATCAACCAGCCCTCAGGGATCCCTGAGCAGTTCCCTGTATCCAGCTCACGGGGAATGGCTGCAGTGACCATCACTGGGGCTTAGGTTGAAGATGTGCCTATTATTGTCAGTTGGTAGACCTCAGTGGTACTTATCCCACAGTGACACAGGCAGATGGGGAAGTGAGAAACTCCTTCCCGATCTGTGTCACCTTCTTTCTCCAGCCCCAGAAAGACTGTGGACAAACCTATGAGCAGGTATGGCTCAGTTTACCTAGATCTAAGGTCCCCAGGCTGCCCTTTCCTTGGACCTCCAGACAGGCTGTGCAGAAGGTGGGTCAGGAGTTGATATACAGACAATTATTAAAAGTTTATTCATTTTTTTCAAGAAGTACAAGAATAACTAAACATGTTAACTAAAAACATGTTCACGTTTTTCCAAAAAAAAGGGAAAAATTGGAATTGCAGAGATGAAAACCACAATATCTAAGATTTAAAAAATAAACTGGGTAAGACAGACAAGTTAGATGCTGCAAAAGAAAAGATTAACAAAATATATAATGTAGCGATAGAAACTGTTCAAAATAAAAAAGATAAGGAAAAAATAATGATGAAAATGAACAGAACAGAACATCAGTGAGTTGTAGGGCAACTTCAACAGCCTAACGTATGTATAACTGAAGTCTTTGCTATAGAAATGGGGTGGAAGGGGAATAAAAAATATTTGAATCCATAATGGCCAAACCTTTTCCACAACTGGTGAAAACCATAAACTGAAATATTCAAGAAGCTCAACAAAACTTAAGTACAGGAAACATGAAGAAAACAACTGCAACATCTATCACAATCAAATTAATAAAATCCAGCGATGAAGTCACTTAATAAGGGTAAGAGCCGGGGGGCGGAGCAAGATGGTCGAATAGGAACAGCTCCAGTCTCTAACTCCCAGCGCCAGCGACACAGAAAACCGGTGATTTCTGCATTTTCAACTGCGGTACTGGGGTCACCTCACTGGGGAGTGCCAGACAATTGGTGCTGGTCAGCTGCTGCAGCCCGACCAGCGAGAGCTGAAGCAGGGCGAGGCATTGCCTCACCTGGGAAGCGCAAGAGGGAAGGGAATCCCTTTTCCTAGCAAGGGGAACTGAGACACACAACACCTGGAAAATCGGGTAATTCCCACCCCAATACTACGCTTTAAGCAAACGGGCACACCAGGAGATTATACCCACACCTGGCCAGGAGGGTCCCACGGCCACGGAGCCTCCCTCATTGCTAGCACAGCAGTCTGCTATCTAACCCAAACGGCAGCAGCGAGGCTGGGGGAGGGGCGCCTGCCATTGCTAAGGCTTATGTAGGTAAACAAAGCCGCTGGGAAGCTCGAACTGGGTGGAGCTCACAGCAGCTCAAGGAAACCTGCCTGTCTCTGTAGACTCCACCTCTGGGGACAGGGCACAGCTAAAAACA
>NW_016809579.1:1067223-1089482 GCF_001698545.2 Rhinopithecus bieti | reverse complement strand
AGAAAACCAAACACCGCATGTTCTCACTCATAGGTGGGAACTGAACAATGAGATCACTTGGACTCGGGAAGGGGAACATCACACACTGGGGCCTATCATGGGGAGGGGGGAGGGGGGAGGGATTGCATTGGGAGTTATACATGATATAAATGATGAATTGATGGGTGCTGACTAGTTGATGGGTGCAGCACACCAACATGGCACAAGTATACATATGTAACAAACCTGCACGTTATGCACATGTACCCTAGAACTTAAAGTATAATAAAAAAACAAAAAAAAAAACAAAAAAAAAAACAAACAAAAAAACACACACACAGCCCAGGGCCAGAGGCCCTCACTTCTAATTCTACTAGAGATTTAAGGAGGAAACAATATCAACCACAGTCAATCTCATCCTAAAATATATTGGGAGGACACTTCCTAACACATTCTAGAGGCCAGCCTTAGCCTCACAGCAAAGACAAACAAGGATACTATAATAGAGAAAACTACGGGCTAATATTTCTGAAGAATAAGCATGGAAAATTTCTCAACAGAACAAAAGATTACCAAATCTAACTGCATGATAAAGAGAACTTGTGGCATGAAAACACCAGATTTATCTTAGGACTGCAAGGATGGTTCTACACAAGCAAATGGATCAACGTAATAAACAATATCAATAGAGTGACAGGAAAAAGCATATGATCATCCCAGTAAACGCAGAAGCATTTGACAAACCTCACCACACTTTCAAGCTAAAAAACACTTTAGCAAACTAGAAATGGAAGGAACCTTTCACAATATGATTAAGGGAGGGCCTTTATCAAAATCCACAGTGAACGTCACAGTAAATGGTGAAAGAGTGAACGCCTCCCCACTGAGATCAGAAGCAAAACAAGGACTCCTGCTTTCACCGCTGCAATTTGACATTGTCCAGGAAGTCTTAAATTTCATTAAAACAAAAAAGGCTAGTGCTACCTCCCATCACAAACATGGATCAGTATGTTAGGAAATGAAAATAATGGTAATAGAAAAAATACAATGACAACGACGGTGACGATGGTTTAAGTACACAACTGAGGTTTAGTGGCTCCCAGTTACAATGCAGCTGTTCTTATCGGGACGAGAAAATCAGTCTTGTCTTCCATACACATATGGGAAGGAGTACATGTAGGGTATGACTGCATTTCTCTGGACTTAAACGTTTTTCACAGAAGATCTACAGTTTATCCTGCACTCTGTATTCTGTGATCAAAAACCATGGAACAGAGAAGAGCATTTCAACCTGAGACTCAGTTACAAGAAATGTACCTGCCCCACCTCCCTGCAACCATATATGCCACCTCTCTGTGCTGAGCCATAAGGGCCAGAGGAGTTCACATGTGGCATAGACTGAGGCTGGACCCTCCCACCCCACCCTCCCAGGTGACAGGTGTTCTGGGGTCACTTACAGAAGGGAAGTCCTGGGCTCCATCTTCTTCACCAGCACGGGGCAGCAGAGCTGTAGCCAGAAGAGAGGCTGAGGCCGCCCAGTAGGAACCTAAGAGGGAGGCCAGCCCGGGGTCCTACATGTCTAAGGATTAGTCCTTGGTTTGGAAGTCTGGTGTAGTATACTGTCATCTGGGGCTGCAGTGTTCATGTTCTGAGGTTCAGACTCCCACAGCATCACCTACGGACACAAACAGGAGCCTGGGCACAGTGAGGACCTCACCTGGCAAATGCAGCTGCAGGTGCCTGGGCCCTGGTGTCAGCCTGGGCAGCTCCCACAGGTCTGGGATTCCCTGGGAGATGCCCCGAGGTGGAGGTGCTCTGGGGAGGGGGCACAGTGTGGAGAGAGGGCTCCCAGGGCCTGAGTCCTTCACCCAGGATGGCTGCCTGAGCCTCTTGCCACTCTCAGGGCCTCGTCCCTTCCTGTGCAGCAGGGTCCTATGGAACTGAGCCCTCTGTCCTGGGTGCTTCCAGAGATGCCCAGCCCCTCCTCCCTCTACCTCTCCTCCAGCTCCAGGAAGACTTTGATTCGGGGGAAGCTCCTGGGCTAAGGGAAGCCTCAGGTGGGTGTCGTGGGGCATTTGGGGCCCTGGCCTGTATGGGCATCCTCAGCCTCCTTGAAGAGATGCTCTCCAGAGGGAAGCAGATTCTCACCTGCCTCAGGCCACAGCCCTGACCAAGGGGCTATCCTGGGCTCAGTGACAGAATACGCCTGCCTGGGGGGACCAGAAACCCCCACCCTCCAGCGGTCATGTCCTGTGCAGAGGCCATGATCCTAAGAGCCTCACAGAGACCAAGTAACCTAAAGTTGGTTTCTCATCAGGCCTGGGTTTCTGATGCTTTCTATGTGTTTATATAAAACACTGATGAGAAAGAAATGAAAAGTTGAGCACGTCAATTTCTAGTTTATTGCGGGGTTGGCAGATGGCTTAGGAAGAACAGCACCAGATTAAAATGAGACTAGACTGTGTGATGAATCCACATGAGTCGTGGCTCCCCAAATGGCCAAACTATGGTGATGAAAATCATTCACACAATCCTAAAGGCACAGAACCACATCCTAGTTAAATGACCAAGATGGGACTAAGTCAGTCTGCGGAACCCAGAGAGGAGCTGGAGGAGGAAGATGATGGGTTGAGGTTCACCTGCTGCTGAGCCAGGTGTTATCGATAATCTCTCAGCAGGACCCAGACCAAATCCATGGCCAGGCTCCTGGAAGGTCCACAGCCCTGCTGAGCCTGTCCCAGGACAAAGCACAGGCGAGGATGGTATGGGACAATGGCCAAGTGGCCAAACTTGAAGAAGGTGACTGTTATCACAGGCCTTCAAGGATGGAGTCTGATCTTCTGACCAGAGAAACAGATGAAGGAAGCTGGATACTCATTACTTCCTCCTCAGTCTGCTGTACTGTGCCCACAGATGGTTTGAGTGACATCCCTCAATGAGGAGTCCCAGAGGATGTACACGTGCATAGACACCAGGGACAGACGGTGTTGAGGATGCCCGATCCCTGACGTGCATATGGGTCAACGACTGCTGATGCAGCAGGAAGATAAAGGAAGCTGTGGCTGTAAAGGAGGGGTCTCTAGCCCTCAGTCTCAGCTGCCTCCTCATCTGTGTGCACCTCCTCAACATGGACCACATGGTTTAGACATGAAGGGGATTGTGGAGCTTTCCAATTTTTTCCCTTGGTTACACAGCACGTCCTTCCACATATAGTTGATTAGAGCTTGTGCTCTACAAACGTGCCTGGTGTCTAAATTAGTGACTTTTAAAAGTGCAGATGTGGGACAGACCCAGTCCGTCTGGAGACATTATCCATCACATGAACCAGTGAACACATCCCTGCAGGCCTCAGTTTTTAAGAGACAAGATTTTTGAATTAAAAAAACAAAAAAACAAAAAACTAAATCTTTGCAGAAACCACAATTTGGAAGAGAACTTGCTACTCTTCATTGCTGCTTGGGTTGCAGTGAGGACAGATTCACCAAGTGCTTCTGATTTTTGTGTCTGGTCCTCTGTGTAGACACACACATCCAGGAGAGTTTCAATGAGGTTGGCGACTCCAATAGCTTTGGTGGGGTCTTTCTTTTATCCTGGTGCTAACAGAACATGGAAGAAAAGACAAGGTGGCATATCTTGAAGATCAGAGATTTCCTTTTTGCAGGGAGTGCCTGGGCTCCTAGAGTGTTCTCAGGGGAAAAGGATCCAGGCCACTGGCTCCACAATCAATGATCACTGATATTTGAGCTGGTCACTGACCTAATTCCATTTTAGTGCTAGCTCAAATGGAAACATTATTTTCTTGCAACTATTTATTCAGCAAAATAGCACATAAGTATCTAAACAACACATGCAGAAACAGTAGTCTCAAATGCAAAGCTGTCACCTCCCCACACCACACACTTTCTCACCTGAGCCCGAGCCCACTCTTCCCTCCTCTCACCCTTGCCCAGGGCTCCCCTCTCCTGTGCTGTTAGAAATCTCTGCTTTCTAATAGGGACAGTGACACAAAACATTTCCCCCCCTCCCTGCTGCCAGCACTCACACTGCAGAACCCAAAGTCCATCTCCTAAGAGGACGTTTACATTTCTATTCTGACAGAGAGAAGTCGCTGTGATTGGAGTCTTTACCCCAAACCCAGGAGTTTCTGAGGAACACATGGGATCAGTGGCTTTCTGTGTGGGGAGGCTTCACCTCAGGGAGGCACCCAGCTCTGGGCTGAGGGGTACTCAATGTGCACTAAAGGGAAGGACTAAGGAAAGTGCCGGGTCACAGTTTGAGGGACGCATGCGCCCTGAGGAGGGGTTCCTGGTCCTGGCTCTGACCCAATCCTAACCCCAGGCCCCTTTCCTTAGCTCCTCTGGCCTGGGACCCCCCAACCCCCACCACAGTGCTTTTCAAGAGGTTGGTCACAGCCTTCATGAGCGCTGCCTCCTCTATGTCACGCTTTTTCTGTCAACATTTTGAGTAATCAGTTGGTTTTCTCTTCATCCCATGTTCCTGTCCCACCGCCTGCTGGGGGTGGATTTATTTCACGTGTGAGGTTTCCTCAGCCCTGAGCTAGAGCTGCCTCAAGGACACCAACTGGTGGGACAGTCCTCTGGGAAAAGCAAACAGGCACCAGGAGGAGCATCTGGAGCCCTGGTGTGGGAGACGCACTCCACCCTGGGGGAGGGAGCATGGGGGAGATGAGAAGGGACCAGGGGCCTAGGATTGAGCTGGGAAGGGAACCAGAAGGCAGGGGGTGCAGGGCAGGTGCTGTCAGCTGTGACTCAGGAGAGCTCCTGGGGCTTGGGTTCCTCCCTCTGCAGCCACTAGGGGCAGTGCGGGCCTGGGCCTGGAAGGTCCCTGCTGGGCTTCACCCTGGGTATGCGGTCCCAGGAGCTCCTTCCTCCTGAGTCTCCCTAAAGAGACAGAGGCAGTCTTGGGTCCTAAATCTGTTGTGCCCCCATAAATGCATTTCTAGAAGGGCCAATAGGCTGGGTGCCAAGGAGGGCAGATCACAAGGTCAGGAGTTCGAGACCAGCCTAACCAAACATGATGAAACCCCGTCTCTACTAAAAATACAAAAATTAGCACAGCGTGGTGGCACATGCCTGTAATCCCAGCTACTCAGGAGGCTGAGGCAGAAGAATCGCTTGAACCTGGGAGGTGAAGGTTGCAGTGAGCCAAAATTATGCCACTGCACTCCAGCCTGGGTGACAGAGCCAGACTCCGTTTCAAAAAAAAAAAAAACCCAATAAATCAACCCCAGGTTTATTCAAGCAAGCAGCTTCAGGCCTCTGCAGACACAGACGGTAGAGCGAGGTGTGAGGACCCAGCCGACCCGAGGAGCCCTAGAAGGGCTGAGGGCGACTGAGGGGTCCCTGTGGGGCCTGTGGTCCTGGGAAAGGGTGTGCTGGGGTCTCTCCCAGCCACTCTGGGCCCTGTCCTCACACTGGACCACACACAAGGGAAGGAAGTACTAAGCACTCTACAGCCAGAACCACTGTGACCCTCAGGACAGGAAGCAGAGGGACCCCAAGTCTGGCTCCCATTTCCCGAGCACTGTCGTGGGCTCAATCTCAGGAAATCCATGTCAAGAAGTTTCAATCCCCTCGGCTAAGCCCTGCTGTCCAGGGAAGCAGAAGTCTCTGATCCCAGGCCCATGTGAGAATGGGGTGGGGAGAGGAGCTCAGGACGCAGTTTTGCACGGAGGCCCCGCCCTACTCTGAGGCAGAAGAGATAACACAGGGCTGGGGGCAGGCCCAGTGTTGGGTCTCAGGAGGCAGCGCTCTCAGGACATCTCCACCATGGCCTGGGCTCTGTTCCTCCTCCCTGTCCTCACTCAGGACACAGGTGATGCCTCCAGGGAAGGGGCCTTGGGGACCTAATCCTTGGTCTCCTGCTCCTTAGGCTCACCTGGGCCCAGCACTGACTCATCAGCATGTGTTTCTCCCTCTTTCCAGGGTCCTGGGCTCAGTCTGCCCTGACTCAGCCTCACTATCTGGCTCCTCTGGACAGTTGGTCACCATCTCCTGCACTGGAACCAGCAGTGATGTTGGGAGTTATAACATTGTCTCCTGGTATCAACAGCACCCAGGCACAGGCCCCCAACTGATGATTTATCACGTCAGTTATCGGCCCTCAGGAGTCCCGGATCGTTTCTCTGGCTCCAAGTCTGGCAACACGGCCTCCATGATCATCTCTGGGTTCCAGGTTGAGGAAGAGGCTGATTATTACTGTTACTCATACACAAGCAGCATCACTTTCCACAGTGGTCCAAGTTCATAGGGAAATGAGACCAAAACCTGCCCTGGGCTCTCAGGCTTCCTCCTTGCTCTGAAGATGCTTCCTCACCCTGTGCAAGAGGCTTCCTGCAGCACGGCCTCGAGAATTCTTCTCTCTCGGCTCCTCTCCTTTTCCACCATGAAGTCCAAAAGGAAACCTGTTCTGTGGTTTCTCATCCAGCACAGGGAAAGCTTCCTGCTGTTTTTGTGCTGTGGTCCCTGAATGTGCAACTCTTCCTAGCTCTTCAAATGCAGGGACAGTGACAAGGAGCTTCCTGATTGCTGCAGTCCCTGCTGTTTCGAGGAACAGCCTCAGTCTAACTGCACCCCCATCTCCCACGCTGTGCAGCCCAATCTGGACAGAAGCCATTACGGGGAGTTTCCAGAAACCGCATCTTACTCAACTCTGTCCACCACGCTCTAGGGAGGATGGCCCTCCTGGCTGAGCTAATTTCCTGCACCTCTGTCCTGAGGCAGTGACCACTAAGATAAGATCTGAAGATGTTTCTGAGAGATTAGGAACAAAGAGGATGCCGTTTTCTTTTTACTGCTTCTGCTCTTTGCCCCAATACCTAAGGTTGCTGAGCTGGGGAGAATTTTACCGACAGGCTCAGTGTTCATTCAGAATCCCCTTCTCCTCACATCACTGAGTCCCCGTCCTAGAAACTCCCCACAAGTGGATGGTCTCCACATAGGATGGGAGTTCCAATATGGCTCCCCAGGGAAGAGTTAACCTGAGTCAGCCCCACTTTCTCATTGACATCCAGCATTTCTAATCTCCATGGGTGTCAATACTTCTGTTGCTGAAACCTTTATTAATGGTAAGAATTAATTTAGAAAATATTCAGACAAGAGTTGAGTTCAAAATTTATATTTTCTGAGCCAGTTGTTAAGCAGAGCCATTATTACATTAGATTGGCACAAAAGTTAATGCAGTTTTTGTCATTCCTATCAATGGCAAAAACCACAATTACCTGTGTACCAACCTCATATATAATTTGGTTTTTATGAACTTTTTTTTTTTGTTGAGACGGAGTCTCGCTCTGTCACCCAGGCTGGCGTGAAGTGGCACAATCTTGCCTCACTGCAACCTCCGCCTCCCGGGTTTAAGCGATTCTCCTGCCTCAGCCTCCTGAGTAGCTGGGACTACAGGTGCTGGCCACCACACCTGGCTAATTTTTGTATTTTTAGTTGAGACGGGGTTTCACTATATTGACCAGGCTGATCTCGAACTCCTGACCTTGTGATCTGCCCACCTCGGCCTCCCAAAGTGCAGGGATTACAGGCATGAGCCACCATGTCCAGCCAATGAACTTCAATTATATAGATTATATTACAAAGTAACCATTTTAATATATTTGTATCCAATAACACCATGTTGTGTACCTGAAATATACACAATGAAATTTACTTTAAAACCCAAAGGGTATTGTCTCTTGCTGCATAAAAATCATTCCTAATATTCAGCATGTTAAGAGAGCACATGTTTGTGACCTTGATACTTTGGTGCACCTAGAATTGCTGAGCCACTTAGTTCAGTGGTTCTGGCCGTATGTTGGTCATAAAGTTGCAGCCAAGCTGGCGGGCTGGGATGCATCCAGAGGCCAGAGAAGGTGGCCAGGCCCAGCCGGAGGGAGGCTGCCACTGTCCCTACCCTCTTTGGCAGATGTAGATGAGCTCAGCGGAAAAGGAGAGAGTGAAGTGTAAGGTTAAAGAGCATCCCATGCATGCACCATTTCTTCTTTTTCGAGACACCCTAGGCATAGAGCACTGCCCCATTCATTCTAAGGCTACAGAGTATTCCACGGTAAAAATTTTAGCCAACTTGCCTCTAACGGTTATCGCCATGATTTTCATCTCACAAATACCACTGCAGTGAACATCCTTATGCAGACCTCTTTGGGTTCATGCGTGAATATGAACATACGATAAATTAAATTTCTAGAAGCTGAATTTCTGAGTCAGAAGGATGTGTACTTGTAATTTTTACTCATTGTTCTCAGATTCCTCTCCAGAGGGGTTCTACCAGTTTATAATGCCAGCCATAAATACCTGGTCAGAGTACAGTGTCAAAAGTTTGAATTTTTGCCAATAGATTTTAAAATGTTACTTGTTACACTTTTATTTTTGATTTCACCTATTCTGCTTGAAGTGGAGCATTTTCTCAAATGTTTCAGTGCTGTTTATTTTTTAGGATTTGGTAAATTTTTTCTTAAATATCCAGATAAGAAAGATTTTAGTCTTTGGTGCCCAAGACTCAACTCTGAGACTATTATGTAGTTACTTACGCTATTCATGATGTAACCATTTAAAACTATAAAAACCATTCTGAGCTCTGTAACCATAGAAAAACATGTGGCAGGCAAGGGAAGGCCTATGGAACGTGGTCCCTGGTTTGTAGAGTCATTTGAAATTCGAAAAGTCCACCAGCACATTTTCTAGGTGGAGGTCTCTTTGAGGGCAACCCTGTATTTCACCTCCTATAGTGGCCTGGGTCTTTATATATATGTGTGTGTGTGTGTATATATGTATACATATATGAACATATGTGTGTCATCTATTTGATTGGATCTTAGGTCTGCCCAAGGCAGCCCTGTGTCACAATCTCATTACTTTTATTTCTATCCATTTGCTTTGAGTTTTGGGAGAGCTTTAGTATATGAGGAATAGACTCCCCCTAGGAGGCAAAACAGAGTAAGAAGGAGGGGCAAATGGGCAAGGCAGCTTATACCAAGTCATGAATAATCCAGCGTAGGCTCAGAGAAAAAAGTCCTAAGATGAGCCTTGTATCTGAAACCAAAACATGCAAGATCATTAAAGTTCTGGGGATTATAACAGATAAGTAAATGAAGTTTAAGTTTTAAATGTATTGGACACTTATATAAAGCATGAAGGCTGTAAAATTCAGAATGTGACAAGGAAATAAAGAATTTGAGATTTTAAGATATAAAGACCCCAAAGCAAGTTTCCAGGAAAAGTGTTTATAATTTAAATTATTATTTTCTGTAGACGTCTTTTTTTCCCTTTTCTTAGGTATGAGGAAACCTCTCATGGAACATTCTTTTTTTTCCACCGTCAAGAACAATGTGACCCCACAAAGGAATTCTAACATTAAGTAGAAGACAATTGCACTTTTTTGTAACCATTGAGAAGTTTCCTATTTGTACATAAAAATATTGATGCAGAAATCACCTGTCTTCTGACTTGTTAGACTGAAAACCATGGAAACCCTAGAAGAAAACCTAGGTAATACCATTCAGGACATAGGCATAAGCAAGGACTTCATGACTAAAACACCAAAAGTAATGGCAACAAAAGCCAAAATAGACAAATGGGATCTAATTAAACTAAAGAGCTTCTGCACAGCAAAAGAAACTACCATCAGAGTGAACAGGCAACTGACAGAATGGGAGAAAATTTTTGCAATCTACTCATCAGATAAAGGGATAATATCCAGAATCTACAAAGAACTTCAACAAATTTACAAGAAAAAATTAACCCCATCCAAAAGTGGGTGAAGGATATGAACAGACTCTTCTCAAAAGCAGACATTTATGCAGCCAACAGACACATTGAAAAATGTATCGTCCAACTGGTCATCAGGAGAAATTGCAAATCAAACCACAACGGAGATTTTTACCATCTCAACCAAACCACGTGTGAAACTGGTGATCATTAAAAAGTCAGGAAACAACAGGTGCTGGAGAGGATGTGGAGAAACAGAACACTTTACACTGTTGGTGTGAGCATAAAAGTTCCACCATTGTTGGAAGACAAGTGTGGCAATTCCTCAAAGGATCTTGACTAGAAATTACCATTTGGACCCATCCATCCCATTACTGGGTATATACCCAAAGCGATTAATAAAATCATGACTATTTAAAGACACCATGCACATGTATGTTTATTTGCGGCACTGGCACTATTCACGATAGCAAAAGTTCTTGAATCAACCCAAATGTCCATCAATATAGGACTGGATAAGGAATATGTGGGCCACATTACCCATGCGAATCTATGCAGCCATTAAAAAAGCATGAGGCTCGTGTCTTGTAGGGACATGGATGAAGCTTGGAACACCCACCATTCTGGAAGCAAAATCTGAGCAAACTATCCCAAGGACAGAAAACCAAACACTGCATGTTCTCACTTAGAGGTGGGAATGAGAAGACTTGGACATGGGGCAGGGAACATCACACACCAGGGCCTGTCATGGGGCTAGTGGGGAGAGGGGAGGGATAGCATTAAGAGAAATACCTAATGTAAATGATGAGTTAATGGGTGCAGCACACCAACATGGCACATGTATACACATGTAACAAACCTGCACGTTGTACACACGTACCCTAGAACTTAAAGAATAAAAAATAAGTAGATAAAAAATAAATAAAAATTAAAAATATATATATTGATGCTTAATGCTAAAATTGGAATTAGTAGTTTCATATGCATAAAAGTGATTAATTTTCTTTGGACTAAACCATTTCTGTTTATGATTCATCATCGTTAACTTGGATGTATTCTACTCTGAAAACAATTCAACTTTTGGTATATTTTGTTTTGTTTTCTGTATCAACTATAGCTCTTTTCTAAACACTGACAGAGATATTCCATACCTACTGATTATTAAATTTAATTTCATGGGCATTTGGATTATTAAATTATTTTAAGAATGCACAGACGGGACTTCCCCCACATTGAACTTGCAAATGTTGCTGATGCTGACTCACGCTTTTCTTTCAATCTTGGCAAATAAAGTAGGCATTTTATTTTCTAGACACCCAGATGATAGCAACAGAGAGGAGAAACTCCCCAAAGCTGTTATCCTTTAAATTCTCAGGATGAATTACACCTGGAGAATCACTCACACTTGATTTACATTTTATACAAATGAGAGTTGGGTCTTAGAGCTGATGCCGAGTTAGTGAAGGACTTGGGCTGTTGGGATGGGGTGAATGTCTTTTACAAGTGAGGAAGACACGAATTTTTAGAGTCTATAGGGTAGGGGATTATTGACTAAATTGTGTCCCCAAAATTTGTACAATGAAACTCTAACACACAGTGTGTGACTGAGTTTGGAGACAGGATCTTTAAAAAGAGGAGTGAAACTGAGGTCATGAGAGTAGCTTCTTATCAAATCTGGCTTGTTTCCTCCTAAGAAAAGGAATTTGCACACACCGAAATAAGACAACAGAGATGAGCATGCAGCAGGAAGATCACGTGAGGACACAGCAAGGAGGTAGTGACCTGCAAGCCAAGGAGAGAGGCCTCAGGGAAAACCAAACCCACCAACACCTTTATCTTGACTCCCCAGCTTCCAAACTGTGAGAAAAGATGTGTCTACTCTTTAGGCCAGCAGGTCTTTGGTATCTCATTAAGGAAGCACTAGCAAATGAAAACAAAACGGACCCCAAAGACCTTGGATGTGGGAGGAGGAGGAGATGGAGCAGGGTGCAGGAGGCAGGGCAGGGAGGGGTTGGAAGTTAGGCTCTGATGTGCATCTCCTGGATGGAATCTGGACTCCACACAGTACTGTTTGGGAGACACTTGGGAAAACATTTAACCTCCCAATACTGATTTCCTAATAAACACTGGGCCTTGAGCACAGGGCTTGGCATCATCCTATTCCATGTTATGAAAGTCTTCTTGGGGTAATGTTTGTAAAACAATCACCAAGGCATCTGGCATATATTAAGGGTTCATACATAGTCACTGTGATTTAGTTATTTATAGAAAATTGCATTCATTCTATGGGCACCAGGGGGCACCGTGAACCTTGGTCTGGGGACCCTAATGAGTCCAAGTTCCCCTGTGGTTCTCAAGTGCACAGGGTCTAACTGTTGCTTCCTTTGAAACTCCTATTATTGGGTAAAATTCTGAAACCCACCTGGCCCTTCTGATCTTGAGAAATTACCCAGAGAAGGCCCTCAGGCTCAGGGCTCAGACAAGAACTGGGGCAAATATTTTAGGGAATGGAGAACAGATTTGCATCCACTACTCACCAGAGCCACCTAACAAAGACGCAATGACAACGGAAGTAAATTTGCATGAAGAGACTCCTCTTCCTACAATAAGAGAGACCTGGGGGTCCCTCCCAAGCTGTGGGCTCAGAGGCAGACCTCTGGGGAGCCCTATGGAACCAGGGATCAGCCTAGCCCTGAGCTTCAGCTCAGCACAGGGAGTGAAGCAGAGTGTGGGGCTCTGGGAATAAGATTGTCATCCTCAGACACCTCTCCTGTCCTCTCTTGCAGGCTCTGTGGTTTCCTCTCAGCTGACTCAGGAGCCTGCAGTGTGTGTGGCCTTGGGACAGATGGCCAGAATCACCTGCCAGGGAGATGGCATAGGAACCTATTATGCAAACTGGTATGAGCAGAAGCCTCGGTACCAGAAGCCCTGTGCTGATCATCTGTGGTAACAACAACCAGCCCTTAGAATCCCAGACCGATTCTCTGCCTCCAAATCAGGGAACACGGCCACTCTGACCATCTCCAGGATTCAGACTGAAGACAAGGCCGAATGTTACTGACAATCACCAGAGGGCAGTGGTACTCAGCCCACAGTGACACAGGCAGATGAGGAAATGAGACAACTACCCTTTTTCTGTCTGTGTCGCCCTCTTACTCCAGCCCCAGCAGGATTGTGGACACAGCCGTGAGCAGGTCTGTCCCAGTTCACCTGGATCTGAGCCCTCCAGGCTACCCTTTTCTCCAGCCCTTCAGGCAGGTTCTGCAGAGGGTGGGTCAGGAGAGGACTTGGAGCTGGCAGGACCAGGTTGTCCTGGTGGTGTCTGGAATGGGAGTGTCTTGACTCAAGATGACCTGAGGGGAAGGACAGGAAGAGACAGCTATTGAGTGGTCATGGTCCCTGGATTTCCTCATATGTGGTGACTGAACCTAAGTCAGTGCCTCTACTCTGTGGCCCAAATGCCCTGATTATTTTTCTGAACTGCCCATGTTTCACTGAGACCCTCAAGCCCCAGCTTCATGGCATCCTGATGTTCTGAACAGGGAAGCCTTTCACAGTGAGCACTGAGAATCCCTTAGATCTCCTTTTCAGGGCTCACCCACCCTCCACCCACCCAAGGCTGCAGGGAGGCCCTGGATTCTACAGCTGTTTCCCCACCGGAAAATGCCATTGAGTTCAAAGAATGCCTTCATACAAGAAAGTGCCCCCTTCAGAATACAGTTCAATGGCAATGACTGCCTGATGCCTCGATCCCAAAATCATGTCTTAACTTAGGATGTCCTTGAAGTGCCTTCTAACTTAGCACTCAATTGTCACACATTCTCTGTCATTCCTCCCACACATCTTTCCTGGGAGTATATCATGAACCCCTACTGCACGGAATTCTCCCTCTCAGAGTAGGATTCCAGGGAACTCAAAAACTAACAAACCAAAACAGTCTAGAGGTAAGAGTATTGAAGAAGAGAGAATTATAGAGAGAGAGAACTCTGAAGTCTGCAAATACTCATGCACTGATTTGCACTTGTGTGTGAAGAAACTCCCTCTGAAAGAGAAAAAAACACCCCAAGACACTTGAGGGAACACTCTTCAGAGGACACACAGAGACACACACACTATAGTCAAAGAAAGAGAAAAGGCCCCAGGTAAGGGACATGAAGTTGACTCATCAGAAGAGCTTTGCCTCAGTACTGGGGAAAATGTCACATAAGACTGCTTGGTTCTCTACTAAGACAGTGTAAAAGCAAGGTAAATTCAAACAGTTTTCAAATATTTTTTACTGGATCCAAAAAAATAGAGAAAGAAATGCAAAATATATTCTGAATCCAACAAGGACAAATGTACACAGTCGGCATCCCATCAACATTTTCTGCAAAGAAATAAACAAAAAATACATATGCTATAAGAAACAAAAAAAAAATTAATCAATCCAAAGTGGCCTTGAAATCTGACAGATGATAAACTTTGCAGGCAGGAGCACAACAGCAATTCTTGTAACTATATTCTACTTGATTATGAGGGTAGAGGATGGATTTACCAGGTTAAGCAGAGATACAAGACATAAAGACCCAAGTTAAACTTTAAGAAATGATGCCTAAAATGTCCCTGATAAAAAATAGACTGAATGAGCTTGATTACAGAGTAGGTGCTATGAACAAATAGATGAGTGAAATTAATGATGCAGCAATGGAAGCTATCCCCGAAAAAATCACCATAAAAAGGAAAGATGAGAAAAGTAAACGGAGTATGTGTGAGTTTTTGGACATTATCAAATTGGCATAATGGTATAATTAGAGGCATAAAAGGAGATAAGATTGGTGTGGTGAGAGGGAGGGCAGAAAAACAATTTAAATAGTGACCCGAGTGTTCCAAGTTTGGTTAAAAATACAAACCCACTATCCAAGAAGCTGAACAAATCCCAAACAGACACACACACACACACACAGAAAAAAACACACATAAAACAACACTCACCGTATTCAAATTGGGGAAAAAAAAAATCTGTGATGATGAAATACTCTTAAAATTAGCCAGAGAGAAAAGACGTGTTAGATTCAGGTGAACAGCATAATGATAAAAGCAGATTTCGTATTAGAAGCAATGCGGCCGGGCGCCGTGGCTCATGCCTGTAATCCCAGCACTTTGGGAGGCCCAGGTGGGTGGATCACGAGGTCAGGAGATCGAGACCGTCCAGGTGAACACAGTGAAACCGTCTCTACTAAAAATACGAAAAATTAGCCGGGCGTGGTGGCAGGCGCCTGTAGTCCCAGCTACTAATGAGGCTGAAGCAGGAGAATGGCGTGAACCCGGGAGGCGGTGCTTGCAGTGAGCTGAGATCGTGCCACTGCACCCCAGCCTGGGCGACAGAGTGAGACCATCTCTCAAAAAAAAAAAAAAAAAAAAAAAAAAAAAAAAAAAAAAAAAAAAAAAAAAAAAAAGAAGCAATGCAAACAGGAGGCAGTGGAGCTATATTTATACAACACTAAGAGAAACAACTTTTTATTCAAAAATCTTGAATAGAAAGAAAAGCTGGAGGCATCACACTACCTGATTTCAAAATATACTATAAATCCATAGTAACTGCGAATCTATAGTATAATATTAAAACAGCATGGCACTGTCAAAAAAAAAGGGGTAGGGGAGAGACAGAAATAGACAAATGACAGACAGACATAAATAAATCAAACAGAATAGAGAACTCAGAAATAAATTCACGCATTTACAGTCACCTCATTTTTAATCTAGGCATCAAGAACACACCTTCCGGAAGGACAATCTCTTCAATAAACTATGCTAGGAAACACCCAACACTCACATGTAGAAGATTAAATCTAGACCGTTATCTTATCATATACAAAAATCAACTCAAAATAAAGATTTAAATGTAGGACTTGAAACTATGAAACTACTAGAGAAGAAAACATAGGATAAATACTTAATGAAATTGGCTAGGACAAGGAATTTTCAAATAGACATCAAAAGTGCAAGCAACAAAAGCAAAAATAGACAAATGTAATTACATTAAGCTTAAAAGCTTCTGCAAAGCAGAAGCAGCAATCAGCAGAACGAAGAAACAATCCAGAGAGTGGAAGAAAGTATTAGCAAACTATACATCAGGCAAGCGGTTAATACACAAAATACAGAAAACAAGACTACTCAAAAGCAAAAATACAAATAATCTAATTTAAAATCAGAAAAGATCTACCCAAAACTTTTGTCCCCCACCATTATTTCCCCACCTTCTTTTCCCGACTGCCTTCCCCTCCTTGTGACCACTCTTTTTTTTCTTTCACCATCTACCCTAAAACTTTTTCCCCACCACTTCTCCCCCAGCACCTTTTCACAAAGCCCTTCTCTACTCCCACTCATCATCGTTTTCCCCACCCTCTTTCCCCTCTCGCACTCTCATCACCCTCTTTTGCTCCTCTGTCTACCCCCAAACATTTCCCCCTGTCTTTTCCCAAAGCCTTCTCCCCACTCCTGCTCCTCACCACCTTCTTTTCCCCCACTCCATCATACCCAAATACTTATTTTCCCACCATCTTATCCCCACCCTGTTTGCAACGCCTTCTCCTGCTTGCCATCTCTTTTTTCTCTTTAGCACTCACCACCCTCTTTACCCCTCCATCTACCCCAAAACTATTTTCTCTCCTCCTACCACTTCAGCTGTGCTGCCGTCTCCGTGGCCGCCACCAACCACAGGGAGGAGAGGTGCGCTGTCACAGGCCCCAGCCTCCAACGTGGGGCACTCAGCTGTCCCATCTCCTCCTCCTCTAGCCAGACAGGAGCAGCTCCTGCTGCCGGCGGCCCCCTAGCGCTCCCGCGGGGCTGTGGTCTCAGTCACCTCCACCTACTACAGCGAGGTGAGGCAAGAGCAGAGCCACAGTGCTGCCGGCTCCGGCCTCCAGCCTCCAGGGTGTAATAAGTGGCTTCTTAAACTCAGTAGGTACATGCGGAAAATCCTGGACTGACCTGACTGCCTGCCTCAGCATGCCTTATATACTGAGGTTAGGCAATGTGGGTTCCTGGACTACAAGTTCTGATTGGATGAGAGAAAACCTGTAGGCCTACTCTGATTGGACTTTATTGTGATGTTCTGATTGGATGAGAGCAAGTATTAAAACAACCAATCAGAGCATGAAAATAAAGTCCAATCAGAGTAGGCCTAGAGGTTTTCTCTCATCCAATCAGAACATGTAGTCCAGGAACCGCCACCCCCTCCCCCAGTGCCTGACCTCAGTATATAAAGCATGCTGCAGTGTGCAGTCGGGCCGTTCCAGGATTTTTTGTGTCCGTGGGATGCAGCTGTTACTGTCTGGCTTAGGAAGCCACCTACTACACGCTGGAGGCGGGAGCCCGCAGCCGGCAGCTCTGTGGCTCTTTCCTTGCCTCGCTGTGGTAGGTGGTGGCGACTGAGACCACAGCCCCGGAAGAGTGGTAGGAGGGCAGCCGGCAGCGGGAGCTGCTCCTGTCCGGGTAGAGGTCGAGGAGATGGGAGAGCTACGTGCCTAACGTTGGAGGCTGGGGCCTGTGACATCGCACCTCTCCTCGTTGCGGTTGGTGGCGGCCACGGAGATGGCAGCAGCAGCTGAAGTGGTAGGAGGGGAAAAAATAGTTTTGGGGTAGATGGGAGGGGTAAAGAGGGTGGTGAGTGCCAAATGGAAAAAGGATGGCAAGCAGGAGAAGGCGTTGCAAACAGGGTGGGGAAAAGATGGTGGGAAAATAAGTTTTTGGGTAGATGGAGGGGTGAAAAGAGGGTGGTGAGAAGCAAGAGTGGTGTGGGGAGAAGGCTTTGGGAAACGCGGGGAAAAATGTTTTGGGGTAGATAGAGGAGCAAAACGGGAATGATAGCACATGGGGTGAAAGAGGGTGGCCAGGGAGAGGGGGAAAGATGGTGGGGAAAAGCGTGGTGAGCGGGGGAGTAGAGAGGGCTTTGCGGAAAAGTGGTGGGGAAAAAGTTTGGGGGTAGATGGAGAAAGAAAAAAGGGTGGCAAGAGGGAGGGGCCCGAAGGCAGTTGGGAAAAGTAGTTGGGGAAGTAGGGGGGGACACAGGTTTTTGGTAGATCTTTTCTGATTTTAAATTACGTTATTTGTATTTTTGCTTTTAAGTTGTGTTTCTATATTTTATTAACTGCTTGCCTGTTGCATAGTTTGCAAGTACCTTCTTTTATTATCTGGATTGTTTCTGCATTGTACTGCTTCCTCTGCTTTGCAGAAGCTTTTAAGTTTAATGTAATTACATTTGTCTATTTTTGCTTTTGTTGCTTGCATTTTTGATGTCTGTTTGAGAATTCCTTGTCCTCACCAATTCCATTAAGCATTTATCCTATGTTTTCTTCTCTGGTAGTGTCATATAGTTTCAGGTCCTACATTTAAATCTTTATTTTGAGTTGATTTTTGTATATGATAACTGTCTAGATTTATTCTACATGTGGGTGTTGGGTGTTTCCTGGCACAGTTTATTGGAGAGATTGCCCTTCCGGAAGGTGTGTTATTACGTAGGTTAAAAATGAGTTGACTGTAAATGCGTGAATTTATTTCTGAGTTCTTTATTCTGTTTGATTTATGTCTTTTGTCTCTGTCTCTCCCCTGCCCCTTTTTTTGACAGTGCCATGCTGTTTTGATATTATACTATAGATTTGCAGTTATTATGGATTTATAGTATATCTTGTAGCATATTTTGAAATCAGGTGGTGTGATGCCTCCAGCTTTTCTTTTTATTCAAGACTATTTTTGTATCTGAGGTGTTTTGCATTACCATGTGAATTTTACAATAGTTTTTTTTTCTATGAACAAAGTCTTCGTAATTTAACGTGAATTGCATTGTGTGGATCACATTGAGTATTGATAGAGATATTTTAACAATATTCTTCTAGTGTATGGACGTGGGATATTTTTCCGTTTACTTGTGTCTAATGTCTTGGGGGTTTTTTTGGTTTTTTGTTTGTTTTTGAGACGGAGTCTTGCTCTGTCGCCCAGGCTAGAGTGCAGTGGCGCAATCTCGGCTCACTGCAAGCTCCGTCTCCCGGGTTCACGCCATTCTCCTGCCTCAGCTTCCCGAGTAGCTGGAACTACAGGCGCCTGCCGCCACGCCCGGCTAATTTTTTGTATTTTTAGTAGAGATGGGGTTTCACCTTGTTAGCCAGGATGGTCTCGATCTCCTGACCTCGTGATCGCCCGTCGCAGCCTCACAAAGTGCAGGGATTATAGGCGTGAGCCACCGCGCTCCCGGCCTGATCTATCTATTATAGTTGTCATTGTAGGAGCTTTCACCCTTTTGGTTAAGTTTATCCCTAGGTATCATTCTTTTTGTTTTGTTTTGTTTTGTTTTTTGTTTTTTGTTTTTTGTTTTTTTTGGAGGGGGTGGGTAGTTACTGTAATGAAACAGCTTTCTTGATTTCTTCCGTATGTGTTTCACTATTGGTGTGTGTGTGCGCGCTACTCATTTTTGTATATTGATGTTTTATTTTACAACTTTACTGAATTTATTATTTCTGGTAGGTTTTTTTGTGGAATATTTAGGGTTCTCTATGTATATATGATCATGTCACCTGCAAACAGAGACAATTTGACTTTTTTTTCCCCTATTTGGATGGATTTTATTGCATTCTCCTAATTGCTCTAGCTAGGGCTCCCAGTACCATGATGAATGAAAGTGGTAAAAGCCACACTTGTTCAAGATCTTAGAGGAAGAGCTTTTAAGTTTTCCCCCTTGATTACGATGTTAGTTCTGAGTTTGCCATATATGGTCTTTATTGTGCTATGTTCCTTTTGTACTCATTTTGAGTTTTTATCATGAAAGAATGTTGAATTTTATTTTTTTCAGCATCTACTGACATGATTATATGGTTTTTGTTCTTGATTCACTGAATGTGATGTATGACATTTATTTATTTTTGTTTATTGAATCATTCTCATATTCCTCCGATGAATCCCCAGGTATTTTGTTGAGGATTTTTTGAATCTGTGCTCACCAGAGATACTTGCTTGTGGTTTTCTTTCTGTGTTGTGTCCTGGTCTGGTTTTTGTAGCAGGGTAATGCTGACCTCATAGAACAAGTTTGGAATTACTCCTTCCTCTTCATTTTTTGGGGAATATTTTGAGTAAAATTGGCATTACCTTTTTTAAAAATGTTTGGTAGAATTCAGTAAAACCGGCCGGGCGCGGTGGCTCAAGTCTGTAATCCCAGCACTTTGGGAGGCCGAAGCGGGCGGATCACGAGGTCAGGAGATCGAGAGCATCCTGGCTAACACGGTGAAACCCCGTCTCTACTTAAAAAAAAAAATACGAAAAACTAGTCGGGCGAGGTGGCGGGCACTTGTAGTCCCAGCTACTCGGGAGGCTGAGGCAGGAGAATGGCATGAACCTGGGAGGCGGAGCTTGCAGTGAGCTGAGATCCGGCCACTGCACTCCAGCCTGGGCGACAGAGCGGGACTCTGTCTCAAAGGAAAAAAAAAAAAAAAAAAGTTCAGTAAAACCATAATTCTTGTGTTTTTCTTTGATGGGAGATTTTTATGACTGCCTTAATTGCATTACTCTATTAGTCTGTTCAGGTTTTTTGTTATTCCAGCTTGTGAAATTGCTGTTTTCAGAAATGTATTCATATCGCCTAGATTTTTCAATTTGTTTATATATAGGTGTTTTTAGTAATCTCTTACGATCCTTTGTGTTTCTGTGTGATCAGTTGTAATGTCTCCTTTTTCATCTATGATTTTACTGCAATTTTCTTTCTTTTTCCTAGGCTCATTATACCTTGTCAATTTTGATTTTTTTTTCCCAAAAAAACCGCAGCTCTTTGTTCCTTTGGCTTTTTGTAGTTTTTTAGTTTCTACTTTTAAAATTTCTTATCTAATCTTTATGATTTCTTTCTACTAATTTTAGTGTTTGATTTTTCTTGCTTTTCTCATTACTTGAAGTGTACTGTCAGATTGGCTATTTGCGATTTTTCTACTTTTCTGATTAGGCATTTTTAGCTATGCACTTTGCCTCTTACAACTGCTTTTGCCGCATCCTACAGGTTTTATGCTGTGTTTCTATTGTTTCAATTGATTTTTGATTTCCCTTACTCGTTTCAATGAATTTTTAATTTTTTCATTTGTTGTTCATGAGCAAGTATATCAATTTTCATATATTTGTACAGCCTTTAAAGTTACTGCTGTTACAGATTTCTAGTAGTATTCCACTGTGGTCAAAAAAGATACTTGATATGATTTCAGTTTTTAAAAATGTGCCGTTACTTGCTTTTTGTCCTAATACACAGCCTATGCTGGAGAATAATCCATGTGCTACTGAGTAGAATGTGCATTGTGTAGTTGTGGAGTCATGCAAACCTGTGTAAATTTCTGTTAGATCCATTCTGTATGGAGTACAGCTTAACTGATGATATTTTTGTTGTCTGGATGATCTGCCCATTGACTATAGTGGTGTGTTGATTACAGTGGGGTATTGAGGTAGTTCCTCCATTATTATTATTATTATTTTGTTTTTATTTTTTATTTTTTTGAGATGGAGTTTCACTCTTGTGGCCCAGTCTGGAGTGCAATGGCGCGATCTCAGCTCACTGCAACATTCGCCTCCCGGGTTCAAGCGATTCTCCTGCCTCAGCCTCCACAGTAACTGGGATTACAGGCATGTTCCACCATACCCTACTAATTTTTTGTATTTTTCATAGAGACTGGGTTTCTCCATGTTGGTCAGGCTGGTCTCGAACTCCCGACCTCAGGTGATGCACCCGCCTCGACCTCCCAAAATGCTGGGATTACAGGCATGAGCCACCGTGCCCGGCCGGAATCTTAAAAAGTTTAATACATGGAAGCAGGGTAGTAGAATGGTGGTTACCAGAGACAGGGAGGTGGGAGAAAAGGAGATCTGTAGGTCCAAAAGTACAAAGTTGCAGTTATGTGATTATAGTTAATAATACTGTATACTGGAAATTTGCATAGTGAGTATATTTCAGATGCTGTCGTCTAACTATATGAGTAGATGAGTTCATTAGTTTGACTGTAGTAATTATTTAACTATGTGTATATATATGTATATATACAAATATATATAAAGGTTTTGGCCGGGCGCGGTGGCTCAAGCCTGTAATCCCAGCACTTTGGGAGGCCGAGACGGGCGGATCACGAGGTCAGGAGATTGAGACCATCCTGGGTAACATGATGAAACCCCGTCTCTACTAAAAAATACAAAAAAAAACTAGCCGGGAGAGGTGGCGGGCGCCTGTAGTCTCAGCTACTCGGGAGGCTGAGGCAGGAGAATGGCGTAAACCCAGGAGGCGGAGCTTGCACTGAGCTGAGAATCCGGCCACTGCACTCCAGCCTGGGGGACAGACCGAGACTCCGTCTCAAAAAAATAAAATAAAATAAAATAAAGGTTTTAATATATATGAATCAAAACAGGCTGTCCACTTAAGTATGTTCGATTTTATTTTAAAAATAAAAATAAGAAAGAAAAAAGCATGCATATAGTCTTAAGCTCAATTACCGATATAAATAACTGCACTACTAGTCAGAACAGTGAATTTTTTTTTTTTTTTTTTTTTTTTTTTTT
>NW_016809579.1:1060730-1066238 GCF_001698545.2 Rhinopithecus bieti | reverse complement strand
TGACCTTTTTTTTTTTTTTTTTTTTTTTTTGAGATGGAGTCTCACTCTGTCACCCAGGCTGAAGTGCAGTGGTGCAATCTTGGGTCACTGCAACCTCCACCTCCCAGGCTCAAGCGATTCTCCTGCCTCAGCTTCCCAAGTAGCTGGGATTACAGGTATGTGCCACCACGCCTGGCTAATTTTTATATTTTTAGTAGAGACAGGGTTTCACCATGTTGGCCAGGCTGGTGTTGAACTACTGACCTCAGGGTGATCCACCTGCCTCGGCCTCCCAAAGTGCTGGGATTACAGGTGTGAGCCACTGTGCCCGGCAAAAATCATATTTTCATTAATTTTATGTAATAGTACCAGTACCAGTTTTCCCACACTTCACACTACAATTAGATACTATAAATTTCATTAGTTCTTATCTATATATACAGGCCATAAAATCATCTCATTGCTTTTTCAATTTGAAATTTCTGATTACTGTAATTCCAAATTTACCGTGTCACGTTTATTATATAGTTTATATTACATTTTGTGAACTCTACTTCTCCTTTACTACGAGAAAATGGAATATGTGTGGAAACAAATTCGGTTTTATACAAGAGTATCTTTCCTTGTCCAAGATCTGTTTGAATTAGGCGAGAAAAATATCACATTCACCCAAACTGTACAATGTCTGTGTCCGTTTCACCCTAGCAATGCAGTGTGAATAGAATCACACTCATATCTGTCATGACAAACTAATGCCTTATGTATAACAGTCATTCATTTTGCATTGAAAAATCATTTTTTATTTTTTCAGCTACATGTGGTCAATTACTCTTTTATGTTGCATACCTTCCTACTGCATCGAGGAGTCTTATTTTTCAATAGTTCTGGGATACAGGTGGTTTTTGGTTACATGAGTAAGTTCTGTAGTGGTGATTGCTCAGATTTTAGTGCACCCGTTCCTGAGTGGTGTACACAGCACTCACAATATGTACTCTTTTATTCCTCACCCCCTCCCACCCTTCCCTCCGGGTCCTCAAAGTCCATTATATCATTCTAAGCCTTTGCATTCTCACAGCTTAGCTTCCACTTACAAGTGAGAACATATGATACTTGGTTTTCCACTCCTGAGTTTACTTCACTTAAAATTATGGCCTCTGGCTGCCGCCAGCAAATTGCTGCAAAGGCTATTATTTCATTCCATTTTATGGCTGAGTAGTATTCCACGGTGTATATATACCATATTTTCTTCATGTACTCATTGGTTGATGGGCATTTTTAATTGATAGGCATTTAGTTGATGGGCATGGTTGATGGGTTTCATATTTTTGCAATTGTGAGTTGTGCTGCTATAAACATGCATATGCATCTGTCTTTTCCATGTAATGACCTGTTTTCCTCTGGGTAGATCCTCAGTAGTGTCATTGCTGGATCGAATGGTAGTTCTACTTTGAGTTATTTAAGAAATCTGGAAGTTATTTTAATACAGATAATTGCAGTTAATTCTCCATCCAGTTTTCCACATTGGTTACTTACTACCACCAATTTGAGGCCATTTTTCATTTATATTACTCGATCATTTTATTCACTGTCATATTTCTAACAGTATTATGCTGTTTCCAAAGCATATCATGTTAACAGTTGAAAATTCTCAAAGTACAATTCTTTATTGATGCATTCGTAAGTCTTACACAAGCCCTTGTATGATCTGTGTTTTGATTTTTAAATCATCATTTCTTCTATTTTACTTATTTTCTTTCTTGTGAGATTTAATCTTATACAAACTTTATAGATGTTGGGAAGCTGTCACATGGTCTCTTATGTTTATTGTGTTATTTTAATAGGCCAAATTCATTGATGAAAGAAAAGATAAATCTTGATAGTTTTTTAATATAGGACACGACATAGAAAATTGTACGTTGAAAGTATTGCATCGTTGCATGTAGAGTGGTATGGATTCAACTTTATGTGCGTGAGTTACATTTGTAATGTTTGAATAGTAGATTACAGTTTTAACATGCTTTCACTTCATTTGGTCCTGTTAGGTAAGCAAGGGACCTTGTGTGTTGGAAAAAGAATTACTTTGGTGCAGCCGCCCGAGAGGAGCTGGGGGAGGGCGCTGGCCCGCGAGGCTCGTCGCAGACAACGTGGAGGCAATGTCCGCGAGCCAGGCGAGTGCTGCGTCCACAGCTACGGGGCCTTGCCCGTGGCAGGGGGGCCTGGGCTTCGGCCTGCCTCCAGCTCTCTAGAAGCGGGCCCGCGGCTGGCGCCGGAGCAGCAGCAGAGGCTCCAGTGCGTCTCTCTCTTCCCCAGTCAGCCTGAGCCAGGGGAGGCCAGGCAGCCCGGGTGTCTGGAGCGGGGATCCACTGCCCGAGAATGAGAATTTTCTTCACCAGAACATGGAGACTGTTCAATCACCAGGAGCACAAAGTTTTCATTGTTGGGCTGGATAATGCAGGGAAAACTACCATTTTTTTTTTTTTTTTTACCAGTTTTCTATGAATGAAGTTGTACATCCATCTCCTACAAGAGGAAGTTATGTAGAAGAGATAATGATTAATAATACACGTTCCCTAACGTGGGATATTGGTGGCCAAGAATCTCTTCGTTCTTCCTGGAACACCTACTATACTAACATAGCGTTTGTAATAGTGTGGGAAGTACAGACAGAGAGAGGATTTCTGTAACTAGAGAAGAACTCTAAAATGCTAGCGCTTGAGGACCTAAGAAAAGCTTGATTGCTGAGTTTAGCTAATAAACAAGATGTGAAAGAATGCATGATTGTAGCAGAAATCGCCCAGTTTTTGAAGCTACCTTCTGTTAAAGATCACCAGTGGCATATCCAGGCATGCTGTGCTCTAACTGGCGAGGGATTGTGCCGAAGACTTGAATGGATGATGTCTTGACTTAAGATTAGATGATCTCTACTGACCTCTTCTCATAGACTTTGTATAAATGAAGTGCTGGACTTTACTTGAAAGCTGTAAAAATTAATGGTTTAGATATATTTATAATAAAGTGATTTAAACTTTTCCTATAGGAGGACAAATTAAGACCACTTATTTGAAACGAAAGATGGAGAGGGAGAAGAAGAGAAAACGGCCGGGCGGTAGCAGCTCTCCTCCTGGCGGAGGATGGACAGCCAGGACAGGAAGGTGGTGGTGTGCCATGACAGCACCGGGTTTGTGAAGTGTGGATATGCAGGCCCTAACTTTCCCGAATACATCTTCCCAGCTTTGGTTGGAAGAACTGTTACCAGATCAACCACCAAAGTGGGAAACATTGAACAAGGATTTTTTTTCTTTTTTTTTTTGAGACGGAGTCTCGCTCGGTCGCCCAGGCTGGAGTGCAGTGGCCAGATCTCAGCTCACTGCAAGCTCCGCCTCCTGGGTTTACGCCATTCTTCTGCCTCAGCCTCCTGAGTAGCTGGGACTACAGGCACCTGCCACCTCGCCGTGCTATTTTTTTTGTATTTTTTAGTAGAGATGGGGTTTCATTGTGTTAGCCAGGATGGTCTCGATCTCCTGACCTCGTAATCCGCCTGTCTCGGCCTCCCAAAGTGCTGGGATTACAGGCTTGAGCCACCGTCCCCGGCCCTGAACAAGGATCTTATGGTTGATGATGAGGCAAGCCAATTAAGATCAATGTTAGAAGTTAACTGCTCCTTGGGAAATGGCATAGTACGAAATTGGGATGACACGAAACACCTGTGGGACTACACGTTTGGACCAGAGAAACTTAATACAGATACCAGAAATTGTAAAATGTTACTCACAGAACCTGCTATGGACCCAACCAAAACAGAAGACTGTAGAGGTAATGTTTGAAACTTAGCAGTTTTCCAGTGTGTATGTAGCCATCCAGACGGTTCTGACTACGCTCAAGGTTTACTGACTGATGTAGCCGTAGACTCTGGAGATGGTGTGACTCACATTTGCCCAGTATATGAAGGCTTTTCTCTCCCTCATCTTACCAGGAGACTGGATATTGCTGGGAGGGATATAAATAGAAGCAAGTTGCTCCTATTGCGAGGATACGCCTTCAGCCACCCTGCTGATTTTGAAACGGTTCACATGATTAGAGAAAAGCTGTTACGTTGGATATAATATTGAGCAAGAGCAGAAACTGGCCTTAGAAACCACAGTATTAATTGAATCTTACAGTGCCAGAAGGTCATATCGTCAAAATTGGGAGAGAGAGATTTGAAGCACCAGAAGTTTTATTTCAGCCTCACTTGATCAATGTTTCAATGTTGAAGGAGCTGGTGTTGCTGAATTGCTTTTTAGCACAATTCAGGCAGCTGACACTGATACCAGATCTGAATCCTACAAATACATTGTGCTTTCTGGAGGGTCTGCTATGTATCCTGGCCTGCCTTCACGGTTGGAACGAGAACTTAAAACAGCTTTACTTAGAATGAGTTTTAAAGGGTGATGTGGAAAAACTTTCTAAATTTAAGATCCGCATTGAAGACCCGACCCACCCAGCAGAAAGCACATGGTACTCCTGGGTGGTGCATTTCTAGCAGATACCATGAAAGACAAAGACAACTTTTGGATGACCCGACGAGTACCAAGAAAAGGGTGCCCGTGTGCTGGAGAAACTTGCTGTGACTGTTCGAAAAACTCCAAAGCTTGTTCCCATGATACCCGTAATGCTTTCTTTTTTCCTTTATTGCCAATCTTTGAACTCATGCAACTCCAGGACATGGTGGAGGCCTCTCTGTGCCTTTTAGACGGGAAAGGTAAAGTTTTATTCTGGTGTCTTGGGGAAGCTTTGTTAAATTTTTGTTAATGTGGGAAAATCTGAGTTTCATTCAACTGCTTCCCTACATAGACAAGAGAGCTAAGGATCCTGTCATTGTTTCTTTTAAGTAGGCGTTTAGATCATTCCTGTAGGCTTCCTATTTTCACTTTACCTCTCTAATGCTGCTAGTTGTAATCTTTAGCACACTACGTAGTATGCATTTATTAGCATAAGAAAACACTTTTAACAGGAGCTTTTACATATTACTGGGATGGGGGTGGTTCGGGATGGGTGGGCAGCTGCTGAACCCTTTGGAGCATTTCCTCTGTAGTGTGGCGCTTTCAACTGTACTGCTGTGACTTTAATTACCTTAAAGCTTCTCCTGTGAACATCTTAGGGAAATTTTAAGTTCAAAGCTAAAGTGTTTTGGGGTGATTTTTGTTGGGGGTGGGTAACAGTGTATGGTCTTCTGATTTTATTTTGAGTTTTCTCACTGGAGTACATAGAGGAACTTTATTTACAGTACTTTGATTTGGCAGATTTTCTTGTGCTCTGCCTGGAGCTGTTTCCATATGATACAAAAAGCACAAGTGTAGTATTCCGTTACTGTGTGGCTTAGGGATTTATTTATATTTTAAAATCAACCATGTTAGCTGAGACTAGACTCCCTACAATCTTTAATGGAAAAGTAACACTTAAAATCCTTTTGGTAATTCAAATTACAGATTTAAAAGTGCTTAAGATCTGGTGTTTTGTTAATGCTTCTGTTTATTCCAGAAGCATTAA
>NW_016809579.1:1029781-1059694 GCF_001698545.2 Rhinopithecus bieti | reverse complement strand
TTTTTTTTGAGACGGAGTCTTGCTCTGCCGCCCAGGCTGGAGTGCAGTGGCCGGCTCTCAGCTCACTGCAAGCTCCGCCTCCCGGGTTCACGCCATTCTCCTGTCTCAGCCTCCCGAGTAGCTGGGACTACAGGCGCCCGCCTCGTCGCCCGGCTAGTTTTTTTTTGTATTTTTTAGTAGAGACGGGGTTTCACCGTGTTAGCCAGGATGGTCTCCATCTCCTGACCTTGTGATCCGCCCGTCTCGGCCTCCCAAAGTGCTGGGATTACAGGCTTGAGCCACCGCGCCCGGCCCTCAGTTTTCAAGATTTTAAAATGTAGTGTTACTTATGAAAAGCATTTTGGTTAAGGTGGTGTGTGTATTTTGTATACACCTCAAGTTAATGGCATTGATTTATGTTCTAAAGAAAAGCAAATTACACAAATACTAATAATATTCTTTGTTATAACCATAATGGGATAAGTATTGGCATTGGTGTTCAGTGCCATTTTATACTTTTCTCCCCATGTTCTCTATATTGTACTAACCAACCTCCCAAATCATTGAGCTGCTTGTTAAAAAAAAAAAAAAAGGAAAAGGAAAAACCATGACATTGTGTATCGATTTTTTGTTGTTGACCAAAATCACACACATGGAAACATGTAATTCGACAGAGTGGGATAGCGATCAAATTCTCGGCTTAGTATTACTAATGGATAGGATTGTACAACGAGCAACTATCAGATTATTCCTTTCAGTATTTTGTATGGCATCTAAATTAGTGAATAAATTATTAATCCATTAATCATGGAATCAAATTATGATTAAAATTATTAAATGAATGCTCAGCGTTAATTGAAAACTGTTGAGTGAAACATGTCTACCCAGAAAAGTAACATTCTGCAAATACTATTAACTTAGCTGTATTATTTTTAAGTATTAAATTATATGTCAAGCAGTTACAGTGAATTTCAGGGTAAAAGTAAGGCATGTTTCTGAGCAACATGGATAATACTTTAATTTGCAAATTTCTCTTTTATTTTGGTATTTGGAATTATAGTGTGAAATTCTTTATTTCTAAATGTTGTTGTATCTTCTATTATATAAATGCATTGTTTGGCAATTACAAAATGCAAGTGTTTCTCAAATGAATGTAAGAATTTGGCTTAAAAATTGATTGATACTTCTTAGATTGTAACATGACCCAGAACACCCTTTATGTTTACTTAGGGTATTTTTCTTCAGTACCTGAAACTCAAAGGTATTCCTGTCACAGCTGGAAACAAGCTTATCCTAAATGTGTTAAAACATATTCTTGGGTACTCTATTTGTGTATCTTTCGTGCCTTGAAAATCTGAAGGCTAATCCAAACTCACGTTTTAGCATATTTGAGGGGAAAAAAAAAAACTACTTTTAATAGCAGCCTTTTAAGTTTCATGAAGATTTTGGTGAGGAATAATAGTATATACTTAAGTATTGACAAAACTTTGAAAGTTTTTTTCTATAAAATGGGAAATATTCAATATCTAAACCCAGGTCAGGCAGGGAGATCAGTATTTTTAATATTGTATGTTTTATATTTATAATGTTCAAAATGCAAGCGTAACATTTAATCTTTGTCCACATGGTTTTACAAAAGTAAATCTTAAATTACCAAGCTTTTCTCATGTGTTCTCACACTTTCTCAAATCACTGTGAAGAATTACTTGTTATCTATTAAAAATCCCCTACACTCAAGTCTGTATTATGGTTTCACCAGACAAATATTCTGTGATGTAGCCCAGCAAATCCACACCTTTTGTCCTTTTTATTTTTTAATTTGGATAATCATGTGCTTAGTCCCTTGGATTGCTGCCACATCAGTTTAACACGATATCAGCACATTCCCATGTCATCAAGGTGTTGGCTCAGATTTATTCTTAATTGGATGTTTGAAGCATGCACTACCTTGTTACAGTTGGTTTAATGTAGTGGGTTATTGACATGACACCATGAGAAGATGTGGAATTTTATGCCACATTTATAAAACATGATTTTGTTTTCTGCCCTTCAAGGTAAGCACGAAAAATAAGGTAGTATCTGTGTACTTGTACATAAATCCAAAATTACAGTTGGGAAAAAATAAATTTATATGTGGAAATGTCAAAAAAAAATTACTTTGGGTCAAGAAAGAAGGTTAGTTGATTATTATGACTTTGGATAAGTTAACAAATTGGTCAAATCTTAGATTCAATTTTGGGCTAACAATAGTTCTGTTTTAAGGTTTCTATGAGGACTAAAGTGAGAGAACTTACTAAAAATAAATTACGTTCCATATATGTTTATTATGTCATTATCTCCTGACTCCCTTTTTAGGGTTTATGAATCAAGTCTCATGGAAGTTTAAATCACTTGTCAAACATAACTTACTTCAGAATCAACAAGGACTTAGGCTTTTTATTCTAAAAACTGCTCTGTAAAATGTGGAATAAATGATCAGTGCCATTATCCAGTCCGATTTGTTTATTTTACATCAAAGAAATGTGAGTCATGGAAGGCTTACTGTATCAGCCCATGGCCAGGCCATTAGGTTTTGAGTAGGTCAGAAATTGTGATGATGCCTACTTTAGTATTTTGAGATGTATTGATATTGTGAGTACAAAAATGATGATTTGGTAACAGCGTAAGTATGGTAATCTGGCAAAATACATTATATTTTGAAACAGGAATATTACTGATTCTCAGTTTTTGTTTTGTTTTAATCTATGAGAAGTATTGCATCTCACATTCGCCATGTTTAAAAATGTATGCGTATATACTCAAACATTTATTTTTTCTCCTCCGAATAGCATCAGGTCATCTAACACAGGTGCTGTTCAGAGGAGAAAAAAATAAATGAGTGAGTGAATATTTTTACAGGATTAATATTTCAATATAATTTCTGAAATTAAAACAGTGTTAAATAGTTTAAATCATGCTTTCCACAAGGATTAACTTATATGATTACATTTCAAAGCAAATAAGCAAAACAAGATGAAAACTGTTTATTCTTGCAGTATATGATTGATCAATCTAAGTGCTGGATGCATTTTCTAGCATTCATTAACCTTACCCTCTTATAAAAATTCCTATGGGATGAACTGATCATTTGGAGCCTGTTACTTGCGCAAAAGCGACACTTCTTGCCCTGTTAGAAGAACTAGACATGCAGTTATGTGAGAAGTAAAATAATCCGTCTTTACAGAAAATGTATTCTGAGAAGAAATAGTGTTTTAAATTAAAAGTAAATTAGTGAAGTATTCACTAGCTGCATTTCAATGCTTTATATAAACAATAAATAAATTAGAATTATTTTTGTTTGTAATACAAATTTCCAAATAATCATGTGAGAAGATTTACATAAAGCATCTTAAATAGACCAACAATTGTAAAGTGGTATGAGAAGTATTTTACAATATATATTTACTAGTCAAAATATTGTCTTATAACTTATTAAACATAATTTGATACAATAGAGCAAATTTAGAGGAAAGAACTTTATTCATATGAGTTCTCAAAGGAATTTTATAAGAATCATTGGGGATATTTTGAAATTTTAAAAAATTATTAATGTGTTAAAATACTCATAAAATGAAATTTATCATCTTAGCAATGTTTAAGCGCAGCATTCAGTAGTGTTAAGCATATTAATATCATTGTGCACTGTCTCCAGAACTCTTTTCATCTTGCAAAACAAACTCAGCTCATTATACAACTTGTTCATTTCCTTCCCACCCTCAGCTCCTGCCAATCACCCTTCTTTCCGTCTCTTAACTTTAGGCACCTCATATAAGTGGATTATACAGTATGTGTCTTTTTGTGACTGGTTTAACATAGCATAATATGTATTTTATGTTGTTGCATGTGTCAGAATTTTTGTCCTTTGTGAGGCTGAATAACATGCCATTGTATATCTATACTATGTTTTGTTTCTCCATTCATCCATTGCTGGTTACTTAGTTGCTTCTACTTTCCCACCATTGTGAACACTATTGGTATTAACATGGAGGTACAAATATGCTGACACTCTGCTTTCAACACTTCTGGATAGATTCCCAGAAGTAGAACTGCTAGATCATCATATATGTTGGTTCTATATTTAGTTTTTGGAGAAACTGCCATTTTTTCTTTTTTTTTTTTTTCAAGATGGAGTCTTGCTCTTGTTGCCCAGGCTGGAGTGCAATGGAAGTCACGATCTCAGCTCACCACAATCTCTGCCTCCCCGGTTCAAGCGATTCTCCTGCCTCAGCCTCCCAAGTAGCTGGGACTATAGGCACCTGCCACCACGCCCAGCTAATTTTGTTTTTTTAGTAAAGACGGTTTCTCCATGCTGGTCAAGCTGGTCTCGAACTCCTGACCTCGGGTGATCTGCCAACCTCGGCTTCCCAAAGTGGTAGGATTACAGGCGTGAACCATCATGCCCAGCCACCATCTTTTCTTTATAAATTACCCAGCCTCCGGTATTCCTCTCTAGCAATGCAGCAAATTAATACTGATACCAGCCCCACCATTCTTCTTCAGGACTGTCCTGGGCAGGACCTGTGGTCACCTCTGCAGGCCTCTGTCATTGGCACCTGCACAGTGGGTCCTGGATCGACATCACTCACTCCGTTTAGTTTCCCCTGTTGGAAGGAAAGGCACCAAGGGCATGCCCCACTCTCGACTCAGGATCATCCAGATAACTGGCCTCCAGGCTGCTTCCTCTGGGCTGGTCTCCAGTCCCCTGGGGCCCTGCTGTGCCCCCAGGCTTCTCTGAGATCAGATGGTTTTCACTTCTCTGGCCTGAGTCAGGGGCTGGTGGGTGGGGGCAGTGACTCTTTACTGGGTTCATTTGTTTAAGTGCAGGGTATCCCTCCAAAAGGAAGGGCAACAAAGATGGGCACACAGCAAAGCTATGGGCATGACTGCCACAGGCCAGTGTCCCTGGATGCCTTGTCTTGGGCAGGCCGGGGCTGAGGCAGGCAGCCTGACAGGCCAGGATGACTGAGGCCCTCCCTCTGAGCTTGTGTCCCAAGGGATACAGTGAGCACAGACCCCCCTAGAACGGGGCCTGGCCCACCAGAAGCCCAGCCCTGGCCCCTGCTACCCGCTTGTCCTTTCTCAGCCCGTAGCTCCAGCCAGATCCCCAGAGATGAGCGACCCTGATGACCAGCAAGGCCAGCCCAGCCCTCCTGCATCTTCCTTCTCTTGCCCCGTGCAGCCTGGAGAAGGAGTGTGGTGTGAGGGGTAGCCATGAACAACAGTCAGCTCCCCTGGGCCAAAGCCCCAGAAACGCTGCTCCAGGGCCCAGGCAGTTAGTTCCAGGGGCACAGCCCTCAGCACAGAAGGGCCCAGGCTGTGGATGTGGCCTGCAGCGGAGGGTGGAGGCCTGGGAAGGGCTTGGTGACCCAGGGGATGTGTGGAGGCCTGTTCAGAGCCAGCCGGTGACCACCTGCTTCCCGATGCAGCCCTCAGGCCTTGCTCTGCAATGGGTTCAGCTGCCCTGTGTTAGCCTTCCGGGCCCCAGCCCAGGTGGGAGGATCCTGGCACACCTGCTGGCCGCAGGCTGCCCTTCCTCCTCCTCAGGCAGAGGAGATGCCCACTATGCACTGTGCAGCCAGGAGCCTGGGTGAGCTGAGCCCCCACCTGCTGCCCCAGGGGGACCCTGCCACATCTCTCTTAGCCTAACTTAGCTGTGCATTAAGCTCCCACCTACCCTGCATTGGGCTCACTGGGGCCCTCTTGTGGCTGCTCACGGCCTTGGCCCCACAGGTGGGTCCCTGATTTCCACACCCGCCTGCGTTTGTCCTCAGTGGACTTTTGTTCTCTGCGTCACCTTCTTGGGTGGCACCCACCCCTTGCTGTGCTGAGCTGCTTCTAAACCCCACAGTGGGCTGGGTGCAGTGACTCACACCTGTAATCCCAGCACTTTGGGAGGCTGAGGTGGGCGGATCACCTGAGGTCAGGAGTTCAAGACCAGCCTAGCCATCATAGTGAAACCCCATGTCTACTAAAAATACAAAAAATTAGCCGGTTGTGGTGGCGGTCACCTGTAATCCGTAATTCCAGCTACTCAGGAGGCTGAGGCAGGATCACTTGAACCTGGGAGGCGGAGGTTGCAGTGAGCCAAGATTGCGCCACTGCACTCCAGCCTGGGTGAGAGAGCGAGACCCCGTATCAAAAAAAAAAAAAAAAAAACAACAACTATTACTAAACCCCATGGGGGAAGATTGCCTGTTTTCATTTACAGGGTGTTCCTGTTTCATGTGAGGAGCATCGCAGGACGCATCTGTTCTGACATGAAGGGCCCCAGGTCACTGGAGGCAAGAAGAGGGATCTTGGGAGGCCGCCTGGGACAGAGGACGAAAGACAGTGACAGCGGTGACAATGACAGCAGTGATGACAGCTCACACCTGCTGTGTGCTGGGCACCGTTGTGGGCACTTTATACAAACCAGTGAAGAGAGTGGCTGTCAGCGTGAGAAGAGCTCTGGGGACATGGGAATGTCTCACAATGGGGCTCCTTCCTCCACCTCCCCAGAAAGCCTTTGGTAGACCCCATAGCCTCAGGTACTTTCGGGTGAGTTTGCGTGGGAGTGGAGTGTGAGGCATGCAGGCCTGAGAGCAGGGGGCAAAGCCTGCCCCTTTGGGGTCAGTTCACCCTCACAGGAACACTGGGACAGTCTTGGGATCCCCCATCACATGGAGGGAATGACCAGGGGCCCCCAGAGCTGAAGCACAGTCCCCAGGCCAGGGCCGCAGCCTGACACGGGCCCTCTGGGGGTGCTGCTCCACCTGCCATGGCCCTCCCCAGCCCACCTTGCTTTCCAAGTCCCACCTAAAGCCCCAGATCCCTCGGGTCTCCTACATCCCCAGTCCCCTTAAAGTCCCAAAGACTTCACAAGGTCCTTTAGGCGTCTGGAGATTCCCCAAGGCTCCCCAGGCCCCCAAGACCCAAAAGATCCTCCAGAGACCCCTTCAGGGCCTTCCCAGGCCCGTCAAAGATCCCCATGGGCCCCCCAGGCCCTTTAGGCCATCCTAAGGTCTCTTAGGCACTCTAAATTCTCAAGACTCCTCAAGGCTCTATGTGGCCCCCAAGATCTCCAGGCGTCCCTGCATCCTCAAATCTCCAGCAGACACCATCAGCTGCTGCCTCTTCTGGGATGTCCAGGCTGAAGTCCTTAGAGGTGAATCCACCTGTTGAGCTCCTTGCTTCCTGCTACCAGCTATTGGTTCTGTACTGACCTATGTTGTGGTGTCTTGGGGTCACATGGTGCCAAATGTGGCTGCCTACAGCACCACCATAGGAGAGACGGAAGTGAGTTCTGCAGCACCCCAGAGCTGGCCTGCAGTCAGGGAGGTCTCTCCAGAAGTGCCCTCGAAGCTGCCTGCCAACCTGGGTGTCCCCAGCATGGGCCCCTTTAAGCCTGCCCTAGGAGAACAGTTCGTGCAACACAGAGGGCTGAGGCTGGGTCTGAATCTTTTTTTTTTTTTTTTTTTTTGTGAGACAGTCTCACCCTGTCGTCTAGGCTGGAGTGCAGTGGCGCAATCTCACTTCACCGCCTCCTGGGTTCAAGCATTTCTCCTGCCTCAGCCTCCCTAGTAGCTGGAATTACAGGCATGTGCTACCACACCTGGCTAAGTTTTGTATTTTTAGTAGAGATGGGGTTTCTCCATGTTGGCCAGGCTGGTGTAAACTCCTGACCTCAGGTGATCTGCCCGCCTTGGCCTCCCAAAGTGCTGGGATTACAGGCATGAGCCACCGCTCTGGGCTGGGTCTGAATCTTTAACAGCTCCCGTCCGCTCCTGGAGACCTTTCCAGACCCAACCCTTGCTCACCAGCCGGGGGAACCAGCAGCACCTACCTCACCCCTACATGCCCCTCCTGGGGGTTGGGGTCTCTGCCAGGAATACCAGTGCCAGGACTCGTCTCTCGTCCTCTCTTCCCCTTTCCCTCATCTGGAGGCCTAGGCCAGTCATCCAGCGAGCTTCCACCTAGCTCGTCTGCACACGAAAACTGACCCCATCAAGCTGCGCTCCCTGAAACACACCCACAAACCACAAACTCAGCCTCCCCTTTGCCCACAGGATGTCCATGGGCAAAACTGTCACCAGGAGAAGGGAGGAGGGGCCCAAACTGGCTCTGTCTCTGTGGAGAAAGAGCCTGCCTGGGGCTGAACCCTGGTTGTGTGGCGTCAGGTGTGAGTCCCTTCCCCTTCCTGGGCCCCAGTCCCCTCACTGCACACCTAGGGTGATGATGTGTCATGGCCCAGGGTTAAGAGGGACTTCCTTGGCTTGACTTCTGGCTCTGCTGCACACTAGCTGTGTGACTCTGAACAAGTAGCCCTAGCCTCTTTGTGCCCAAGTTTCCTTGTATGTTAATAGGGATTAAACAGAACATACCACCAAGATCGTTAAGTCAGTAAGTTTATCTTTACAAAGGTTTTTATTTTATTTTATATATGTTTTTAGACAGTCTCACCTGTCACCCAGGCTGAAGTAGTGCAGCGCAATCTCAGCTCACTGCAACCTCTGTCTTCCGGATTCAAGTGAGTCTCATGCCTTAGCCTACTGAGGCATGTGTAGCTGGGATTACAGGTACCTGCCACCACACCCAGGTAATTTTGTATAGTTTTGGTAGAGACGGGGTTTCACCATGTTGGCCAAGCTGATCTTGAACTCTCCTGACCTTAAGTCGCCCGCATGCCTCGGCCTTCCAAAGTGCTGGGATTACAGGTGTGAGCCACTGCGCCTGTCCAGGATTATTTGTTTTATTCTTGCTGATTTGAATTCCTTGTAGATGCTGAGTATTAGTCCTTTGTCAAATGCATAGTTTACAAACATTTTCTCCCGTTCTGTAAGTTGTGTGTTTACTTTCATGATTATTTCTGCTATGTAGAAGCTTTCTAGTTTAATTAGGTCCTGATTTTTTTTGTTTTTGTTGCATTTTTTTTTTTGGAGCCTTCATCATAAATTCTTAGCCTAGGCCAATGTCAGTAAGAGTTTTTCCTAGGGTTCCTTCTAGAATGTTTGTGAGTTCAGTACTTAGATTTAAGTCTTCAACCCATCATGAGTTAATTTTTGTATATGGTGAGAAATAGGGATCCAGTTTCATTCTTCTACATGTGGCTATCCAATTTTCCCACCATCATTTATTGAATGGGATGTCATTTCCCCAGTTCTTGTTTTTGTATACTTTGTGGAAGATCAGTTGACTGTAAGTATTTTGCTCTATTTCTGGATTCTCTATTCTATTCTGTTGGTCTGTGTATCTCCCTTGATATCAGTATTTGATACCAGTGTATACTGCTTTGATACTGTCTTGATTACTGTAGCCTTATAGTGTAATTTGAGGTTGGGTAATGTGATGCCTCCAGATTTGTTTTTTGCTTAGGGTTGCTTTGGCTTTGGCTATTTGGGTTCTTCTTTGATACCATATGAATTTTAAGATTTTTTTTTTTAATTCTGTGAAGAATGATGTTGTTGTTGTTTTTGAGATGGAGTTTTGCTCTTGTTGTCCAGGCTGGAGTGCAATGGCACGATCACAGCTCACTGCAACCTCCGCCTCCTGGGTTCAAGTGGTTCTCCTGCCTCAGCCTCCCGAGTAGCTGTGATTACAGGCATGTGCCACCACACCCAACTAATTTTGTATTTTTAATAGGGACAGGGTTTATCCATGTTGGTCAGGCTGGTTTCAAACTCCCGACCTCGGGTGATGCACCCGCCTAGGCCTCCCAGAGTGCTGGGATTACAGGCGTGAGCCACTGTGCCCAGTTGATACTGGTATTTTGATTGGAATTGCAGTGACTCTGTAGATTGCTTTGGACAGTATGGTCACTTTCACAATATTGATTGTTCTAATCCATGAACATGGGATATATATTCATGTGTGGTTGTCATCTGTGATTTCTTTCAGCATTGTTTTATAGTTCTCTTTGTAGAGATCTCTCACCTCCTTGGTTAGGTATATTCCTAAACATTTTATTTTTTGTGTATAGGTACTGTAAAAGGGATTGAGTTTGAACTCCTGACCTCAGGTGATCCATCCACCTCGACCTCTCAAAACACTGGGATTACAGGCATGGGCCAACCTGGTAAAACTCCATCTCTACTAAAAATACAAAAACAAACTGGGCATGGTGGCAGGCGCCTGTAATCCCAGCTACTCGGGAGGCTCAGGCAGGAGAATCACTTGAACCAGGAGGCGGAGGTTGTAGTGAGTCGAGATCATGCCATTGCACTCTAACCTAGGTGACAGAGTGAGACTCCATCTCAAAGAAAAAGGGGATGATTGAGTTGTTTTGATTCTCAGCTTGATCATTGTTGGTGTATACCAGTGCTACTGATTTGTATGCATTGGTTTTGTGACTTGAGACTACTGAACTTATTTATCAAAGCTAGGAGTCTTTTGGGAGAATCTTTAGTGTTTTCTAGGTATAAGATCATATCATTGGCAAACAGAGACAGCTCCTCTTTTCCAATTTTGATGCCCCTTATTTCTTTCCTTGGCCTGATTTTTCTGGCTAGGACTTACCCTATCAGATGTTCTTGTCTTTCAGAGATGAACCAAAGGAAAATACAGCATACCTACAAGTAACCACATTCCATTTCAGCCTGGGGTTCTGGGTTCAAAGGGTTGTTAGAGGCAGGATGGAACATTATGCCTTGGGCGGTCAGAGAAGGCTTCTTGGAGGAGAGGGCATTTAAGCTGGACATGGGAGCCTGGGCTGGTAGTGACACAGGCACAGGGCACAGAGACCCGTGCAGTCCCCTGATCAGCTGATCTGCAAGAGACTGAATGTGGGTGGGTGCCAAGTCAGCTGGCATCAAGGAGCTGAAACTTTATTGCAGAGCTGAAAGCATACTCTTAAGCCTACTAGATTTGTGCCCTGCCCATTGCACTTGCCTGGTGACACAACCTAGGTGTGGTCATGGCACTGGCCGTGCTGGGGGCCAGGGAGGGACAGGATGGGTAGTGACCTCCTGACACAGCTCTTCTCACATACTTCAGTGGATTCTGAGGTTGGAGGTCCTCACACCTACGTGGCTCATGAAACAAGACCCTTGGGAAGCTGGCCTACCCTGCCCTTACGCAGTGCTTCTGAGTTGTCTCCTCTTTAGGCCTTCTGCTCCTGCCAAGCCCTGAGGCTCTCAGAAGCCACTGCTGAGAGCTGACCTGGGAGCCCAGAGTCTGCCTGGGCAGAGACTGTGCCCAGGAGCCAGTGAGCTGCCCTCACTCCTGGGAAGGCAGCCAGCACCTGCACCAGCCTGCCCGGGCACACCTCTTCCCTCCAGCTAACTCTGGTGCAACTATCAAGACCCACCCTGGCTATCAACTCCCATAAGAAGCCTCACTGACCCCTAGACTGGGCCACGTCCTCGCGTGGGGTCTCCAGCCTTTGGGATTTTCCTGTTTCATGGACAGAGCAAGGAGTTATATACGTAACAGAAAAAAACAGCTCAGACCAGCTCAAACAGAAAAGGAAATGTACTAACTTTTGTAATTATATCCATAGTATCTTCAAGAAACTTGGATCCAGGGCTCAAAGGGGGGGCCTTTCTTTATGTTGGTTCCATCTCATGGTGGTTGCAGACCAGCTTTCTCCCGTCAGCAACCCTGGATGAGCCAGAGATTTCCTCTGCCCAGTGATTCTAACAAGTTTCGGAACCGGACCTCACTGGCTGTGGTTGACCTGGGCAAGGTCACATGTCCCTCCCTGAAGCATGAAGGACTGGGGCTAGCTCTACCCTGGGCTATGTGGCCTGGGAGTTGGGGAGAAGAGGTATAGTTAGCAGTCAAAGGGGAAATGGAGTTGGCCAGGCAGTAGCATGGCTGTCCACCTCATTGTGGCTGGCTCCCCACCAGACTGCCTACTGCTTGGGCAGGGATGGAGTTTAAGCCCTGTCTGTGCCCCCAGCATTGCCCTGCATAAGGCAGCACAGAGAAAGAGCTCTAGCAGACTGGCTTTGGTTAGCTTCCTCAGGGCCTTGCACATGCTGTTCCCTCTGCCTGGAACAGTCCTGCACTGCACCCCCACCCACTGCCGCCACTTAGTACCGCCTCATCCAGGGATCTGGAATTCTAGGAATTCTGATTAGATGCACATTAGACTCACTTATTCTCTACCCCCAGCTTCCTTACCTTTCATATTTTCTCTCTTATTTTTCTATGTTGCATCCTAAGACATTTTTTCATATCTATGCTCCAATTTGCTGATTTTCTCTTCAGCTGTTTAATTCATATTTTCAACGTTTGTATTTTTTCATTTGTAAAAGTGTATTTGGTTATTTTCAAATCTGGCCTCTTTTTTTTTTTTTTTCAATAGACCCTTTTCCTTTTGATCACCTTCCTTATTCCATAAATCTTCCTTAATCTGCAGGCAGATTTAGCTGGAATTCCTTAGATGAAATAAGGAAGACTATCAAAAAGGAAAAGATAGATAAATAGACTTCATCTATTCCTTCCTTCCTTCCAGTCATCCCTCCCTTCCCTCCCCTTCCTCCCCTCCTCTCCCATCTCTTCCCCTTCCCTTCCCTGATAGGGTCTTACTCTGTCTCCTAGGCTTTAGTGTCATGGCGCTATCATAGCTCACTGCCGGCTAAATCTCCTAAGCTCAAGTGATCCTCCTACCTCAGCCTTTCGAGTTGCTGGGACTACAGACATGCCCACCACATCCACTAAATTTTGTATATTTTTGCAGAGATGGGGTTTCGCCGTGTTGCCCAGGCTGGTCGTGGACTCCTGGGTTCAAGCAATCTGCCCACATTGTCATCGTCCCAAAGTGCTGGGATTACAGGCGTGGAGCCACCGTGCCTGGCACTTCATTTATTTCAAGCAGTTCTCAGTGGCCTAAAGATCTATTTGTTATTTCTATTGAGTCTTACCTTATGGTGGCATGTCTCTTTGGATTTCATTGTGTGTGTGTGTGTGTGTGTGTGTGTGCACGCGCGCGAGTTCATATTTGGTTGTGCTTCATCTGTAGGAATCCTGAAGGCCTAAATTGGGATGCTTTCCTCCAGAAAGAATTTTTGTTTGCTTCTACCAGTTTTTCACTGACCAGAACCAGTTTAATTTAATTTCTTGAGTTGGGATTTTCCTGTTTATGAAGATAGTTGTAAATTTAACTTCAGCACTGCAGGAGAGCAAATGGTTGCAAATTATCCAGGGACATTATTATTGTTATTAAATGTTTCCACCTGGAGCTCTGAAGTGGACACCCAGATTTCCCAGAGGGATCCCTGTGCTGGCAGGCAGATTTGTTGGAACCACCCTCTCCTTGGCGGGGATGGGTAGCCTCCTTTGAGGGTCTCACATGGGTGTAGGTATCTTAGGTTCACTTCTGCCACCCACCACTCTGCATTTTGCATTATCTAAGGTAAATGCTCCTTGCTCATTTCTGGTTCCAGATAATTTGCTTTATTTATTGTTTCTTTTTTGGAAGGAGGGCTTTCTTGTGATGTTGGCAGTGCAATAATGTTATGTCTGTAGACATTTACTTGCAATCAGGTAGCCGATGGCATTTTAGGGTATCTGGTCACTATGTTACCAGAAGTCAACTCAATCTGTCGGCTCATTCTGGGAGTTACATCCTTGGCTGTCAACATGGTTTTCACCTTGCTTGCTCCAGAGCAGTAATTTGGAGAGAATTCAGGGTGTACATTTTCTGGCTAGGCCATGGAAGCAGGGCTGGCCCCTGCTGCTTACTGCTCAGTTCTCATGTCTGTTTCCAAGCTTTGGGGTCCTGCAGCAGCCCCGCTTCCTGGTGACCTCATAGGTCCTTTTGAGGGCAGCCAGTGAGATGCTGCAGTGACTCAATGCAGCCAGAATGCATAGCAGAAAGAGTGAGGGAGTGCCTGTGTGTGTGCTGCAGTGCACTGGGGTGTGTTGGGAGTGTTGGTGGTGGGAAGAGCCCTAGAATTGTTCAAGCCAGTCATCTGGATTGGACATAACCTAGAAAACTGCTGGATTTCCTCTCCCTTTTAGGCACCGCAGGTACAACCTAATGGGCTGCTTTGCAGATGACCAAAATTAACAAACATCTGAATGCAACAGAAAGCAATCCCACACACCCTCAGAGACAGGCCTAAGTTCTACTTGTCCTCAGGGCTCTCCAGCCCCTCACAGCCGCCTCCTCTCCTCTCAGGCACTTTCAGACCCGTACTGTCCACATTCACTCATCCCCAGCCCAGCCTTGCCACCTGTGTCCCTGTTTGGGGGTGGGGCTGTCTCTCTAGGAGATGCTGCTCCCCTGAAGGCAGCCCTGGCCTCGGCCTCATTCAACCACGAATATTTATTGATCTTCGCTCTGCACCTAGCCCTCCACTCAGTGCCACACAGTGGAAGGAGCTGGTCTTGGCTCTCTGGGGTCATAATTAGGGAAAGGGTCATCATTAGGGAGACAGTAATACAGGACAGTGACAGCTGTAGTGCATGATGCTGTGGTTGTGGGAACACAGGAAGAGCACCCTAGCCTGCCCAGAGAATAGGGAAGGTGTCAGAGGAGGCAGTATTTGAGCTATGGCTAGAACACCAAATCATACTTTACCAATTGTACAAACTGGGGAAGGGGCCAGTGGGGGATGAGAGAAGAGGCTGACTGGTGGGCAGGGCAGACCTGGAAAGGTCCAGAGATGAGGAGTTGCCCAGGACCCTTCAGAAGGGGAGGGACTTTCTCAAATGTGTTTTGGAAGATACATTACTGGGTTCTCTGAGACTGAACCCCACATTTTTGAAACGTTTATGGCTTTGTAAGAGGGAACTAAAGTATCATTCTGAAGCTGCTCTTCGTGATACCCAGGGTGAGGTGGTAGACCTTCCTGGCCTAGATTAATGAGAATCACCTCTATTTGCAAAGTGCAGTAGAGTTCATGCAAATGACTTGCACAAGAACACTTGACTGGCAGGTAGAGTACGCCAGCTACATACTGCTGCATAACAAACCACCCCACAACCTCATGCCTTGGAACAACACTTTGTTGTTATTTCTCAGAGTTCTGTGGGTTGGCTGGGCTCAGCTGGGCAGTTCTTCTGCTTGTGGTCTCATGCAATTGCCATCAGATGGTGGCAGAATGTCCAAGATGACTTTTCACTCACCTGTCTGCACCCTCAATGCCTTCTGGATGGGCTCTCTCCATCAAGATGGTCACACTTCTTAGGTGGCAGCAGTATTCTGAGAATGCAAGGGCCAAAGCTGCTGGGTCTTGTTAAGGCTTAGGCCTGGAACTGGCACAGTGGCACTTCACTGCATTCTATTGGTTAATGTGAGGGTTAGGGCCAGTCCAGATTCCGTGTGGGAGGGTACTAAACAAGGGTGGAAACACCAAGAGGCGTGATTCCCTGTGGCCATCTTTGGAGACTGGCTGCTATACAGTGAACCTTGTCTTCAGACTCTGCCTGTGCATCTTAATCACTATGACTCTTCTCTGGAGAGGTCATAGCCACAGTTAGGGGTCTCTATTTGAGTCTCAGTGAGACCCCGCTTATTTGATAACTGCTTATGCAGTCATATTTTTAGTTTGTGACACTCAGAGATAGTCTTTGGGATGTCAATATCAGTTACCTATTGCTGTATAACAAAACTCCCCCAAATGTAATAGCTGAAAAAACAACCATTTATTATTTTTCATGAGCCTCCAGGCCCACTGAGTGGTTCTGCTGGTCTGAGATGAGGTCATTTGTGAGTCTGAGGTCACTAAGGGTTGGCAACATGGCTCAACTGTATTAGCTGGGCTCACTCACATTTCTGAGACCTCAGCGGGGACAGCTGCTCTTGGCTCCATGTGGTCTCTCATTCTGTAGTGCAGGTCTCCAGAAGGGCAGAAGTGCACGTAAGGCCTAGCCTCAGAACTGGTATCACTTCTGCCTCACTGTATCGGCCAAAACAAATCATAAGGCCATCTACCAGATTGCAGGATGGGGAAGTAGCTCCCACCTTCCGATGAGCTGAAATGTCACCTTACAAAAGGCATGAAGGCAGGAAGGAGTGGAGCCATTTGTCATCAGCCGCCACTGTGCCTGTGTGCACTTGAGAGAAGCCCTTCCCAGCAGCAACCGGCCCACATCAGGTAGCCTGGCTAGGTAAGTCAGGCCGGGCTGAGTTTCAGGCCCTGTGCACCACTTGGTGGACACCTTTGTGTGTACTTTCATGACCGTGTCCGACCCTGATGACTTGACCGTGTGGATGCTTCACCCACACTGGGCCAGCTTGGGAAATGGAAATGAGAAACAAGATTCTCGTTCACGAGGAGCTGTTCATTTGAACTGAGGAGAGAGTTGAGCCCAGGAGTTCTGGCCGATGACAGGGTGCCTGGAAAAGCAGAGAAAGCAGCTCGGAGAAGAAGAAAGGCAGGGGCTCACGGAGACCATGTTGAGGGAGAGAGGGAGAGGGCTGCCCATGGCCCCACGGGAAGACTGCCCTGGGTCCAGGGGTCTTCCAGCTGCTGGGCCCACCCTCACATGTCCCGGTAACGTAACGTTTCTTCAGCTCTGCCCATCCGGTGCCATTATTGTTTTAAAATCGAGATGCTTCTTGGACCATCAGCTCGACAGAGAGCCACAAAGATTTTGGGTCCATGTCAGAATTCTGCTTCCCAGAGGGAGATGGCCTCACGGGCTGCTCCAGCACCAGCGTGTGGAACGTGGTCCATGTGGTCAGAGAGCCGGAGGCCAGGGGCTTGGCATTCCTGGGACCCAGAAGTGGCTGGGAGACTGTTGGGGCCTGAAGGGGCATGGGAACAGGGGGAGCGGATTGAGGGTCCAGGTTCTAGGGCAAGTTGAGGCCAGGCTGGGTCCACAGGAGACCTGTTGCCAGCCCCCCACCTGCCAATGCCAGTGGGAGCCAGGGCAGCTGGACACGGGTCCTCCAGGGTACAGCAGGCTGGAGGATGAGGAGGCAGAGACTCGGGCTGGAGGCCCTGAGAACCCCGTCACCAGGCGGCCACATAAGCCACATCGTCCCCTCAAGCACCCAGAAACTGGAGAGATGGCAGTGGAGGCGGCTAGGATCTGGAGTCTTATGTCACTGGCCTGTCCTCGTTTTGTGCCCATTGCCCAGCGGGAGGGGCTCAGGAGACAGAGAATTACAGGCAAAGGAGAGAAGCTGTACCTTCTCTGTATGTGTGAGGGAGGTGGAGTTTTTTGGACCCTTGGAAATGTGGGGTCTATCCTCTTATTTCCCAGAAGAGCCCCAGTTAACATTTCCACACCCCATGCAAAAGCAGAGGGAGATTCAGGTTTACACTAAAACCAAAGCTCTGCCCTGTTGGATCATGGCCAAGGCATTCACCAATCTCTCCCGCAGCAGCCCAGCTCCTGAGGGGGATGTCTGGCTCTCTGGGGAGATCCCACATTCCCTGCAGTCCACCTCCCAGAAGCTTCTGGAATCCCTCCCTCCTGCCCCAGGTCCGCCTTCCCCTCCACAAGCCTCACCTCCAGTCCTCTCCTTGAAGATGCCATCCCCGCCTCCAGGAGCCCACCCAGGGGGACCCGGTGAGAAAGGCTGCCTGGCTCTGGGCCCATCCCATGGGCCAGAACCTGTCACATGGACTGGCCCTGACTGCCCTGCTCTACAGTGAAGGCAGGTAGGACAGGGTAAGCCTCCCCACCCCTCTCCTCTGGACTTCACCTCACTGGCCAGGAAGAGCCCCTCGCAGGAGGGAACAGGGTGGGAGATGAGGAAAAAGACCGGCCTGATGGAGTAGGTGTTGGCACCCACCTCAGTGCTTTAATGCCCGCTGCTGTCCCCACGCTGATCGCAGAAGACACAGTCATATTCACCTGAAAGAGAAGTGGGAGTGGGGACCTCTCTTGAGTTCCTTCTCCATATGGGTTGGGGGACCTCGCCCAGCAGTATTTCCACAGTAAAGGAGCCAGATACCCACGTTTACAGAGGCAGAAACAAAGAGATTCAGCTCTTTCCTGGGTGCATGGTAGCCAGCAGCCTGGAACTTGGTTCCAGGTCACTTCTGCCAAACCCAGCTCTCCCCTCATCACTGCGGGTGAGTGAGCAGGGTTATAGTCAAAGGAGTGACTCCCAAATGCTGGAATTGCTGACTATGAGAAAGACAAGAACTCTCGTCTCTGAGACTGGCAGCGTGGGGACAGTAGCCCTATCCTCCATCAAAGAAGCTCACGGCTGGGACTTTGGAGTGACCCACCATGTCTCAGCTGTCCAGAGTTGTGGTGTGTGGGTTCTGGTGTCCTGTGTGTTGTACTGGGCAGGCATCCTTTCAGGGTGGAAAGGCGCCTCCTCTGTGTCCTCTGGCAACATCTCAGCATGGGCATCTGATTCTGTGCTCAGCTGGTGTCCTCCCCAACCCCTGCTCTTCCCCATCCACTCATGCTCTCAAATGCACAGCGGACCTTGTCTCTCCACAGCTGAAAATCCCCAGTGCCTGCAGTCCGAAGGCCAGACCCCTTAACCCACCCCGGCCTACCTCTGGCTTCATCTCCCACCCCCGTGTCCACCTCTGTGATTTCACCCCCAAGTAATACTAAATTGCTTATAGTCCCAAACACTCCCCTACCACACGGACACTTTGTTTGATTCCTTGATGTGTTTGTATACGTTTTTTCCCTTGGCTGGAATTCCACATTCTCATGTGCCTGGTGAACCTTCAAAACCCAGTTACCCTGGACAGCTTTCTCAGAAACCCCCTCTTCACTCTGTCTTTGGAGTGACCTGTCTTGGTTTTGCTCCACAGTGTTTGACCGAGTATGTGTGCATGTCTGTCTCCCTAGCACAGCAGACAGGACACACCAAGGGCGGGTCACACGCTGAAAACTTAGGCCCTGAGTCCAACACGGGACTGGGCACAGGACAGGCCCACAGCAGTGGTGCATGGCCCAGATGAAGTGAAGCAGCCTTCCCCCAGTCCTGGCCCCAGGAAGCATCTCTGAAGTGTGGTGAGGATTTGGGGGTCACAGTGGGTACTCCTCAAAGGCCAGCCTTGGGAATACTTCTGGCTTCCACTTGAACAAAGCCCCCCTTTCCTCCCAGAACACCCTGGCCAGGAGTGACGATGATTGATCACTCACCCTCCTGCTAACCACACAGCCCCATCCTGGGCTCTGGCAGACCGTGAGCACTGGCTTTTCAGCAGAACTTGGCTTGACCCCAGCATGGCAGACATCATGACGTTAGCACATGTAGAGAGCGCCATCTCAGACCTCTGACCTCCACAACCAGCAGATAATCAGCGTCTGTTGTTTAAGACTAAGTTTGTGTGGCTGGGCATGGTGGCTCATGCCTGTAATCCTAGCACTTTGGGAGGCCAAGGCAGGTGATCACATGAGGTCAAGAGTTCAAGACCAGCCTGGCCAACATGGTGAAACCCCGTCTCTACTAAAAATACAAAAATTAGCTGGGCATAGTGGCTGATGCCTGTAATCCCAGCTAACTCAGGAGGCTGAGGCAGGCAGGGAGGCAGAGGTTGCAGTGAGCTGAGATTGCCTCACTGCACTACAGCCTGGGTAACAGAGTGAGACTGTCCAAAAAAAAAAAGACAAGACTACGTTCATGGGATATTATGACATCAACCACAGGAGATGATTGTACCCCATTTTAAAGAGGAGAAGACTGAGGCCGAGAAAGGAAAACACATATGCCCAAGCTCCCCAGCAGGCCTCCTGACTCATTGCCCAGTGCTCCCTGCCTGTCTTCCTCACATGACAGGGCCAGAAGCCCCAGTTCACACGTCCACTGCTAATTCTGCAGAGGCAAACGTTAGGAAAAAGCAAGCCGAGTCCATTTCTCTGGGTGTGCAAGTGAGTGAACTCTGGACAGAAAGGCCTGTGTGCCCTAAATCATGCAAAGCAACCAATTAACCAATTTTAGCAGAAGTCAGAACTTGCTGGAACTGAATGCTGTGCCAATAGCTCCTCCTTGTTTGTGCCCTGCATACCCCTGAAGCAGGTGGTGGTGTGCCACAATGTCAACCTGGATTTGGAGTTTCTTAGGTTTGTGAGAAGCCAGAACACGTACCACCTGCATCCGAGGCCAGCTGGGTGACTCTGGCCTATTGATAGTATTCTCATCTATCTACTTTTCTTTTGATCAGGGCAGGACCCGATCTCAGAGGAGGAGCTGCAAATCTTGGCAGGCTCAACAAATTCCAGCAGGGCATGTATCATGTTCTCTTGTCTCCTGAGGGCCCTCCTCTGCCAGTGGGGTTGGTGGAGCCTGGGGCTGGCCTGCTGCCCAGCTTGGAGCCAGAGCTGGGCCTGATGGAGTTCTCCCTGCTCATTCCAGATGAGCGGAAGCCATCTTTCCCACGGGGATCTCAACACTGCAAGGCAGAGCGCCCCATGAAGAGAGGATTTCCTTCACTTGCCTTTTTGCCCTGGCAAGATTGGCAACCAGGTGTCTGTGAGCACTGGTGGCTTCTCATTCCTGGCACCTCTTTTTGGGAAGCCTCATGGGTCTCAGACAGCTGTGCCCTTCTCTCCAGCTGCCAGATGGCCAGAGTTCCCCCGTGCCCTGGAATGTGGGACTCTCTCTTTGAGAGGTCCACTCGGGGACCTGTCCTCAGGCCCTAGGGTCAGCACATTGGTGGCCAGTTTCTTTAGGCTCAGGGTCAGGCTTCCACTGGTGGGTGGAGGCAGCCCTTTGTCCCACGTCCTGCCCCTGCATTCCTGAGTTGTGGGCTCCCTCCGCCATCCTCTTGGCAGGTGTCCCTCCCTGCCCCCTCCTGGTGACCAGAGCTAAGCCAAGAAGCCTGTGCTCTCTTCCCAATGCATCCACGTGGAGCAGCTGGACACTGGTGTTAGAGTATTGTAGAATTGGCTAGGGGGAGTGGACATTCCATTGTAATGATGGCAAAAATAACCATAATCTCTCAGCCACTGCTGAAACTGCTGGAGTCGGGCCCTTCCCAGGTATGATTTGCCCTCCCTGATGGTGTCTTTCTCTCCCAGGTGTGCAGATACGGAAGCTGAGGCCCTGGGGGGTCAGGGGAACCTCATGAGGGAGGAGGCGGGGGCGCAGGACTGACTCCTGAGCTCTGCAACCTTAGTGTTGCCGTCTGGGAGGCAGAGGCAGGCAGATCACTTGAGGTCAGGAGTTCGAGACCAGCCTGGCAAACATGATGAAACCCCATCTCTACTAAAAATACAAAAAAATGAGCTGAGTGTGATCTCAGCTACTCGGGAGGCTCAGGGAGGAGGATCGCTTGAATCCAGGAGGTGGAGGTTGCAGTGAGCCAAGATCACATCACTGAACTCCAGCCTGTGCAACAGAGCGAGATTCCATCTCAAAAACAACAACAAACTGATAATAATAGGATGCTGGCACCGTTTATATCTTTTCTGGGTCTCTCCCATTCCTGTAGAATTGTTCGTACCCCCAATCACCTGTCCATCTCTCTTGCACCCCAGAAGTTTTGCAAGTTGAGGAAGAGAGATGAATAATCCGATATGTACCATCTGTATATGAGAATAACCTCTCTAATCTCTCTATGGGGGTGGGGAGGTCCATGTCCGCAAAATTTTCAGAAACGTGTGCACCACATCCACAATCGTGATGCATAACATTCCCATAATCTTAAATCCCTGTGACTCGTTTGCTGGAAGTTCCCCCACCCAGCCCCAGGCAACCCCTGATCTGCCCTCTGTCATTATAGGCTAGTTTTGCGTCTTCTAGAATCTCATAGAGGGAGTCATGCAGTATGTACTCTTGTAGATGATGTTTTTGAGATTCCTTGGTGTTGCTGTGTTTTGGATTGCCGAGTAGTATTCCCTTGTACAAATGTACCGTAATTTGCCCATCTACTCTTCTATGGCTGGACTTCAGAGCTGTTTCCAGTTTGATGCTCATATGAATTGTGGAGGCAGTTTTAGACCAAATTTAACTTAACAATACAATATGGAGTGATTGAGTGAAACTAATGAACATACCTGTTACCTCACTTACTTGGCATTGTTTTATGGTGATACACTTGAAATTTCCTCTTATTTTGAAATATTCATCATTATTCACTATAGTCTCTTGCTGTGCAGTAGACCTCAAAACTTTTTTCTCCTGCTTGGCTGAAACTTTGTATCTTTTGAAGAGGAAGTCTCCATTCCCTTGTTCTGCCACCTCGCCAGCTCTGGTAACAGTCATTCTTCCTTTTTCTTTTTTTTTTTTTAATTTTTTATTTTTTGGAATGTTGTGTCTGTTGCCCAGGCTGGAGTGCAGTGGTGCGATCTCAGCTCACTGCAACCTCCGTCTCCTGGGTTCAAACAATTCTCCTGCCTCATCCTCTAAAGTAGCTGGGATTACAGGCGCCCGCCACCATGCCCAGCTAATATTTGTATTTTAAGTAGAGACAGGGTTTCGCCATGTTGGCCAGGCTGGTCTCAAATTCCTGACCTCAAGTGATGTACCTGCCTCAGCTTCTCAAAGTGCTGGGATTGCCATCATGAGCCAGGGCACCTGGCCCAAATTCAGCTTTTAAAAGATTCCACATGCATGTGAGATTATGTGGTATTTGTCTCTCTGTGGTATTTGTATTTCACTTAGCAGTATGTCCTCTAGATTTATACATGTCATTCCCAATGACAGAGGGTTTTTTTGTTGTTTTTTTTTAATAGAGTTTCGCTCTTGTTGCCCAGGCTGGAGTGCAATGGCATGATCTCAGCTCACCACAACCTCTGCCTCCTGGGTTCAAGCAATTCTCCTGCTTCAGTCTCCTGAGTAGCTGGGATTACAGACACGTGCCACCACCCTCAGCTAATTTTTTTATTTTTATTTTTTTTAGTTGAGATGCGGTTTCACCATGGTAGTCAGGCTGGTCTCAAACTGTCAACCTCGGGTGTTCTGACTGCCTCGGCCTCCCAAAGTGCTGGGATTGCAGGCATGAGCCACCATGCCCAGCCAAGTTTTGTTCTTTTTAAGGCTGAATAGTACGTCATTGTACATGTGCACTGCCAGTTCTGTGTGCATTCATCTTAGGCTGATTACTTAGGCAGATTCCACATCTTCACCCCTATAAATGGGGCCGCGTCTCTCCTGCTGTGCATCCATCCTGGGTGCTTTAGAAAACAGCAGACAGACCACAAGTCCCTGTTGCAAGTGAGGACAAAGTGTAGGAAGGCCGGGAGGGTCTGCAGTCCCAGATGGCCTTGGCCTCACCCCGCAGTACCACTGTTGACAACTGGAATGTCGCCTCCCTTCTCCAGGTCCAGGTCTTCGCAGTGACCCAGAACCCCAGCTCTCAAGGAGGTGCAGCATAAGAGCTCCTCGCCTGTCGTGGAGCAGGGGAACTCTGCGCTATACGGGGCTAGAGGCTGGGATCTGGGGGGAGCCATCTCGGGGCGGTGTCTGCCCTGGTGTTGTATTGCTGCCTTTTCACACTGGTGTGACCGAAGGGACGCTAGGCCGTCCTCACTCATGTCTTTGAGGCTGAGGTCAGCTGACAGGTGGGATGAGGCTGCCCCTACGTTGTCCTCTCTTTAGACCCGGGAAGCCTCCCATGGAGCTGTGGAGCTCGATGATGCATTTCGGTTTGGGACACGACGGCTCATGCAGGAGGTCTGCGATCTCTGCTTATTCGATTCTGACCTCTGGGCACCTCTGACTGTGCGTGAGGCCCGTATGTGAAGGGCCTCCATCCACTCACTTCAGTAGGGGACCAAGTGGGGGTCAATGTGGAGGGAGGGGCCGCTTGAGCAGCTGCAGGGAGGAGAAGTGCAGGCCTTTGCTCTTTCATGCGCATCATGCTGGCAGCTGGGAAAGGGGCAGGGATCAGTGAGGAGATGGCTGAGTCCTTGGGGTGGGAACAGGGGGCAGGAAGGGGATTGAGAAGGAGAACAGAGGGTTGGTGGTCTGTGCATCTTCCCAGACACAGGAGCTGTAGAGGAGCCCTTGCAGCAGATGCTAGGTGTCCACTGGCCCCGAGGAGTCTGACTTGTCTTTATCCTGCTGTGCATCCAATCCTGGGTGTTTTCAGAAACAGCAGCAGACACAAGTCCCTGTTGAAGTGAGGGGACAAAGTGTGGGAGGCTGTGAGGTCTCATCCCGTGGCTTGCTACCCGCCATTACACTGTGATCACTGGAATGCCTCCTTTTCCGGTCCAGTCTCAGAGTGACCCGGAACCGCTCTAAGGGAGGTGGGGCAGCCTCAGAGGTGCCCTTGCCTGTGTGGCAGCAGGGAACACTTGCGTCTAGGGAAAATTAGCGAAGGCGTACAAGGTGCGGGTTGACTGTAATCCCAGATATGCAGGAGCTGAGGGCACGAGATAGCTTGAACCGGATGAGCGTGAGGTTGCAGTGAGCTGAGATTGCGCACATAGAGGCCTGGATCTGGGGGGCCAATCCTCGGGCGAGTTTGTATCTGCTGGTGTTGTATCTGCTGCCTTTCACACTGGGTGTGACCCGAAGAGGCAGCCCGCGGCCGTCTCCTCACTGTCTTTGAGAAATGAGGGCAGCTGGCAGTGGGATGAGGCTGGCCCCTCCGTCTCCTCCTTTAGCCCACGGAAGCCTCCCGTAGGCTGTAGGAGCTCCAGATGGCATTTCGTGTTGGTGCACGAGCTCGTCCAGGAGGTCTGGGATCTCTGCTTATATCTGATTTCTGACCTCTGGGCATGGAGGTCTCTCTGCAGTGGCCCAGGCCTGGGCACAAAAGGAGAGGGGCCTCCATTGTCCCGCAGGGGCTGAAATGCAGACCGTGCATCTCCGGTGACCATGGGGACCCTTCTCTGATCATCAGGATTCTCTTGGTCTCTGGGGTCCTTGTCCTGCTTAGGCATCCCTGACCCACTCTCCTTGAGGTCCCCTCAACAAGATCTTCCCTGGACACGAGTCTGGGGACAGCCAGGTGTTGCGGGTCCCAAAGGGGTGACTCCCTGCTCCTGGGCCCCACAGAGATTCCTTGTGCTCAGTGCAGTGGCTGAGCTGCAGGACGCCCTGGAATTTGGAGCACACAGCACTGGCTTGCTGTGGTACCTGTACGGTCAAATTGAAGGCAGGATCACCAGGAAGGAACACAGGGCTTGCAGGATCACGGAAAACCTTCTTGGAGTTGTCTTGACACCACTGATGCCAAGTGTCCGGATGCTTGTAGGATGGCCTGCCACTCCATCCAGGGACAGGAGCAACGGGGAGATCCCACAAACAAAGTGAACTGTGGGATGGGCTGAACGGGCTCCAAGCAACTGAGCCCTACCAGCAGGTCCTCAGCCCCAGGCTGGGACAGGAATAAGGGGCACAGAGTGCCCAGGTAACCGCTCCTGGGAGCAGTGGGGAACCATCCAACACTTGAACTCTCAAGAACTGGGCTCTGAGGTCCTCGTGGAACTGCCAACTCCGCCAAAGGCTAAGTGAGCAGTTTCTTCTGTTGCCGGGCATCGCGCCTTTGAAACCTGAGGGAGTGGGTGAGCCTGCACAGAATGGCGCGAGTCATAGAAGGACCTTAAGGGATTAGCCTGGCAAGATAATAGCGGGAAAGGCACCTGCTGGTTGCCAGGCAACGCATCTTTTAAACCTGAGGGAGTGGGTGGCGTGCACAGAATGCTGCCAGTGACAGAGCGACCTTAACGGATTAGCGCAGGAAGGTACCTGTGCCAGATACCTGCTGGCAATGGCGCGAGGCGGACGTGGGGGTGGGTACGCAATAGGTAGTGGAAGGAGAGACTCTCGCACAAAGATTGCAGGAATAACAAGTGCTTGCCCACAGTGGCTGCAGATCCGCTAGTGGATCACTGAAGGTTCCACCTCTCCCGATGAAGTGGAGATTGTAGTGAGCTGAGATCACACCATTGCACTCCAGCCTGGGCAACAAGAGCAAAACTCCGTCTCAAAATAAAAAAAAAGAAAAGAAAAAAAGAGACCGGGCGTGGTGGGTTATGCCTGTAATCCTAGCACTTTGGGAGGTCGGGCGGACAGATCAGGAGATCAGGTGTTGGAGACCAGCCCGCCCAACATACTGAAACCGAGTCTCTACTAAAAATACAAATTTAGTCAGGCATGGTGGCACGCACCTGTAGTCCAAACTACTCGGGCGGCTGGGGCAGGAGAATCACTTGAACCCGCAAGGCAGAGGTGGTTGTGTGCCGAGATTGCGCCACTGCACTGCAGCCTGGACAACAGAGCGAGGCAGGCTCCCTCTTAAAAACAACAACAAAAAAGAGGTAAATGGTTATTAACTTAATGCACTTTTATGCCTGTGTTCTTCAATTTGCTTAGGAAACACCCACACTTGAGAGCTGGTACTGTGGCCCTGACTGTGGACAGGAAATACATGGTTTCTTGCAAAAAATAGATACTGAATAATCACGATTTAGTTGAACTAGAAATCCATTCGGTTTCTTCCGTATTTTTCCAAAATTTTCATCCTTTTTTTCTTTCTTTCTTTTTTTTTTTTTTCAGACGGAATTTCGATCTTGTCACCCAGGCTGGAGTACAATGGCGGATCTCAGTACTTGCTGGCAATAGCGGGAGGCTGGGGGACGCTCCTGCAGTAGGTACTGGAAGGAGAGGCACGGGCACAAAAGACATGGTAAGAGGAGGGGTGCGCAATGGCTGCAGATCCGCCAGTGGATCACTGAAGATTCCTGCTGCCCTGCTGAGGTGGAGATTGCAGTGAGCTGAGATCGCACTATTGCACTTCAGTCTGGGCAGCAAGAGTGAAACTCCGTCTACAAAGAAAAAAAGAAAAAGAAAAAAGAAAAGAAAAGAAAAAAAGAGGCCAGGCGTGGTGGCTTATGCATCCCAGCACTTTGGGAGGTCGGTACAGGCGGATCACGAGATCGGGAGTTGGAGACCGGCCTGGCCAGTACGGTGAAACCTCATCTCTACTAAAAATACAAAAATTAGCCAGGCATGGTGGCACGCACCTGTAGTCACAGCTACTTGGGCAGTTGAGGCAGGAGATTCATTCGAACCCGGGAGGCAGGGGTTGTGGTGGACCGAGATCAGGCCATTGCACTCCAGCCTGGGCAAAAGAGCGAGACTCTGTTTTTTGTTTGTTTGTTTTTGAGACGGAGTCTCCCTAGGCTTTCTCCTGCCTAAGCTTCTGGAGTAGCTGGGACTACAGGTGGCCTCCATCACGCCTGCCTAATTTTTTGTGTTTTTACTAGAGACAGAATTTCACTGTGTTAGCCAGGATGGTCTCGATCTCCTGACCTCATGATCCACCCTCCTCGGCCTCCCAAAGTGCTGGGATTACAGGGGCGAGCCACCGCGCCTGGCCCAGAATTTTTTATGATTACTCAAATCAGTCTCCTTGAGCATTTGAGGAGCAGAGTTTGTAAGGACAGCTTGGTGGGTCCGGGGAAGCCAGTGGGCCAGGAGTGCTGATTGGTTAGGGATGAAATCAAAGGGAGTTGAAACTGTCTTATTGAGCTGAGTCAGTTCCTGGGTGGGGGCCACAAGATCAGATGAGCCAGTTAATCCATCTGGATGGTGCCAGCTGATCCATCCAGTGCAGGGTCTGCAAAATATCTCCAACACTGATCTTAGGAGCAGTTTAGGGAGGGTCAGAATCTTTAGACTTCAGCTGCATGACTCCGAAACCATAATTTCCAATCTTGTGGCTAATGTTAGTCCTATGAAGGCAATCTAGTGCCCAGGCAAGAAGGAGGTCTGCTTTGGGAAAGGGCTGTTACCGTCTTTCTTTTAAACTATAAACTATAAACTAAGTTTCTCCCGAAGTTAGTTCAGTCTACACCCAGGAATAAGGAAGGACAACTTGGAGGTTAGAAAGCAAGATGGGGTTAAGTTAGATCTCTCACTGTCTCAGTCATAATTTTGCAAAGGCAGTTTCAATCGTGATAAGAGTGGATTTCCTTGTCTCATTTTTGATCCTATGGGGAAAATATTCAGTCTTATGTCATTAAGTATAATAGCTACAGATATTTCATGTATGCCATTTATCAAGTTTAGTAGATTCTCCTCTATTTACGTGGAGTTTTGCATTTTTTTAATCAAGAATGAATGTTCGGTTTTGTTTAGTGATTTTTCTGTGTGTGTTGAGATGATCATATGGCTTTTCCATTTCAGTTTACAATGTTGGTGAGTTACATTGACTTTGGAATTTTTTTTTGTTTGTTTTTGAGATGGAGTTGCACTCTGTCACACAGGCTGGAGTGCAGTGGCACAATCCCAGCTCACTGCACCCTCTGCCTCCTGGGTTCCTGCAATTCTCCTGCCTCAGTCTCCCAGGTAGCCAGAATTACAGATGTGTACACCACCATGCCTGGCTAAATTTTGTATTTTTAGTAGAGGCAGAGTTTTGCCATGTTGACCAGGCTAGTCTCGAACTCCTGACCTTAAGTAATGCATGCATTCAGCCTCCCAAAGTGCTGGGATTACAGGCGTGATTCACTGTGCTCGGCTGATTTTTGAATGTTAAACCAACCTTGCATTTGTGGTATAAACCCTACTTGGTTATGACGTATTATCCTTTTTTTCTACATCATTAGACTCAGTTTGCTAAAATTTTGTTTGTAATTTTTACATTTATTTTCATAAGAGATATGGGTCCTTAGTTTTCTTTTTTCGTAATGTCTTTGTCAGATTTTGGCATCAAAGTAATGCTGGCTTCATAAAACGAGTCGGGAAATAATTCTTTGTTTTCTGGAAGAGTTTGTAAATAATTTGTGTTATTATTTCTTTTTCTTCTTTTTTTTTTGAGACGGAGTCTTGCTCTGTCGCCCAGGCTGGAGTGCAGGGGCGCCATCTTGGCTCACTATAACCTCAGCCTCCCGGGTTCATGCCATTCTCCTGCCTCAGCCGCCCCAGTAGCTGGGACTACAGGCGTCCACCACCACACCCAGCTAATTTTTGTATTTTTACTAGAGAGGGGTTTCACCATGTTAGCCAGGATGGTCTCATTCTCCTAACCTCGTGATCCACCCGCCTCGGCCTCCCAAAGTGCTGGGATTACAGGCCTAAGCCACCGCGCCCAGCCTGTTTTGTTTTATTCTTCAGTGGAATTCCTGAGTGAATCCATCTGCGCCGGGAGTTTTCTTTGTATTAAAGTTTTTAACTACAAATCCAATTTCTACAATAAATATAGAGCTATTCAAGTTACCACTTTTTGAGTGAGCTTCAATAGTTTGTCTTTCAAGAAATTCATTTATTTTATCTAAGTTCTTGAATTTACTGGCATAAAGTGGTTCCTAACCGTCCCTTATTATCCTCTGATAGCTGTAGAATCTGTAGTGTTGTCACCCCTTCCATTCCAGGCCAGAGTAGAGGGAGTGGATGAGAAGAGAAAGGGAGAGACACATAGTCACCAGTGCTTTTCAGCAGTAATTCATGCTATTCACATCAAACCTTTGATTTTGTCTGTTTTCAAGTAACAGGCTGAGGCAGAAGAATCACTTGAACCCTGCAGGTGGAGGTTGCAGTGAGCTGAGATCACGCCACCGCACTCCAGCCTGGGCTACAGAGCAAGACTCCATCTCCAAAAAAATGAAAATTAAAAATAAGTAAATGTGAATTTCAGATAAATAGTGATGACTTTTTTGGTCGAAGTATACCCTAAATGTTGTCTGGATAAAAGACACTGAGGTGAGTACTGTGGCCAGGAAGGTAAGAGGGATGGGGGGCCAACTAGAGACAAGGGAAGGTATTACTAAGGACACGGCAGTGGAGCTGAGTCCTGAAGTGATGCACAAGCAGTTATTTGTCAGGGAAGAAAATGGTAAGGAGGCTGGGCGCGGTGGCTCAAGCCTGTAATCCCAGCACTTTGGGAGGCCGAGACGGGCGGATCATGAGGTCAGGAGATCGAGACCATCCTGGCTAACATGGTGAAACCCTGTCTCTACTAAAAAAATACAAAAAAATCTAGCCGGGCGAGGTGGTGGGCGCCTGTAGTCCCAGCTACTCGGGAGGCTGAGGCAGAAGAATGGCGTAAACACGGGAGGCAGAGCTTGCAGTGAGCTGAGATCCGGCCACTGCACTCCAGCCCGGGCGACAGCGAGACTGCGTCTCAAAAAAAAAAAAAAAAAGGAAAA
>NW_016809579.1:1013165-1026591 GCF_001698545.2 Rhinopithecus bieti | reverse complement strand
AAAAAAAAAAAAAAAAGGAAAAAAGAGAAAAGTAGTTTAGCAAAAGTTTGTGTGGAAAAAGACTTGAAAATGTTAGATAATGATGAACTTACTATGAGCCTCTGGAAGCTCCTAGAAAAGCAGATTTTTTTTTTTGTTTTCTTAGATTAAGGTAGGAGCAGCTCAGTGTCTAGATCGAGGGAAATAATAGTCTTGCTGAGCTCTGTACTTGCCAGACCAGATCTTGTATCTGTGTCCACTTCCGAGGTGCCTGTTAAACTATGAAGCCAGTGAACACAGGGTACTGAAATCTGGAGGAGTGGATGGGGAATGCGTGGTGCTGACTTGGAAGAAGGGCCAATTTAGGGAAGCACCATGGTGGTTTTCAGATACTGGGGGAGTTGTGGAGTGAGAGTGGTACTTTTATTTTGAATATAAAGCTTAGATTAAGGGAGAGCAGAGACATTACAGGGAAGGAGATGTCCATTCTGCTTTCCTCATCCCCGACCCTCCCATTCTGTACCGTCAGTACAGCAGCCCAGGTTAGTCTTTAGGAACTGCAAATCAGGTTGTAGGACTGCACGGCTTTTATTACCGTCCTGTGTCACATGAAGTCCAGGGCTTGACTGGTCTTCTGGCCCTTGCCGACCAGTCCTCACTTTGACATTTCTGTGTTCTAGCCCTACTGTATTCTAGCCAAGTCCTTAGAGTTCTTCAGTTGAACCTGTGTTTACTCTCACACCTTTGGGGTGTACCTCCTACTTTGTTCCCCAAAGTAAGGCAGAATTGGGGATCTTTCTGCTTGCATTGTATCCTGTACATATACTTGCCCTGTTTTTTGTTTTTTAAAGTAGATTTATAAAGGATGGGGACCTATTTTGTTCATTTACATGTCCTGTTTCTTCCTCGAGACTGTGAACTCCTTGAAAGTAGGTATTTTTGTCCTAGTCTTTTTTTTTTTGAGATGGAGTCTCGCTCTCTCGCCCAGACTTGAGTGCAGTGGCACGGTATTGGCTCACTGCAACCTCTGCCTCCTGGGTTCAAGTGATTCTCCTGCCTCAGCCTACCAAGTAGCTGGGATTACAGGCATGCACCACCATGTACAACTAATTGTTTTTGCATTTTTAGAGGAGATGGGGTTTCACCATGTTGGCCAGGCTGGTCTCAAACTCCTGACCTTAGGTGAACCACCCACTTTGGCCTCCCAAAGTGCTAGGATTACAGGTGTGAGCCACCATGCCCGGCTGGGGTTAACTTCAATAGGTAAGGCATACTCCGGAGACAGTATGTTGAGGTTATGTCAGTGTCCTGCATCTTAGAATTCTGCATAAAGATTTTAGCCTCCTCGGAAGATTCTTGTCTACAACAGTGATTCCTGTATTTTTTGCTTCAATGTAATTCTCTATTTCCCTCATTCTTTCTACATTTATCCATTGGAAATCTTCTGTAAGGATGACTGGTCCCTTCTTCTACACTTGTTTATTCATTCAGTTATTTATATAGACTTACTGATACTACTTTATTATATGGCTTCTAATTTAATACTATCAATACTCACTTTCTAGCTAGGAAGCTTTCAGTTCTGGTCATTGGGAACTCCTTCAGATGGGCTCCTGTGTCCTTCCAGCTTGCTCCATCTTTTAGTGAGCACTTCTTTTCCTCTGTATAACAAGATATTTTGCGTTCATCTTGTATTTTTTTTCCCTCAGCTTTGAAATCAAGTCATTAAGTGAGACCTGGCTCTTTTGATTAGAGGACAGCTCTCACTGTACACAAAACATTCACGGAAGTCATTTGCTGAAGGACAGAGCAACCCAAACCCACACAGCTCCCAGGCCATAGCACAGAGTTTCTGCCCCAAGAAGGGGTGTGACAGTCCGAAAAGACAGATAGGTCCCTGGCCCTGCCCGAGGGGAGTGACTTTGCTTAAATCAGAGCAGGAAGAAAGTTCTGCACCAGAGCGTAATTGGAGCCAAAGGGCATCACAGTAGCTAGCAGTCCTCCGTGGGAGCTTGTGCCCCCTAAAGCACAAAGGTCTGTACGTGTTCGTCCCCTTGCCCCTGAGCCTGAGTGCAGCTGCTGGGCATGGGGGGAAGGAATGAAGATTGATTGATCTCTGAGGCCCTAGCTCTCAGCACAACCTCCATCCATGAGGTCTCTGAGGACTGTTGTGGAAGGAGTCACCAAAGGAATGAATCCAGCAAGCCAGGCCTGACTCCAGGGAATAACTGAAGGAGAGCTCGCACAGGGACTAAAGCGTATTTTGCATAATACGGACTTGGACATCTGGTGTGTATAGGTTAGGGACAGTGTTAAACATCCTACCATGTACAACTCTCTTCCCCTAAAGAATTAGCCATCCCCAAATCTCAGTAGTGCTGAGGTTGACAGCTCTTGGCTTATATCCTGCCTATTAGATTCTGGAGATCTGGGGAGAATTTGGTATAACACCTCAGTGATCCCACGGCGGAAATTCTGCAGTCATGTGGGCACCTGTTTTTTCTGTGACCATTGTGCGCTCGTCTCTCCTTCCAGTTTCTATTGTGCGCCCCAACCCCCGCAAAACACACACACGGTTCCCGCCTCTATGCCATTGCCAGCAGGTCCTTGCACAAGTACCTTGCTGCGCTAATCCGTTAAGGTCGCTCTTTCACTCGCACCTGTTCTTTGCACATGCACCACTCCCAGATTTAAAAGGTGCATTGCCCAGCAACAGAAGAAACTGCTTGTTAGGCTTTGGGCCGAGTTGGCAGCTTGATGAGGGACGCTCAGAGCTCAGCTCTGGGAGAATTCGAGCATCCAACCATACCCCACTGCTCCCAGAAGACGGTTACCTGGGCACTCTGCGCCCCTTATTCCTGTCCCGGCCTGGGGCGGAGACCGCAGTAGGGCTCAAGTTTGCCTGGAGCCTGTTCAGGCCATCCCACGGTTTGACTTTGCATGTGGGATCTCCCCGTTTGCTCCTGGCCCTGCGACGGAGTGGCAGGCCATCTACACCAACCTGCGACACTTGGCATCAAGTGGTGTCAAGGCAACTCCAAGAAGGTTTTCTGTGATCCTGCAAGCCCTGTGTCCTTCCTGGTTGATTCTGGCCTTCAGTTTGATTGCACAGGTACCACAGGCAAGCCCAGGCTGTAGTGCTCCAAATTCCAGGGCGTCCTCCAGTTTCAGCACTGCCACTGAGGCACAAGGGAATCTTTTGTGGGGCCCCAGAGCAGGGAGTCACCCTTTGGGACCACAACACCCGGCTGTCCCCAGACTCATATCCAGGGAAGATCTTGTTGAAGGCCCTTAAGGAGAGCGGGGCAGGGATGCCTGAGCAGACAAGGACCCCAGTAGTCCAGAGAATCCTGATGATCACGAAGGGTCCCCGTGGTCACCCAGGATGCAGAGTCTGCCATTTCCAGCCCCTGCGGGACAATTGGAGGCCCCTCTCCTTTTGTGCCCAGGCCTGGGCCACTGCAGAGAGACTTCCATGCCCAAGTCAGAAGTCAGATATAAGCAGAGATTCCCAGACTTCCTGGACGAGCTCGTGCCACCAAACGAATATGCAATCTCGAGCTCCCTACAGCTCTCCTACAGCTCCACGGGAGGCTTCCCGTGGCTAAAGCGGAGGAGGGGCCAGCCTCATCCCACTGTCAGCTGATCCTCAGTTCCTCAAAGACAGTGAGTGAGGCCAGGCCTCAGGCTGTCCCTTCGGGTCACACCCAGTGTGAAAAGGTGGCAGATACAGCACCAGGGCAGAGACTCGCCCCTAGGAATGGCTCCCCCAGATCCCAGACCTCTAGGCCCCATAGACGCAAGTTTCCCCTGCTGCCACACAGGCGAGGGCAGCCTCTGATGCTGCCACCTCCCTTAGAGCTGGGGTTCCGGGTCACTGCTGAAGACTTGGACCTGGAGAAGGAGGTGGCGTTCCAGTGTAACAACAGTGTACTGCGGGGTGAGGCCAAGGCCATCTGGGACTGCAGACCCTCCCGGCCTTCCCACACTTTGTCCTCACTTGAAACTGGGACTTCTGGTCTGCCTGCTGTTTCTGAAGCACTGAGCATGGATGCACAGCAGGAGAGAGACAAGTCCCAAGACTCCCGGGGCCCAGTGGCCCCCTAGCATCTGCTGCAGAGGCTCCCTCTACAGCTCCTGTGTCTGGGAAGATGCACAGACCACCAGGCTCCCTGTTCTCCTTCTTAGAGCCCCTTCCTGCCACCTCTTCTCACCCCTAGGACTCAGCCCAGGTCACCTCGCTGATTCCTGCCCCTCTTTGCCAGCTGCAAGCATGGAGGGCAGCATGAGAAGCCCAAGGCCTGGCACTTCTGGAGCCAGTTCCACCCCTGCAGCCACACCCACGGGCTTTGGAAGCAAAGAGGCAGCCGCAGCTCTGAGTTCCCTCAGGAGAAAACGGGCAAAGAGAAAGGCCCCGAGCACCACACATGGCAATGGGGCATGAGGGGGCCTGAACACCAGGGAGCCCCCAGGCTGAGCACATCCATGGTGACTGCGGGACCTGGCGCAGGGAGCAACTGTTGGGTGGCACTTTTGTCTTTCCATCACATCCTTGGGGGACTATTTAAGCAGACACCCCCAACTGCAAGTCGGGGATCCAGTGCCACTGCAAACAAGGTAGGCTGCACATGCAAGTCTGGGCCGGCTTCTGACTCTAGCAACCCCTCTTCCCGCGTGGGCACAGCAAGGAGGAACCTGGCCTCTAAGGCTCTCTTGTGTGCTGTCGGGTTCTGCTGGACACAGGTCCAATGGGCCATCGTCCAGCTCATCCCTCTCCATGTTGGGCTTTCGAGCCCGTCATAAATTCCTTGCGTAGAGTGGGGTCCAGAAGAGTTTTCTCTAAGTTTCCTTCTAATATTCTTGTAGTTTCGTATTTTACGTTCAAGTCTTGTACCTATCTCGAGGTGATTTTTGTGTATGTTGAGAGGTAAGAGTCCAGTTTCTTTCTTCTGCATGTGGCTATTCCATCCTCCTAGTACTATTCATTGAAGAGGGGTCCTTTCCCCAGTGTTTTTTTTTTTTGGTCGGCTCCGTCAAAGATCAATTGGCTGTGAATATGTGGCTGTGTTTCTGGGTTCTCTTATCTGTCCCATTGATCTAAGTGTCTAGTTTTATGCTAGGATTATACTATTTTGATAACTATGCACTTGTCAAACATTTTGTAGTTGCAATTTGCAGTGAAATGGAATGCCTCTAGTTTTGCTGTTTTTGCTGAGGATGACTTTGGGTCTTTGAGATCTTTTTTGGTTCTTTTTTATGAATTTTAGGACTTTCCAATTCTGTGAGTGGTGACATTGGTATTTTGGTAGGGGTTGTATTGAATCTCTAGACTGCTTTGGGCAGTGTGGTCATTTTGATGCTCTGAATTCCTACCATGAGCATGAAATGATTGTCCATTTCTTTCTCTCCTCTTAAACATTTTCTCAGTGTTTTGTAGTTTTCCTTGTAGAAATCTTTCACCTCCTTGGTAACATTTCTTCTGTGGCACACATTTTTCCATTTTGTTGCCATCGTAAATGGGATTGCCTTCTTAATTATTACCCAACCAGACCATTATTGGTGTATAGAAATGCTGCTGATTTTTGTTGTCGTCGTCGTCGATTCTGTATCCTGCAAATGACCATATTAATTTATTTATCAAGTCTAGGAGTTTTCTGGTGGAGCCTTTGTATGTTTCTAAATCCAAGATCACATCTTCATCAGACAAGGATATTTGATGTCCTCTTTTCCAATGTGGATGCCTTTTATTGTGTTCTCTTGCCCGATTGTGTGATGTCGAATAGGAGTGATGAGAATGGGCATCTTCATCTTGTTCCTGTTTACAGAGGAAAATGCTTTCAACTTTTCTCCATTCTGTAGTAGGTTAGCTATGGCTTTGTCATATACAGCTTTTATTATTTTCAGGTATGTTGGGGTTTTTTGCTGTTATTTCTTTATTTTTGTTTTTTGAGATGGAGTCTGGCTCTTGCCACCAAGGCTGGAGTGCAATGGCATGATCTTGGCTCACTGCTACCTCCCTCTCTTGAGTTCAAGTGATTCTCCTGCCTCAGCCTCCCAAATAGCTGGGATTACAGGCACCCACCACCACACCCGGCTAATTTTTGTACTTCTAGTAGAGATGGGGTTTCACCATGTTGGCCAGACTGGTCTCGAATTCCTGACCTCAGGTAATCCACCCACCTCAGCCTCCCAAAGTGTTGGGATTACAGGCGTGAGGCACTGGGGCCAGCCCGGCCATTTTCAGGTATGTTTCTTTTAGGCCAAGTTTGTTTGTTCCTTTTTTCAAGACATGTTCTCACTCTGTCTTTCATGTTGGAATACAGTGGCACCATAAAAGATGCAACTTTGAACTCCTGGGCTCAAACAACCTCAGCCTTCCGAGTAGCTGAGACTACAGGTGCACGTCACCAGAGCAGGCTAGTTTTTGTTTTTATTTCTTTGTAGAGCTCTCTGTTACTCAGGTTGGCCTTGAACTGCTGACCTCAACTATCCTCCCAACTCAGCCTCCCAAAAGCACTGGCTGAATTGACAAGGATGAGCCACCGCCTGGCCCAGAGCCACATTTTAACATCACATCCTCACTGCTGGGCTCAAGTTTTGGCAGTGACTGAAAACCCTAAGGGGGAGTTTCTGGTCAGGCCCGGCCCAGTCTGTGCATAGGAGGGGAATGGAAAAATGGCCTGTGGATGGTTCTTTTGGAGAACTGGCCAGACAAGGGCTGAGATGCCGTTTCCTGGAATACAGGGCTGTGTGATGTCCAGTCCAGTTGCCAGGTCCAGGGCCCTCGGCACCATCTAGTTTGTGAGCTCACCCAGAAGTGGCCTTGGTTGCCCAAAACAGCTTGTCTCCCTTCCAATCTGGTCCCATTTGAGAGATGCAACTGGTTCCTGTCTTCCAAGAAAACATTTCAGTGTGTGCCTGTCTTTGTCCCCGCACTGGCTGGCCTCTCTGTACCGTGAGAACTTGGGTTATGCAAGGCTCTGCCAGTCAGCTGAGCATCATGAAGCAGCTCTCTTCTGTTCCAGTGAGGCGGACCAGGCTCCAACACCCCTGCCCTGGGTCTGACTGTTCTCCCCCTCACCCAGAAATGACCCCCAGCCTGATCCTGCTCCCTGTCTTCTAGCAGCTGCTCTTGGGAAGGGCATTTTGGCCTCAAGGGCTTAGCATGTCATTTTCTGTTTTCTGTTTACCTTTCCAGAGCTGTTTGGGACAGCCCATGTGTCAGTCCATGTACTGCTTCTTGGGAAGGCAATCGGGGCTTTCTTTCAGGGGTGGGTATAAAAGTTCTTGTGACTTTGTTTATGAAATCAGCCCTCACTACATGGATAGGACCAGCATACTTCTGCGGCATGAATCTGCCATCTTACTACTTTTTTTTTTTATTTTGTATTTTATTTCTTGATTTCTTTTGAGACAGAGTCTCGCTATGTCTCCCAGGCTGAAGTTCAGTGGCGCAATCTGGGCTCACTGCAACCTCCACCACCTGAGTTCAAGTAATTCTCCTGCCTCAGCCTCCCAAGTAGCTGGGATTACGGGTGCACATCACAATACCTGGCTAATTTTTGTATTTTTAGTAGAGATGGGGTTTTGTCATGTTGCTGGAGCTGGTTTCAAACTTCTGACCTCAGGTGATTGACCCGTCTTAGTCTCCCAAAGTGCTAAGATTACACGTGTCCATTCATTTATTTGAGATGGAGTCTTGCTCCATATTTTATTTATTTATTTGAGACAGAGTCTTGCTCCATCACCCAGGCTAGAGTGCAGTGGCGTGATCTCTGCTCACTGCAACCTCCACCTCTCAGGTCCAAGCAATTCTCCTGCGTCAGTGTTCTGAGTAGCTGGGATTACAAATGCCGGCCACCGCACGTAATTTATATTTTTAGCAGAAATGGGGTTTCTCTGTCTTGACCAGGCTGGTCTCAAACTCCTGACCTCGTAATCCACCCACCTCAGCCTCCCAAATTACAGGCATAAGGCACCGTACCTGGCCACATTTATCTTTTTATTTATTTAGAGACGGTCTCACTCTGTCGCCCAGGCTGGAGTGCAGTGGCACCCTCTCAGCTCACTGCATCCTCTGCCGCCGCGGTTCAAGCAATTCTCATACCTCAGCCTCCCAAGTAGCTGGGACTACAGGCTCCTGCCACCACACAGGTATAATTTTTTCATTTTTTTTTTTTTGTAGAGACAGAGTTTTACCATGTTAGCCAGGCTGGTCTCGAACTCCTGACCTCGTGATCTACCCACCTTGGCCTCCCAAAGTGCTGGGGTTACAGACGTGAGCCACTACGCCCAGCCACGTGTATTATTTAGAGACAGAGTCTCTCTCTGTCACCCAGGCTAGTGTGCAGTGGCGCCATCTCAGCTCACTCACCCCAGCAGCCTCTGCCTCTGGGGTTTAAGGGGTTCTCATGTCTCAGCCTCCCAAGTAACTTGGACTACAGGCACGTGCCACCACGCAGGGATAATTTTTTTCAATTTGTAGAGACAGGGTTTTACCATATTGGCCAGGCTGGTCTCCAACTGTTGACCTCAGGTGATCTGCCTGCCTCATCCTCTCAAAGGTTATAGGTGTGAGCCACCGCGCCCAGCCTCTTGCTATATTTAAATAATGTGGTGGCTTTATTTAATAGAAACCCCATCTCTACTAAAAATAGAAATGGGCCAGCGGCAGCCCTCGCCTCACCTGCAGACACCAGATTGGGCAGAACAGCACACGGCACTCGTGAGGAGGGCAGAACCCAGTGTGGACCCTTCTGCCTGTGGGAGGGGCTGCTGAGGCCTGCGGAGAGGCCAGGGTGGAGGCTCGTCCCCTTGTCCAGCCCTTGGTGTGGTTTCTGCCAGGTCCCTAGCCCACCAGTGCAGGACGCCCCTGAGCCTGCTGCTGCCACAGGCCCTGTCTCTACCCAGGACGTCCCCACACCCTCGCAGTGTCAGGGAAATGGCCATGGTGGTGGTGACACTCTGCAGGCAGAGCTGTTGAGAGAAGCTGAGAAGGGTCACAGTGCAGGCAGGGGCCCGTGTGACAAGCTCCTCTTACCATGAGAGAGCTGACCAGGCAGCTCACAAGCAGAGCCACATGCCAGGAGTAAGAGAAAGATTCTGCCTGGGCTCAGCCTCCTCACTGGCCACAGACAGTCTTTGTCATGTGAGCCTTGCTCTCCTGGGGAGGCTGACGGCTGATGTGGGCATTGCTGAGGGTAACCTGTGGCCCAGTGGATGTAGCCAGGTCTACTCAACCTGCACTCACCCAAGTAGGACCCAGGCTGCACGCCCATCTCCAGCCTGGGGCAGCTCCCCTGTAAGCTGGGTGAACTACTGAGGCCAAGGAGGGAGGCGGCTGACAACACCCATGGCCTATGTGGAGGTGGTGGAAAGGCTGGATTCAGCAGCAACACCAAATCCCAGACCAAGCAGAAACCACCCGAGACTGAGGGGCTCATGCCAGAGCGGTGGCTACAGGTAAGAACCCAGGACCGGGCTGTGTGTGGTGGGAGTCCTCCCTGTCCCAGGGCTCAGCACAGCAAGGGAAGATCAGCCAGGTCACCAGAAATGAAGTCACCTGTGCTGGGGCAGGGGCAGTGACACTTGGGGCAGGGAGTGTGTGGGCAGAGAGAAGCCAGAGAAGTCCAGGCCTGTGGAAGCCAAACAGGAGAGTGTGCGCCGGAAGGGCGGTCAGGATCCGGGGATGAGGTCACTCTCCCTGGAGAACAAGCCCTGAAGTGCATAGCCTGGGACTCCTTCCCCGGGGGTCCTGTCCCCCGACATTTCACAGGCCTCCTGGAGCTGCCTTCCAAGGAGGACAAACATGGCAACAAAAGACCCATTTCTGCACAACAACCCTTCTGGAAAGAAAAAGAAGAAAGCCAAGAATGGAGTCAAAAAAGCTACCCAGTGCTGACTAAGCCTCTCCAACCCTGTTCTAAATGGAATGTGGTTTCTAAGTCAGAGAAATGGAAGAGGCCCCACCCACACAGGGACAGGGCCATGGCCCCACAGGATGAAGCAGCAGCGTTTATTCAAGATACAACAGTGAGGCCGGGCGCGGTGGCTCAAGCCTGTAATCCCAGCACTTTGGGAGGCCGAGACGGGTGGATCACAAGGTCAGGAGATCGAGACCATCCTGGCTAACCCGGTGAAACCCCGTCTCTACTAAAAAATACAAAAAATGAGCCAGGCGAGGTGACGGGTGCCTATAGTCCCAGCTACTCGGGAGGCTGAGGCAGGAGAATGGCATAAACCCAGGAGGCAGAGCTTGCATTGAGCTGAGATCTGGCCACTGCACTCCAGCCCGGGCGACAGAGCGAGACTGTCTCAAAAAAAAAAAGATACAACAGTGTGGGAATCCGGTCACGTTCCCTTCTCCCCGGAGAGGGAGCATCTTGACAAGTGATCCAGTAGAAACCTTTTAAACTCTATAAATTAAGCTCATAAAAACCACTCCCTTCACTCTGTCTCCCAGGGCCAGGCCTGGACTCAGATACACTGGCTTGGGGCGCCCTCAGGTGGCCACANCAGGAAGGCCAAGGCCCTGCAGAAGCCCCTGGTTCACCCCAGCAAGTGGCATGAGTGGGTACGATGGTGTAAAACTGGCTTCTATAGAAGCTTTTCTACAACTCTTGTCTTCTTGTCTTCTTTTTTAAAAAAATAATAAAACAGTAAATGAAGAAAAGACGAAAAGAAGGATATGACATGCCCGGGCCATGGAGTGCGCTGAGATAACATCACGGACACCACCGCCCACACCTCCATCCCGCCCTGTGCAGGCCGACACTGACATTGAAGGCTGCCTTCAGTGCCTGGATGTCCGTGGCCACTCCGGACACGCGGTAGATGCCCACCTCCTCCGTGCCTTGGCGCTCGATCTTCTCCACACACTGGCGTACGATGTAGGGCACCTTGGACCTCTCTCTCCTGCGGGAGGAGGAAATGTTCTCAGTGTCCTGACAGCCCTGCTTGGGCCACAACACAGGAGACCTGCCCCCTCTCTGCATACCCGGAGGTGAGGATGGTGATGAAGGTACCCAGGTGTGGGGCTGTACACAGAGCCTTATACATGCCTGTGCTCCCTCTGCAAGCTCTGTCCTCATTGCATGTACTTTCTCAGGAACTTTTCAAGCAGCCAGAACCCCTCCGAGTCGCTACACATTATCTTTTCGGGAAGATCAGGAGGCCTGTCTAAGTAAAGTCAGCACAGGAAGGGCATCTGACAGATTCCAGGCCTGGGGTTAGCAGCCTGTGCTCCCAGCTGGGGGATCAGACCTGGTGTTGGTCCTGCCACCCACGTGCTATGAGAGAGGAGAATCCCTGACCCCTGCCCTGGGCCTTAACACACATCCGACGAATGACTGAAGGGTTGCCTCAGCACCAGTGCTCCAAGTCCTGTGATGCTAACTGCTTTACTCCTGAGTCTTAGCAATGAACAATTCCAACACCGCCACACAGGACATAGAGTAAGAATACTTCAAAGTGAGTGCTGTGCTGAGGCCTTAACTTTAGTTCTCTTTTGCAACTGGATTTAGGAGCACATCAAAGCTGCTTCTCAAGCCACCCTCATTAGCAGTGCTTATTTGGGGGAGCTGCTGCTGGAGTCCTCGCTGCTCATGCCCAGAGCCCTCCCAGAGTGCTACGCAAGTGGCTGCCATGCAGCTGGGGGTGGAGCTGCCGTGCAGTTGGGGGTGGGGCGTGCTGTTTAGACACAGAAAGGAGTCCAGGGTATGATTGATGGAGGCCCCGGCCCACATGACCAGGAAGTTCATAGGCCCAGCTGGATTCCATCCTGGGGAAGCAAATGAATTCTCGGAGGAAGTGGTCTGTGTCTGCAAGAACCGCTCTCAAACCAAACAAGTTTCTCTTGGCAACTGACTCATGACAAAGGGGCAGGGGTTACGGCCATTCAACAGGAACCTGGGACCATGACAAATTCCAAGTGAGGGCAGAAAACCCTGCACTCAGGCAGTTCCTGGAGCCAGCCTACTGCTTCTGAGCAAGGCAGCAAGGACATTCCTGAGCTGATTTTGAGTAAACACAGGAGGTAGCTGAACACACCACGTGTTCCCTGGGGCCTGACCTCACCGTGCAGCGGCCATGCATAGAGAGGAGAGACCCACACATGCTCTTCTCTGCAGAAACAGCTGAAGAGACAGGCACTCTCAGTGCATGAGCCCAAGCCCGTCCCCACTCACTTGGTGACCACAGCAACCTTGACTCCGAAGACCCCTGTCTGTTTTTGGGACGGCATCCTCTTCAAGCTGAACTCCCTGTTGTTGAACTTGACCGAGAGCTTTACTTCAGTCTATAGTGGGGAGAAGGGGCACAGTCCTCTGATCCTTCTGGTCGTCAAAGCCCAAGGTCCCAAGGGCCCCTTGGAGTCTCATCAAATATTTCCACTCCCAAGGCATGCAGAGGTCTCAGCATGAGGTAGGGCTGCCCCTCAGGGAATCCCCTAGTCTACTTCAGCGACAGCCAGGATTGTTGAAGATGGTGTAAAGGACTGGTTTCTGCAGAATCACCTCCTAAAATCCCTGCTGCTTCTCTTGCTTACTTGGGCTTTTTTTTAGATACAGGATCTTGCTGTGTTGCCCAGGCTGTACTCATAAACTCTTGGGCTGCAGTGATTCTCCTGGCTCAGCCTCCAGAGTAGTTGAGACTATAGGTGCACTGTGCCTCTCTTTCCTTAGTAACAAAAATTAAGACAGTATTTGATTCTTGGGTTTTTCTATTACTCTAACATTTTACCGTTTATACCCAGGTCTTTTTGGGTGTGTCATTGCTTTTAAGGTCTAAACCTTTCTGGGGTACCTAAAGACAAATCAGAAGTCTCCGTTTCTACAGGCAGCCCCCAGGTCGCCGAGTGGAGGCACCACCTGTCCTGGTGGTGTCATGAGACCTTCGTTTGAGGAGGGATGCTCAGGGCCTGGCTTGCAACTGCATCCCAGCCAGTGAATGACGATTCCCGTGCATGGCGATTCTGCTCTTCGGGGGCCCTCCTTCCTCCAGCCAGGCTCCATGTCAGATGCTGGCTGAGGCTCAGCTACCTCTGACTGATTTGAAATGAACAGAGGCCACCCTACCATTCTGGGGGACAGCAGTGCCAGGAGAATCCCATAGACACGTACCCTATTCATGGCGATGACAGCACACTGTCAGTCTCTGTCCTGCAGGGCTTGTAGGTCCAGCTGAAAGCAAGGAGTCATGATTGGCAGAGGCCCTGGGCTCTGTTCAGAGGCCCCACAGGACAGCAGCCCATACCCGCCACATCTGCAGCCGTTAGGGGCAGAGCCCAACTGTGGCTAGCATCTCCATCCAGAGGCTGAGCGAGGTAGAGTAAGGAGGGGCCTGCCAGACACACCTAGAACCCAAGGTCCCACTGATCCCAGAGCGTTGCTGTCTGGGGCTCCCACCCCTCCTCCCTCTGCCCCTCCTACCCCTCCTCCCTCTGCCCCTC
>NW_016809579.1:973299-1012560 GCF_001698545.2 Rhinopithecus bieti | reverse complement strand
GGGTCCCCACCCCCTCCTCCCTCTGCCCCTCCCAGTTGGGAGCTGATGCGCAGGCTGGCAGGCTCTCTCCACCCGGCTCCCATCACCACGGGTGCTATGTGGAGCTCAGTGAAAGGCGAGCTGTCCAGCAGCAACATCAGTAACAAGTGGGGGCCTGGTATCCACTGCTGCTGCCTGGGGAACTGGACACTGTTCACCCCCTGCACCATGAATAGCTTATGGCAGGAGCAGCTTGCAGGCCACGCCAGTCCCATGGTTCAGAATCAGGCCCAGAAGGACCCAGAGCGAAGCCCTAAATCAAGCAGCTGGTGAGGCGGCCGGGAGGAAGCCCCTCTGTGACCTCTCTAACTTCTACCCCCACCCAGCCCTGTCCAGGCAGCTAGCCTGCAGGAACTTGTCCTTAATGTCACCTGAACACAGTCTGTGCTGGTACAAAACTGTCATGACCAAGCTACATGTCGCCAATCCGTGAAGGCTGTCTCCCGTTTAATGGAGACCACAAGCTCTGTGTCAGCGGTTCCTGGGTACGCAGAGACCACTGGCTGGGCTGGGCAGTACTATCATGTTAAAAATACACCTTCCTGGGCTCCACCTGTAGAAAACTGGACTCATAATCTGGGTGGGACCTGGGATTTGCACAACTAGAAACCCCAGGTAGTTCTGGAGTGAAGCCAGGTCACGGAGCCACCGTCTTGACTCCATACAAGGCCACTGCATCTGGCCTTGTGTTTCTATCCTTTGATTTAGGCGATGGTTCATTTCAGCCACAAGGCAAGCTGCCTAGGAGCAGAGACCACACCTCTTAATGTCTGCACACATTCAGGTGCACGCACATGTACGACGGCGCTGAGCACAGCACCAGGCCTAGAGAAGGGCTGAGCACAGGCATCAGGTCCATGCTAAGGCAGGAGAATCACTTGAACCCAGGAGGCAGAGGTTGCAGTGAGCCAAGATCGATGGTGCCACTGCACTCCAGCCTGAAAAAAGAAAAATGTATGGAAAATGTTAGCAAAAATGGAGAAAGTTACCTTAAAGCCTTGAGAGCAGGCAGGTGCGGAAAGGCAGGCCTGGGCGCCCTCCCAGCCCAAGTGGGCTCAGGAGGCCCTGCATACTCTGATGGGGGATGCTTTGAGGGGCAGCAGGGGTCCTGGTGGAGAGTGCTGGCAGGAGGAACCCCAGAACAATGAAGCCTGGGCATGGGATCACATCCTCCTGCATCTGCTCTGCGAACTAAGAACCCAAATCCCTCAAAGTGAGGAGTCCCACTCACTGGGAAGCAATTTTTGGTTCAGGCTTCCACAGGCCCTGGGAAACTTCCTCAGCTGTCGTGAAAGCTCTGTAGGGTGAGACCCCCACCTTCTCTCCACCCCTGAGAAGGGCCTGCACACAGTAGGTGCTCAGTCCATGCACGAGAGCAGGTGGTGCTGGGGCCCCTGGGGCTGAGCAACCCGAAGCCCAGGAGTTCTCTCCCTGGTGTGTGTGGGGTTCACCCTGGGAGCAGGGCTGAGGTGTGCTGGCTGCTCTCCCACCTGTGGACACACACCCCTACCCTCGGTACAGGCTGGGCCTGGGCTTTCCCTGGGTACTTTTGAAGTAAAGGGTGTTCTTTGCTGAGGCAGGCAGATCACTTGAGGCCAGGAGTTCTAGATCAGCCTGCCAACATGGTGAAACCCGGTCTCCAGTAAAAATAAATACACAGCATGGTGTGGTGGCATACACCTGTAATCCGAGCTACTCGGGGACTGAGGCAGGAGAATTGCTTGAACCCAGGAGGCAGAGACCGCAGTGAGCCGAGATCACACCACTGCACTCCAGCTTGGATGACAGAGTGAGACCCTGTCACAAAACAAACATGCAATTCTATAGGCCTAGGTATTCATAAACCATGTTCATCAATGCGTGTTTTCCACCAATGTGTAGTGTACATGAGGTGCAAGTTCACCTAACTTAAAATTGGGATGTTTGTGGGAATAGTTCAGAAACAGGAAGGCCTGAGTCCCATGGGAGGTGTTGGGGGTGGGCTGGGTGTGTGATGCCTTTTACCTTCCCAGTCTCTGCTGAGTAAGTATTCAAGGACAGGCCCTGGACCTGAGGCTGGGCCTGAAGGACCCAGCTTGCTTCTTCCCTGCCTGAAGTGTGCCCAGGTTAGCTCCACCAATGCCCCTGCTGTGGCTGCCCCGCCGTAAGAGGCAGCAAGGAAGGTGGGTAACCCGGGGCTGCCCGGACCCTTGGTTCATTCACACCTCCCCACACCGCCAGCACTCCCACATGGCCTGAGCATCCTGGTCTCACAGCAGCCTGCAAACCCCACACTCCTCAACTCCAGGCTCAGGCTCAGCCTTGCAGCCTCTCCTCTCCAACAGGGGCCTCTCTGCACCCTGCCCTCTGTGGGTGGACACCAGCTCCCAGCCGGCTATCAGTGACTGAAGGTCCTTGTGATTTCCACGTGGTGGCTTTCGTTGAGGGCTTGGGGGGGCAGAGGCCCTGGCTGAGTCAATAAGGCTGACAAGGCTCACGGCTGTGTACTGGATGCAGGCCTGGCAGATGTTTGAGGGGGAGGTGGTGAGCCTGGAGGCGTTCGGGAGCACGGGCCTGGTGCAGGCGCTGAGGCCCATGAAGGTCATCAATTTGCCAAGGTGGAGCCACCTTTGTGATGGAGCATTTGAAGATGAGCTTGAGCAGGTGAGTGTGTGTGAAAAACCCATATGCACACACGTGTACAGGCAGAGAGAGTGACACAGAGACACATAGGGATAGAGAGAGGGGGTAGTGAGAGAAATGGAGTAGCCTCTGGCTGAGCCATCCACACAACTTCCTAGTTATCAGAGGCAGGAGCACGAGTTGCACCCTGCTATTCTTAATGGAGATAAAAAGTTATTGCTTTATATGATGTTTTTTAGATGAGTTTGGCTGTAATGAGGCTGTATAAAGTAAGTATACATATATTTTGAAACACAGTCTCACTGTTGCCCAGGCTAGAGTGCAATGGCACAATCTCGGCTCACTGCAACCTCTGCCTCCGGGGTTCAAGTGATTCTCCCACCTTAGTCACAAGTAGCTGGGACCAGGTGCCCACCACCACAGCCGGCTAGTTTGGGGATTTTTAGTAGAGACGGGGTTTCACCATGTTGGCCAGGCTGGTCTGAAACTCGTGACTTCAAGTGATCCACCCACCTTGGCTTCCCAAAGTGCTGGGATTTCAGGTGTGAGCCACCACACCTGGCCTTCTTTGTACTTTATAGCACATTAATGCCAGCTCACTTTGGGTAGAATGAAGCTGATCTATGAATTATCTGGAGTTCTTAACATTTTTTTCTTTTTCTTTTTTTTTTTGTTTTGAGACAGTATCGCTCTGTTGCCCAGGCTGGAGTGCAGTGGTGTGATCTCAGCTCACTGCAACCTTCACCTCCTGGGTTCAAGCAACTCTCTTGCCTCAGCCTCCCAAGTAGCTGGGACTACAGGCGCCTGCCAGCACACCTGGCTATTTTTTGTATTTTTGATAGAGATGAGGTTTCACCATGTTAGCCAGGCTGCTCTCGAACTCATGACCTTGTGATCCACCTCTGTCGGCCTCCCAAAGTGCTGAGATTACAGGCGTGAGCCACCACGCCCAGCCTCTACATTTTTTTCTAATTATTAAAGTCATACATAGTCATTGTATAAAATGTGGAAAATACAAACTCATGTGAAGACATAAAGCCACCACAATTCCATCAGCAAAGAATGATCACTGTGAACATTTTGCCGTATGATTATCATCCCAGTCTTTTGTTATTGTTGAAATGGAGTCTCACTCTTGCCCACACTGGAGTGCAATGGCACGATCTCCGCTCACTGCAACCTCCCCCTCCCAGGTTCACGCACTTCTCCTGACTCAGCTTCCCGAGTAGCTGGGATTACAGGCACCTGCCACCTCACCCAGCTAATTTTTGTACTTTCAGTAGAGACAGCATTTCACTATGTTAGCCAGGCTGGTCTGAAACTCCTCAGTGATCCCCCACCTCGGCCAGCCAGTGACCCTCATAGCTCCTGGGGCAGCACCATGTGGTCAGACCCCAGCTCCTGGGACTTGAGCTTCCATCATGGGCACTAAGCAGACCCAGTGGGCTTCCCCCTGATGTGCCAGCCCAAGGAAGCCCCCTGGTGCCCACAATGGCATTTTCTGGAACCTCCAGGGGTTCACTGGTGCTCACCTCACAGCCCTCCCATCTGCAGGGAGCTGGCCTGGCTGATCCCAAGCAGCAAATGGTGCTGCTCCCAGGAAGGCTGCCCCCAGGCTTGGGCAGGGTTTGCAGTCCTGGCTTTCTCCCCGGGCAGCAGCTGACCTGGCTGTGGACTCATGCAGCCAGTTAGGCAACCAGGGGTGTGGGGGAGAGTGGCCTGGAGGGTCCATTCTGAGAAGGGTCCTAAAGCCAGAGATCCCATAGGCCAGCCCCACTTGACTCACGCGAGCTCTTGGGTGCTGCGTGCTGTGTTTGCCAGCCGCTTAGCATCATAATTGAAGGCTGCTGCTGAAGCTCAGGCAGATCCCAGCTGCAAAAGGCAGTTAATTCCTTGAGCTGCAGAACGTGGCTGGAGGGGCTGGCTCAGCCCGGGGTGAGCGTTCACACTGGGGCTGAGTCCAGAGATGAGTGGGTGGGAAGGTGCAGCAAGGTCCCCCGAGAGTCCCCAAAGGCGCCGAAGCCTCATGGGGGAGACGCTGCAGACAAGGCTCTGGTCCAGCACTGGGCCCTGCAGGGCTGTTGGGTGGCCACACCAGGGACAGCTGGGTTTTGCCTGAGTCTGGCAGGGGCATCCATGATGTGGTCGGGCAGTGGCGCAGCAGTGGTCATAGGAAACATTCCTCGGGTATCTCGGGGGGTGTCACAGAGACCAGCTGTGCCATGAGGCTCTCGTGCCATTGCACAGCCTCGAGGACACCAGATCAGGTAAGGAGCTTCGGTCAAGCCTGGCTCGGCTTCTGCATCCTCCCCGGAAGGGGATCCCCGCCTGTGCCCCCAGGTTTTGTTTGGCTGAAAGTTGGGCCAAACATCCGCGGCCCAAGCATCCGAGGGCTCTGGGTCTCTCACCCCAAAGTCCAGGCTCAGTGTCCTCCCAAAGGACCCTCCTCCCCCAGGACTCCACAATCACTCAGGCCAGGACTGTGAGGTGCCTTGGCGGCCTGTGAGGGAACAGCTGTCTTCTCAGACACAGTACGAGGAGCTGGACCTGGGGATCTCCACAGGGTGCCTCTGACTGATGTCCCTGTCCCACCTAGATTGCTGTGGCCTTGAAGCGCCCCTGAGGAAGTCTTTGTGTGCCCCCCATCCTGGACAGAATCAGCCTATCTGTCCCTGCCCTGCGCCAGGGGCCATCTCCCCAGCCCTGGAACCTCCCCCAGGGATCCTGGGCCTCTGAGGGTACAGGTTCCAGGGACACAAGGAGCTGTCCCATCTGGCCACCCCTCCTGAAAGGGTCCCATGCCAGGCAGCTGGGAATCAGCAAGTGGCTTTGAACCTCGGTGGTGTCTTGAGGCAGCAGGGGGGGGGGGGGACCGCATCTGACCTCCAGCTTTGGCATGGTGGCGTTCCACCTTGACAGCCCCTTACTCTGCACTCGGAAACCAGCCTCAGTCTGCCAGGGCTTGCAGGAACCAGCAGGTGTGCCCAGCCCAGGACTCGCGTCCCCCGTCAGTGGCCCTTATTGTCGAAACCCAGCAAGAGTCTGTTGAGTGCCTACTGTATATGTATACAGTTGAGGGGGAATGTTGCTCAGCCTCCACATTGCACACTAGTCTGGTCTAGAGAGCTGGACCAGTTTAGGGGCGTTGGGGCCCATCCCCCAGGGCATCGCCACACCCACTGGGCTTTGCCCTTGCTGGCTGCCCCCACCCTGCCCCTGCTATGCATGCTTTCCAGGCCCTGGGCAGCGCTCCCTGCCAGCCTTCTTGGAAGGCCTCCCTGACCTTCCCACTGCAACCCATGCCTCCCACAGTGGTCCTCCTTCCTGACCCCCCTCGCATCACCATACCCCCTCGTATCAGCCTCAGGGGCCACCCATCCTTGCACTGTCCCAGGGCAGCACACAGGACAGCAGGCGAGCAGATGTGGAGTGGCCAGGAACATCATGGCCTGGCCCCAGTGGTCTGCTCTGCCCATCCTGACCCAAAGCCTGGGATGACCCCTCCTTGCCGGAAGGCAAAGGAGGGCTGGATCGGCAGAATCTTTATCACCTGGGGGCAGCTTCCACACACTGACTGTACACAGCTCTCAGCTTTCTGAAGAGCCAACTAAATTGTTTTAACAGCAGAGCAGTTACTCTTTTCTGCACTGCAAGCTGAGGGTCCAGGAGTTCTTGCACCCTACTAGCTGCCCCTCAGCCTGGGCCTGGCCCCAGACAGCTGTGGATGCCCATATGCCTGAGACCAGCCCGTCTGGCATTCCTGGACTCAGATGCCTCCTCCAGGGAGTGATGGATCCGACCCAGGCCTGGCCCGGGGTCCCCGACACACTCACAGGGCCCCAACCAGACCTGGAGTGTTCCTACCCCCACTCCACCAAGAACACAGGGCAGCCCTGCACCTCCAGCCTTCTCCTTCCCCATTTTCATGTCTCCACTCCCTGCACTGCTGCTGTGCTGGGGGACCTGGGGACGTGCGGGGTTTATAAGGGCCTAGGCACACCCGGCCACACCCTGCCTCAGGGATCATATGGCAGAGCCCGGTACCCCACAGCCCATGCCTGGGATGGTCCCTGCAGGTCCCAGGAATCACTGCAAGGTGGGCGTGGGGCCTCAGAGCCCTTCCCCTGAGCTGGGGGCTTGCAGTCACCCTTGGCTATGGAGAAGGTGACCTAGGTCTGTCTACCAGAGATGAATTATTTCTGCAGTAGCCGCTTTGCCTGCCCGGTGCCCCTACTGCCCTCACTGCAGGCCCCATGGCTTGTTCTGAGTGTCTTGTGTGTGTACACGTATCTGTGAGCATGCTGCCTCGTGTGTGTATGCTGCATGTGTGAGTATGCTGTCCAGGTGTGCATGTGTGTGCTGCCCACATGGGTGTAAGCATGCTGCCCAGGTATGCACGTGTGAATATGCTGCTCGTGCGTGCATGTGTGTGAGCGTGCTGCCCACGTGAGCATGTGTGAGTGTGAGCATGCTGATGTATGGGCATGTATGTCTGTGTCTGTCTGCTTGGTGTGCCATGGTATGTGCCCTCCTGGGCTCACCTGCCCCTTCATCTCCATGATGCCCTATGGTACCTGACTCTCCCCTGTATCCAGTTCCTTTCTCCCCCACCCCGCTCCCCAGCCCATCCAGTGCCGATGGGGGTATCAGGGACCAGTGTGTACCTCTCCCGGCCTGGCTGTGTGACTGGGAGCTGAAGAGCCCTCTCTGGGCCCGCTGCCACTGCACTGTCTCCACAGTGAGGTCATACAAGCTGAGCTCAGCAATTACCTCCCAGCTCTGGAAGGGGCCCTGAGGATAGACCCAGGGTCAGAGGTAGGCTCTGGGCTGCACAGCTGACCACAGCGCAGGGTGGGCCCCCACCCACGCCAGACAAAGAGCCAGCAAAGTGAGCCACGGAGTGACAAGCAAGAAAAGAACCCCCAGCTCTGGAAGGTTTGGGTCCCCTCAGCCTCTAACCCCAAAAATGAAAATCATCCCTGGGCCTTGACCGACGCTCAGCTCCTGCGCCTGGCCGGCCTCAGTGAAGACAGGAAATCCATACCCAGCTGAGGGATGTTTCCAGCGAGGTCGGACTCACTGGCGGGGGAGGCGAGTGGGGGCGGCTGCTCAGCAGCCAGCCTGGCTGCCTCCCCTCCCCAGCTCCCAGGCTGAAATCAGGCCCAAATGTCCAGCCCGGCTTCCTGCAGACGTGAGTACACCAGGCTGGGCCATCACAGGGCCAGGTCCTGCCGGGCTCTGTCCAACTTCGCTGAGGCTCCGGCACACAAGCCCTGACCCCGGGGCCCAGCCGGAGCCCTGGCAGCCCGGGTCCTCACACATAGGCAACGGGGATGCAGGTTCCACTCCATATCCCAGGGGCCAGGACACGAGAGCCTTTGCTAACCAGGACAGAGCCACCCAGCAGAGATGGAGCCTCACCCTCTGGCCGCCCCCTGCAGCCTCTTCCCCTTCCCGGGCCAGCCTCAGGGGCTGCTGTACCTTCAAAGGTCCCTGCTGGGGTTCCATTTCACTGCCTCAGCACAAATCATCTCTCACCCAGGAGCTCTCGCCCTGGATACCACCTGCTCCCACAGCAGCTCAGAGAGGCTTTCTCTGAGCCTCCCAGACCCCCTGGCCAGGCAGGGACTGATGGCATCAGCATCCCCCTACCCAGGAAACCAGCTGACCAGCTTAAGGACATTTGTGGATAAATGAATGAATGAATGAACAAAACAAATGCTCCAGGCCTCCCCGCAGAGCTCATGGTTGCCCCAGGTAACTGCAGGAGCAAGGAGCTCCTGGGCCCTAAGGATGGGGAGTCCAGTCCACAGGGCCCTGGACCCAGCTTTGTTCGTGGTTCCTATCAGCGCGGAGGATCAGCTACAGGACAGCGATGCCCAGGTATGTCGTGGTCTGCTGGAGAGGTGGAGGCAGAGGGATTGGAAGCTCCTGCTGCTGCTTCCCAAGTTGCTCCCATCTGCCCGACTGCTTGGCAGGCTGGCTCTTTCTGGTGTGGCATCACCATGTGGCTGGTTCTGGCTTGCGGGGCACGTTAGGAGTGGGGCATGGCACGCCTGGGTCCCACGCAAGACCTGCAGGCTCCCTGTCTCTGGGATCCAGCAGCATCTGAGAGGACCATCAAATGACTTAGAACAGGGTCTCACCCACCCACCCTGTTGGGGGTTGGCTGGGCCTCTGGCCTGGGTGCCCAGACATGTAGCCACTGTCCTCTGGCACTGGCCAGAGTGGCCTCTGTCTCCGTTTCTCTCCTCCAAGAGGTGGCTCTGCTGCCAAACCAGCTCTTCCTGCTGATTCCTCCCTCCTCCAGGTCAGACCCCACAACCCATTCCCCAAGCCTGACTGTGGAGGGGTGCGGACAGCCCCTGTGCCTGCCTGGTGACCAGTGTCCACTGCACTCTCTCCCAGGCCAGCCGAACCTGGCACACACTGGGTGCTCCCTAAATAGCCATAGGATATCACAGTGACCCCCCATTTTATTCAGGGGTCGTCAGCTCCCTGGCCTTAAGGCCAGGCTTTCCCTGAGTCTAGATCTTATTTGGAGGGGGGCGCACCTCCAAAGCCATGTTTTCATTAGCAAGAGATGAATAATTAATGCCACGGCACCTGTGAAAACTGTGCACTAAGGAAATAACTGAAAACATGAAGGAAAAAATGAAGAGAAATTCAAAATAGAACTCTGGGAAAAATCAGTAAAAGGGAACCAATTATTGGGATAATTTAGGAACAAAACAAAAAGAAGACATACAGAAAACAAATAGCAACAAGCCAGAAGGTCTTCCTTATCAGAGATTGCTTTAAATGTTAATGGAGTAAATTTCTCAATGAAGGCAAAAATGACAGAATTATATTTAAAACAAGATTTAAACATGTGATCCTATTGATATGCTTTTTGCAGGGAATCACTTGAGACCCAAAGACACAAATAGGTTGAAAGAGAAAACAGTGAAAACATGAATAGTAAAAAAAGAGAGCAGGGGTAGCTAAAGTAATTTCAGACGATACAGACTTTAGTTAAAAATGCTTAGAAGATACAAAGAAGGGTGTTATACTTGAAAAAATAATCAATTACTCAAGAAGATATAATTATACCCATATCTGCACCAAGAGATAGCGCTTTAAAATAGAGACGAAAAGAATGTAGATCTGTAATATAAATTAGCGACTTCATTTCCCCACTTTTAATAACAAATAGACCGTCTAGGCCGAGTGCGATGGCTCAGGCCTGTAATTCCAGCACTCTAGGAGGCCAAGGTGGGCAGATCACTTGAGGTCAGGAGTTTGAGACAAGCCTGGCCAACATGGCAAAACTCTGTCTCTGCTTAAAAAAAAAAAAAAAAAATACAAAAAATAGCTGGGCGTGTGGTGGACATCTGTAAATCCAGCTACTCTACTGGCTGGAGCAGAATTGCTTGAACCCAGGAGGCGAAGGTTGCTGTGAGTGATGATGTCACCACTGCACTCCAGCCTCGGAGACAGAGACTCTGTCTTAAAAATAAATAAATAAAATTTAAAAATAAGTAGACCATCTAGAGAGAATAGAAAATAGAGAATTTGAACAACACTACAAACCATTAGACCTGCCACACACGTAGAACACACTCCACAAAACAACAGCGGATCACAGGCTTCTCCAGTGCACATGCAACGTTCCCCAGAATGAACCTCATTTTTGGCCATAAAACAATTCTCAATTTTTTTTTTTTTTGAAATTGAAGTCACACAGGGAATCATCTAAAACCACCATGGAATGTAGCAAGTGTAGGGGAGGAAAAATATTTTTTTCTTCTATTCGATTTAGGTTTATTAGCTAGAGACCCCTATATCCAAAGGAAAGTTTAAACCTGTGTATTTTTTATTTGGTTAGGTGAATAGAAGACAGCGTGGAGAAATGCGATATATGATAAAGAGTCTGCAGTGAGTGTAGTAAGCTGGGGCAACCCAGCTCAGCCTGTGTGCTCGATTCTTCTCAGCACTTCTCTGTTTTGCAGACAAGGGTGCTCCTTTCTTTCCAGCTCTGATTAACAACCCAAATTTACAATTCATAGAACAACAAAGAGAAAAGAAAATCTAAACCAAAGCCCATAAAAGGAAGGAAATCATAATTAGAACAGAGATCACAAAAATAGAGAAGAAAAAAATTGTATCAATGGAATGACAAGCTGGTATTTTAAAAATAGCAACAAATTAACAACTGTTAGGTAGACTGAATAAGATCATAAGAGAGAAGACACAGAACTAAAATCAGAAATTTGGGACAAAACTACCAACCTTATGGAAATTTAAATTATTATAGGAAAACACATAAGCAATTGTATGCCAAATCTTAGGCGATACAGACACATGCATAGTAAAACACAATCACCAATCTGACCCGAGAGGAAATAGAAAAATTAACGAAAGCATAGAAGATCAGGAAATTAAATCAGTAACGGAAACTTCCCAAAAATGAAAAGCTCAAAACCAGATGCCCCTCACTGGCCATTCTGATAGTGACTTAAAAGAGGAAATGATACCAATATACTCAATCTCTTTCCAAAACAGATTAGGAGGAAGCACTTTCTAGCAGTTAAGAACCTAACATTAGCCTGATACAAAAGGCAAAAAAGAACAATATAATTAAAAAAAAAAAAAAAAAAAAAAAAAAAAAAAACTAAAGGCTAATATTCCTTAAGAATAAGCATGCAAAAATCCTCAACAAAATAAAAACAAACCAAATCCAATCATAAGAGGAATACAGGATTTCAAGAATAGGTCTACATAAGACCATGAATAGATGTAATACATATTAACAGAGTGACAGAAAAGCATGTGATCATCTGAGTAGATGCAGAAAAGCATTTAGCAAAATTCACCACACTTTCCTGATAAGAATCCTCAGCAAATTCAGAATAGGAGGCAACTTCCACAAACTGATAAAGGGCCTTTACCCAAAGCTACAGTGTACATCACATTAAATGGTAGAAGAGTTAAAGCTTCCCTGCTAAGATCAGAGACAAAACAAGGAACTCCTGCCTTCACAACTACTATTTGACATTGTACAGAAGTTTTAGTCAAAGTGCTTAGGCAAAGAAAGAAATAATAGGTATCTAGGATGGAAATGAAGGCGTAAAATCATCCTTATTTGCACATGACAGGATTCTAAATGTACATACAATGTCCCAAAGAATCTACAAAATACATTAACAAAGGGAAGAAACACATTGAACAAAGTTTCAAGGTACAAAAACAACTGCTGCTCTTGCCAAATTTTTCTGTTACCCTGTGCATTAGTTCTCTTGGCCTCAATTTTATCTTTACAACTGGAAGGCTTATACTATGGTTATGAAACTCTTTTCTTTAAAAAAAAAAATTCCTAAAAGACATGAAAGGGATCTACTAATTAAAGATGGAATAAGTGAATCTCAGAGAGTGGAGCCTGGTTGGTGGAGTCCTGTTCATCTCTGTGGAAATTCATGGAAGCAGCTCAGCAAAGGAAACGTTTTATGGAATGCGGAAATGCATGTTCCCAGGTGTATTAGCAGGATGTTCCAATTTTCTTAAAACAACACACAATGATGTGTAGAAATCCTCCCACCACAAACTATGAATGGTGTGGATGAAATAAAAATAATAGAGGAAAAGATGGCAAGGATGATGATAATGATGATTTAAGTGCACAACTAAGGTTTAGTGGCAGAAACATCACGTTACCAATTCCAATGCAGCTTTTCTTTTTCTTTTTTTCTTTTCTTTTCTTTTTTTTGAGATGGATTCTCACTCTATTGCCTAGGCCAGAGTGCAGTGGCATGATTTAGGCTTACTGCCACCTCTGCCTCCCAGGTTCAAGCAATTCTCTGCCTCAGCCTCCTGAGTAGCTGGGATTAGTCACCTGCCACCATGCCCGGCTATGTTTTTTTTATTTTTAGTAGAGACAGGGTTTCATCATCTTGGCCAGGCTTGAACTCCTGACCTCATGATCCATCTGCCTCAGTCTCCCAAAAGTGCTGGGATTACAGGCATGAGCCACCGCACCTGGCCTCAATGCAGCTTTTCTTATAGAGTGGGGGGCATCAGTCTTAGTTCCTATATATTTAGGAATTCAAGGTTCCTGTAGGGTGACACAGCATTTCTCTGGACTTTTATGTTTATCACAGAAGAGCAACAGGTTATCCTGCATTCTCCAGTCTACAATAAAAAAACATGAACCAAATAACATTTCAGCCTAAGACACCGTTATCAGAATTGCACCTTCCCCACCTTCCTGAAATGATACACAGGATCTTTCCGTGCTGAGGTGAGAAGACCACAGTGGTTCACATAGGCACAGAGTGAGGCCAAACTCCCTGCTCCCCACCTTCCCAGGTGACAGGTACTACACAGTCATCTGTAGGAGAGAAGCTCCTGGGCTGAGTCTCAACTACCAGCAGGGGGCAGCAGAGCTGCAGCCAGGAGCAGCCAGGGCAGAGGCTGCAGCTTCCCAGTGTCGTTTAAAGAGGGAAGAAGCCCCGGGGGGTCCACAGGACTGTCCACAGTCCATCCTATTGTTTCTGGCTACCGTGACCATGTTCTGAGGGTGAGACTCACACAGTGTCAGTTCAGAACATTGACGTGAGCCCCGGCACAGTGAGGGCCTCACCTGGGAAATGCAGCCAGAGGAGCTGGGCCCAGGTGTCAGTCTGGGCAGCTCCCATAGGGCTGGGATTCCCAAGGAGACACCCCGAGGTTTAGGTGCTCTAGGAGGGGAGCAGTGTGAGGATACAGGGCTCCCAGGGCTCTAGTCCTTCTCCTAGGATGTCTGCCTGAGCCTCCTGCCAATCTCAGGGCCTCGTCCCTCCCTGTCCAGCAGTGTCCTGGGGAGCTGAGCCCTCTGTCTGGGCACTTCCAGAAGATGCCTGACCCCTCCTCCCTCTGCCTCTCCTTCCAGCTCCAGGCACACTGTGACTCAGTGGGCAGCTCCTGTGCTCAGGGGAGTCTCAGGTGGGTGGCGTGGGATATTCAGGGCCCTGGTGCCTGGGTGGGCATCTCCAGCCTCCTGAGGAGACGCTCTCCAGAGGGACAGGGATTCTCACCTGCCTTAAGCCACAGCTCTGACTCCAGAGCTATCCTTGTCTCAGTGACACAATCTGCCTGGGTAGAGGGACCAGGGACCACCCACCCTCCAGAGCTCATGGTCTGTGTACATACTGAGATCTTGGGACTCTGACAGAGAACAAGGAGCTTATAAAGTTGACTTCTCAGTTCGGTCTGGGTTTCTGGTACTTTTTCGAGTTTATGTAATACATTGATGAGAAAAACAGTAAAGAATTGAAGAACTAAGAATGCCAATTTTTAGCCTGCTTTGAGGAATGGGAATGTCACAGAAGAAGCAACACCAAATGTGAAGAGCCTAGACATTGGGATGCATCCACAAAAGCGGGTGGTTGTTCACCAAGCAAACAAACTGCCACATAGGAAAGACTACCAGTGATCCTAATGACTCAGAGCCTCATTCTGATGAAATGACCAGGAGGGACCAAGTGAATTTGGAGAGCCCAGAGAGGACAAAGAAGAGGAAGACGATGGGTCCTGCAGGGTCCACCTGCTGCTGAGTCAGGTGTCATCAATGATCTCTCAGCAGGGCCAAGCTCAGCCCCAGCCCAGGCTCTTGGAAGGTCCAACAGGCCTGCTGAGCCTGGTCCAGGACAGAACACAGACCAGAGAGGTTTGGGACAGTGGCTGTGTGGCCAAACCCTGGGATGGTGACTGTGACCAGGGGCCTTGGAAGTTGAGGCTGATTTTCTGACCAGAGAAGCAGATGGAGGAAGCTGAGGAACCCATCTCTTCCTCCTTGGTCTCCTGTGCTGCCCCCACAGCTGCTGTGAGTGACATCCCTCAATGAGAAGTCCAAGAGGATGTGCATTTGCATAAACACCACTCACTCACTGCCCCAAAGGGTCTCCTGAGAGAGGGTAAGAGACACCTGGGGAGCCCAGATGTGCTGTGGGCTCAGGAGACAGAGCTCTAGGTATCTCACCATGGACTGGACCCCTCATCTCCTCCCCCCCTCACTCTTTACTCAGGTGCTGCCCCCAAGCCCTGCCCTAGGCTCAGCTAGCACTGACCTGAGACTGCCCAGAATCCTGAGCTCACCTCAGGCACAGCCTCAGGGTGAGATCCTCTGGGAATAGGTTCTTCATCTTCAAGCCCTCTCTCCTCCCCTCTTTCACGGGTTCCATGGCCTCCTATGAGCTGACACAGCGGTCATTGCTGTCAGTGTCGCTGAGACGGATGGCCAGGATCACCAGTTGTGGAAATACAGTGGGGAAAATTATGATCATTAGTACCAGCTAAAGCCAAGCCAGACCACTGTGCTGGCCATATATACAGATCACTCCCAGTCCTCGGGGTCTCTTAGTGATTATCGGGGTCTAGATCAGATCAGCCAAGGCAGTCACCCTGACCATGAGTGGGACCCAGCCAAGGATGAGGCTATTAATGTCAACTGAGTGGCAGCAATAGTACTCAATCCATGTTGACCCAGGCAGATGGGGAAGTGAGACAGACACAAACCCCTTCCCAAACTCTGTCTTTCTTTTCTTCCAGCCCCAGGAGGACTGTGGACAAAGCCATGAACAGGTCTGGCCCAGGTCACCTGGATCTGGCCCCAGGCCGTCCTTCCCTACAGCCCTCCAGTCAGGCTCTGCAAAGGGGAAGTCAGCAGTGACTTGGGGTCTGGCCGAACAACTGAGACCTCAAGTCCAGCTGAGCAGAATGTCAAGGGAGAAGATGTAAATTTTTCTCAGCGGGTCACTACGGACATTAATGAGTGGAACCACTCCAGCTCACTCCTTGATTCCTGGACCACGAATTTTGGCTGTGGGAGGAGAAGTGCCACATATTAGCCACTGACTGACAAAATATACCCCATCCCGGAAGACATAGCCCCAATCCTACATGTCCTTGCCACCTCACTGGCATAGTAAATCAGTCTTCTAACAGCCATTAAACCATTCATTTGAGCCACATGCCTCAGAACGTTGGGGATGATGGCAAAACACTTGAATTCTATGAGGACGGGCCCATGGCAGCCCTTCATTTGCTATTAAATCAGTTCCTTTATCAGAGCTCCCTGTGGAATACCATCACGGTGGCTGAGGCATTGTGTAGTTCAGGGATAATGGTTTTGTCAGAAGCATTGCAGCCAAAGAAAGCAAATCCCTCTCTAGAGTAAATGTCAATTAGGCTACCAAAAAAGAGCTATTCCTGCCATGATGGAAGAGCTCTAATGAAATTTAGCCCAGCCAGATGCTTTCCTGCTTCCTGCAGAGAAGGGCATCCTACAGGGATCTTCCTGCTGGTGCCTGCTGTTGGCAGATGGTCACTCAGCAGTGGCAAACTCAGGCCATGCCCAAGGAAACTGAGACACCAGGCACCAATGAGCCCTTAACTAGAAAATGCACCTGCGAGGTTCCTGCTTGCATCTGTGGGCTGCAGGAAGCAGAGCTCTGGGTGTGTCTCCACCCCTCTCTTCCTCACCCTCTGCACCGGTGTGGGTCCTGACCTCAGGCTCAGCCTCCACAGGACCCTAAGCCTGGCCATGATCCTGAACTCAGCCTAGAAGTTGCTGAGAGTGAGCCACACATGTTCCTGAACCTGCAGGCTCTTTGGTCTTCTAAAGTCTCAGCTGCTCCCAACAGAGGTGGCCATGAGATACCTGTGCCCCACCTGCTCCAGAAGGAGTAGGGCAGGCTACAGAACAGAGAAGGAGCAGGAACTAAGCCAGGCCGTGTAAAGTGCCAACACAGGCCCCCACCCCAATTCCCACAGATTATCCAGCTCTAACCTGGGGCACGGCCCCGCTGATCCCACCACTTGCAGGCTGAGGTGAGTGCCTCATGATGCCCAGGCCATGATGGGAGACAGCAGTGTACCAGGTGGACACAGCCCTGCTGCCAGCCTTACCCTCACACCCCTTCCTTCCCTGCCTTGGTCAAGCCCTGATCCTCAAAGCACAGAATGCAAATTCAGGATGCTTGGATTAACTCCTGGATTTGCCATTGCTTTTCTCTACTGTCTTGAGCAACTCAGTCTTTCTGTTCTCAACTTAACTTTCTGAGAAATGGGAAAGCATACACTGACTTTAAGGGTTTTTTTCTAATTAAATAATACAGATAAAAGGACCCTATAAATTAAAGAGAAACTTGAGAGGCATCTGAACGAGGGGCAGAGTTCTTAGAATACTGTTCTTCCTCAGAAAGGGTACAGGAAAGAGGCTCGGCCAAGAGCATGTTTTCTGCATGATGGGAATGGGCTTCACCTTTCATCGAAACTCCAGACCAGGCTATTGTAGAAATCCTCCCACCAGAAATTCCAAACCTTTGTGATGAAATAAAATAACTAAAATCGAGATAATAATGATGATGATGATGATAATGGCAATGATGGCTGTGGTGGTGATGGAGGTGGTGATGGAGGTGGTGGTGGTGATGGTGGTGGTGATGGAGGAGGTGGTGAGGAAGGTGGTGGTGATGGAGGAGGTGGTGAGGAAGGTGGTGGTGATGGAGATGGTGGTGATGGTGATGATGGCAGTGGTAATGGTGGTGGTGGTGATGGAGTTGGTGGTGATGGTGGTGGTGATAGAGATGATGGTGATGGAAGTGATGGTGGTGGTGATAGAGATGGTGGTGGTGATAGAGATGGTGGTGATGGACGTGATGGTGGTGGTAATGGTGATGATGCGATGGTTGTGGTGGTGATGCTGGTGGTGATGGTGTGGAGGTGGTGGTGATGGACTTGGTGGTGATGGTGATGATGGTGGTGGTGGGGATGGAGTTGGTGATGGTGATGGTGGTGGTGGTGATGGAGTTGGTAGTGATGGTGGTAGTGATGGAGGTGGTGCTGGTGATGGCAGTGGTGATAGAGATGGTGGCGATGGTTGTGGTGGTGACGCTGGTGGTGATGGTGATGATGCTGGTGGTGATGATGATGGTGATGATGCAAGTGGACAATTAAGCTTTAGTGCCAGAAACATCATGTATTCCCAGTGAGTTGTAGTTTCTTCTATTGGGTGGAAAGAGCATCAGTCTTGGTTCTTAAATACATAGGAACTCTGGGTTCCTATAGGGGGCCACAAACGTTTCTCTGCACCTTGACACTTTGCAGAGGACCTACAGCTCATTCTGCTCTCTCCTTTCTTCCAAAAACCTTGATTCACAGAAAGGCATTTAAATCCTCAGTCAGGGTTATAGTAATTGCACCTGCCCCACCTCCCTGGAACACCACATTTGTAACCTCGCTGCACTGGGCAGAGCAGGGCAGGGTGTGTTACACTGGTATAGAGTCAGGCCGGACTCCCCAGTCCCCAATTTTTCCCTCTCTCCCTTTGCCTCCTTGCTCACTGCACAGGTGCTGCCCCCAGGGTCTCAGCAATTCATCAAGCCCCGGGGCTCTGGGTCCAGCCTGGCCTGACTCTGAGCTCAGCAGGGCCCTGCCTATGGTGGGCAGGATGCTCAGGACCCTGCTGCAGGTGGATGGACTGGCGGCTGAAATCCCCCACACTGTGCTCCTGTGCTCACACTGCCCTAAGGGCCCTTCCATGCCTGGAACGGTGTCTAGGCCAGGCATGTGGGAAGATTTTCTTGGAGGTCAGTTTCTCAGTTTTAAGACTTTCCTCTTTTCTCTCTCTGTAGGCTCCGTGGCCTCCTATGAGCTGACTCAGCCACCCTCGATGTCAGTGTCCCCGAGACAGACAGGCAGGATCACCTGCTCTAGAGATATGCTGGAGGATAAATATCCTTCCTGGTGCCAGCAGAAGCCGGGACAGGCCCCTGTGCTGGTCATCTATGAAGACGGCAGTCAACCATCAGGGATCCCTGAGTGATTCTCTGGCTCCAACTCAGGGAACACAGCCACCCTGACCATCAGCAGGGACCAGGCTGGGGACAAGGCTATTACTGTGCTACAGATCATGGGAGTGGGAGCAGCTGACAGTGACTCACAGTGACATGGACAGATAGGGACACAGGACAGAAGCCTCTCCCCCAACCTGGCTGTCGCTCTGACCCACCCTCAGCAATGACATGGCCTTCATTTCAACTGACTGCCTGTTTCTCCTGCAGCCCAAGCAACAGGAGAATGGTGTCAGACTTCCATTTGTATTGTAGTTTTCACAAATAATTCATCTGAAGTCCAAACATCTTGCCACTTGAAATGCAAGCCTCTGCAGAGACCAGCGCACAGGTTCAGGGGACAGAAAATGTCTCGAGAGAGTTTGATTCCTGCATTGGTGACCAAGTCTTTCTCCTCCCTTTCAACCCAGACTGTGGCAAGAGCAGCCCCTACAGGCAGCTGAGTCTATGGGGAGAAGCTGTTTCAACAGGGACCCTGAAAATTTGGGCTGAGGATTTTCCCATGCCCTCCCCTGGCAGGCTGGTCCCAAGATGCTCAGAAGAGGTGACTGTTACGGGTTCAGGGCCTCCACGGTCCTCCTTTTTTCTCTCCATCACAAGTGACCTTTGGATTGTCACACCCCTCTCAGTCCCTGTCATTCTCTGTCAAGTGCTTTTTGCAGATTCTGTGCTCCAAGGTCCTAGATCTGTAGAATTTCAGGGTAAGAAGTGCTGGTCACCCACAGGGGGCCCCAGGCAGCTGTCACAGGCAATAGTGTAGCTCCCCATAGGGCTTCATCATGGGCTCTGAGTGGAGGAGAGAAACCACCCCCCCGAGTGTCTTCAGTCCCAGGTGAACTAGGAAGAAGCCACTGGGCTCAGGTGAACACACCTGAGCCTCCCCTTTTCCTGGCCTAGCAGCATCATCCTGGATGCCCCTGTATGTGCTAAGCAGCCACCAAAGAACCCAATTAATTACCTGGAAATTTTCCCTCATCACACATGACTACAAAAGACTTGTGCCCAAATTACTCATTTATTAAAATAGCACAGTGAGCCTAAACTGGCTTGAATCCGGGACCCCTTTCAGGTTTGCCACTGTCTTCAGAGCCTCACACACACCAGACTCTTCCCACAGGGACCCAACTCCACCGTTCCCCACACAGCTCCTGGGATTCATTCCTTCTTTCAGTCCTGACAGTGGTTGCAGAGACACTTCCCCATTAAGGTATCCCCTGGCTCTTAATATAACATGTCCTGCCTGTCATTTTCTGGCCAAATCTTTTAAATTTTCTGCATAATGCTTGTAACTGTAAGGTTCTTTCCTGTCATTATTTTATTAATTGACTGATTTGTGTTAATTATTTTCCTAACTGGTCAGCAATACTTTTTAACCACAAGAGCACACATATGAAAATCAGATGCACAAAACAGCTAAGGGCATATTTCTCCCTGCAATAATACCCACCACTTTCAGGAAGACACCAGGGTCTTTCTCACTTTCTGTTCCACCATCCATATGATGTTGGCTTTGTTTCTGTCCTTGCTGATGTAAGACCTCAGGGTGGCTGCTGCGGCTCCAGCTATCACTCCCATATTCAAGAAGAAAAGTGCCCCATGAATCCAGTGGGTTTCTTTCCTTCACAAGAGCAAAACTTTCCTGAGAAGAACCTCACCCACTGACCCCCCACCCCACTGACCAGGCCTGAGCCACATGGTCAGTCTCCATTGAGAAGCACCTGGGAATTGGCCGGGCGTGGTGGCTCATGCCTATAATTATTCCCAGCACTTTGGGAGGCAGAGGCGGGCAGGTCACCTGAGGTCGGGAGTTCGAGACCAGCCTGACCAACATGGAGAAACCCCATCTGTACTAACAATACAAACATTAGCTGGGGGTCGGGGCGCATGCCTGTAATCTCAGCTACTCAGGAGGCTGAGGCAGGAGAATCACTTGAACCTGGGAGACGGAGGTTGCATGAGCCAAGATTATGCCACTGCACTCCAGCCTGGGCAACAAGAGCAAAACTCCGTCTCAAAATAAAATAAAATAAATAAAAGGAAAAGAAAAGAAAAGAAAAAGAGAAGTACCTGAGGATCACAGGTCTGTCTTTTCAGTGAATATAGAAGACAATGCTCAGGTTGAAGGTGGTCGGGACTATCTGCTTGGTCTGCAAACCCAGTGTTTACTGAATGGCGGAACCCACATGATGAGCAACTAACTTCAAGAAGGCTGTGTCTCATTCGTGCTGCATTTCCAGCATGGAACGTGACCCAGACCAGAGTGGGTGGTGATAAACATTTGTTGGGTGCATGTTTTTCTGTCTCTTACTTTGGAACAGCAGCCACCACTGAATGTTGGCTCTGTACCTAAAGCGGGCAGCAAAAAGAGGCTGTCCTTGAATTCTGTGAGCCCACTCCCCTGTGCCGAGCCCTGATATCACCTCCCATGGTCACCCACAACTCAGAGTCATGTGCAGGCAGCCTCAGGTCGACCTGCCTTCTCCTCCAAATTCTCACGTTCATATTCTCGTGAGTAACCTGCACCCCTTGCACCTGGTGTTGAGGCAGGCTTGGGTCACACAGAAAAGAGGAATGCCGCCCTTGTGGCCAGTAGTCCACAGATCAGGGAGTCAGGGACATGATCAGCAGGTTCTGGTTCTACACCTGGACCCAGGAGGCCCCCAAGTCTCCAGTAGCCAGTGTAGAGTGGCCACCAGGGGATGCAGAGTCACCTGGCAAAGCTACCTGGAGATGGGGTGGACCTGGGTGACAGGGGGAAGCTGATGCTCAGGGAGAGTCAGTGAGCACCACCCAAGACCTAGAAAGGAAGGCGGCATTCATCTACAGCATTGTTCTTAACACTGAGGTACAAATTCTCCACGTGTTTCTCAGTTTCGTCTCTGGCTGATGTTGCATATTTGACACAGATCCAGACACTGCTTCCCCACCACACACTGGCCCACTCTTCTGTGATAAAACACTGTCACTGCCACAAATGCCGTCCTCCCTGTAGGCACATTTGTTTCATCTCCCTCCTGTTTGCTCTGAGAGCCTCCTCATTCTGCTAGACAGCAAAGATTTCTTTGAGCATGGAAGCTGTACCTGACTCTGACCACACACTGGGAGTACTGAGGCACAGAACCTGTACCCTGCTCCAGGAACTCACAGCCAAGGCCAGGAACTTACAGCATCTGCTGGATCTTTCAATACTCCATGTGAACATGAGAAGGGTGACGTTGATTCTGGGAGCCACCACTCAGAAGCAACAACAGGTCCCTGCGCATGTGCAAGCCTCATGGTGTCACCTGCAGAGTGGGATCACGAGGATCACTGCACTGGGCTGAAAAGTGCCCTCCAGAGGGGAAGCTCCAAATGCACCTACATCTGGACACTGCCACAAAATGTTTAAGGAAAGGACAGCCCATCCCTGGATTCCTAAATTATCCACATCACTCCTGAGCCAGGATCCAACAGAGAAAGGACCTGAAGTCCCAAAATAACCCCCCAGTTGCCACTGTGACTCCCTGGCCACCTCCAGACAGGACAAGGGATGGCCACACGGGCAGGACATTTGATTGCCTGGAAGATGCACACAGAATGCCCCTCAGAGCTTTGCATGGCCAGGGCAGCTCAGGAGTGAGGCCAGGACCCCACAGTCTATAGTGGAGACAGCAGCCCAGATGAGGGGATCAGTAGGAGAAGAATTCTCTGCACTGGGAGTGGGTCTGCAGGACCCACCCCTCCTTTCTCTGTGTCCCTTGGGGTTGAGCCCTTCTCTGGAAACGACAAAGCTCTTCCAGCAGTAGCCCCCAACTCTGCTGATTTCCATCATGGGTTGCTCGCTCCAGTAACGGGATAAGAGAGGTCTTGGAGGAACCTGCCCAGCCTGGGCCTCAGGAAGCAGCATCAAGGGTGCCTCAACCATGGCCTGGATTGCTCTCCTCCTTGGCCTCCTCGCTCACTGCACAGGTGCTGCCTCCAGGATCCCAGCCAGCCGCCAAGCCCTGGGGCTCTGGGTCCAGCCTGGACCTGACTCTGAGCTCAGCAGGGCCCTGCCTGTAGTGGGCAGGATGTTCATGACCCTGCTGCAGAGGGAGGAGCTGGTGAGGCTGAAATTCCCCCACACTGCACTCCTGGGCTCACACGGCCCTAAGGGCTCTTTCATCCTGGAGCTGTGTCCAGGCCAGACAAGTGGGAAATTTTCTTGGAGGTCAGCTCCTCAGTTTCAAGCCTTTCCTCTTCCATTTTCTCTTCTTGTAGCTTCTGTGGCCTCCTATGTGCTGAATCAGCCGCCCTCAATGTCAGTGTCCCTGGGACAGACAGCCAGGATCACCTGCTCTGGAGATAAACTGGGGAATAAATATACTTTCTGGTATTAGCAGAAGCCAGGCCAGGCCGCTTAGCTTGTCATCTACAGTGATAGCCACTGGCCCTCAGGGATCACTGAGTGATTCTCTGGCTCCAATTTGGAGAGCACAGCCACCTTGACCATCAGTGGGGTTGAGACTGGGGATGAGGCTATTACTGTGCTGCAGACCATGGCGGTGGGAGCAGCTCGCAGTGACTCCCGGTGACACAGACAGATGAAGACATGAGACAGAAACCTCTCTCCCAACCTGGCTGTCACTCTCAGGCTGCTCCCTGAGCAATGACCGTGACTTTCATTTCAAGCGAGGCTGCCTATTTCTTCTGCAACCCAAACAACAGGAGAATCCTGTCAAATTTCCATTTGTATCATGGTTTTCACAAAGAATTCATTTCAAACCCAAACACCTTGCCACGTGAAATCCAAACCTCTGCGGAGACCAACGTGCCGGTAAAATATCTCTAGAGAGGTTGGTTCCTGCACCGGGGACCAACAGGTTTTCCTATCCCTTTCAACCCAGAGTGTGCCACGCGCGCCCCCTATAGGCAGCTGGAAGAGCCCACAGGGAGATGCTGTCTCCATAGGGAGGGACCCTGAGTATTTGGGCTGAGGATTTTCCCATGCCCTCCCCTGGCAGGCTGGTCCCAAGACACCCAGATGTTATCGTTACGGGTCCAGGGCCTCCGTAATCCTTTTCTCTGTCCTTCCCAAGTGACCTTGGGATTGTCACACCCCCTCTCAGCCTCTTCCCTTCTCTGTCAAGTGCATTTTGCAGATTGCATGCTCCCTGGTCCTAAATAAATGATTCAGAGAAAGCAATGCTGGTCACCCACATGGAATTTCAGACAGCTGGCCTAGGGCCAGAGACACAGGCAGCAGTGCAGGTCCCCACAGAGCTGCATGGTGGGCACCAGGTGGAGGGGAGGAACCAGGAACCACTCCCCGGAGTGTCTTCAGCCCCAGGTGAACTAGGAAGGGGTCAGCGGGCTGGCCTGAATCCACCTCAGCCTCCCCTGTTTCTGGCCCAGCAGCATCATCCAGGAGGCCCCTATATGTACTAGGCATTCTCCAAAGAACTTGATTAATTACCTGGAAATTTCCTGTCACCACACCTGACTACACATGACTCGCCCTCAAATTGCTCATTTGTTAAAACAGCACAATGAGCCTACACTGGCTTGAATCTGGAACCTGAGACTTGCCACTGCCCTTTCAGATCCTCACACGCACCAGACACTTCCCACAGGGCCGTGACCCCACCGTTTCCCACAGCTCCAGGAACTCGCTCCTACTTTCAAACCTGACAGCAGCTTCAGAGACACCTCCCAATGAAAGTATCCCTAAGCTCGTATTCTAATATGGCCTGCTTGTCATTTTCTGCCTAAAACTTTTTAATTATCTGCAAAACATTTACAACTATAGAGTTCTTTGCCTATTGTTATTTTCTTAATTGAATGATTTGTGTTATTTTCCTAATTGTCAAAAATGCTTTCTTACCACAAGAACACACACATGAAAACTGGGCACAAACAGCTAGAGGCATATTTCCTTCTGCAATAACACCCACCACTACCGTGAACACACTGGGGTCTCTTTCTATTCCACTATCCCTATAACGTCGGCTTTCTTGTCATCCTTGCTGTTGTAAGACCTCAGGGCGGCTGCTGCAGCTCCAGCTATCACACCTGTATTGAAGAGGAAAAGGGCCGCACAAATCTGTTGTGTTCCTCCCCTTCACAACAAAAACTTCCTAAGAAGAACCCCACCCACTGAATCTCACAACCCATTGACCAGTCCTTGGCCACAAGGTCAATTCCAGCTAAAAAGGACCTGGGAATCACAGGCACCGGTGTCTTCAGTGAATTATACAGGACGATGCTGAGGTGGAAGGTGTCAGGGACTATCTGCTAGGTCTGTAAACCCTGTGTTTACTGTACGGTGGAGCCAACATGATAAGCAACTCACTTCAAGAAGGGTGTGTCTTGTTCCTGCTGAGTTCCCAGCATGGAACGTATCCCAGACCAGAGTGGGTCTGGATAAACATTCGTTGTGGTTCATGCTGTTTTGTCTCTGATATTGATGCAGCAGCCATCACAGCACGTTGGCCCTGCATCCACAGCCGGCACCAGTAAAAGCCAATCCCCAAGTCCTGTGACTCGCATCTTCCATCCAAAGCCTTGTATTTCCTCCATAATCACCCATCACCCAGAGACATGTGCAGGCAACCACAGGTGGCCCTGCCTTCTCCTTGGTCAAATAGTCATGTTCATATTGTCACGCGTAAGCTGAGACCCTTGTACCTGGTCTTCAGACAGTCAAGGGTGACACAGCAAAGGGGATTTCCTCCCCTGGGGTGAGCAGTCCACAGATCAGGGAATCGGAGGCCTGAGCAGCTCGTTCTGAATCCACACCTGGACCAAGGAGGCCCCTGAGCCTCCAGCTGCCAATGCGGAGCAGCCACAAGGGTGAGGCAGAGAGTCACCTGGCAAAGCCACTTGGGGTTGTGGTAGGCCTGCGTGACAAGGAGATGCTGACAGGCAGGGAGGGTCAGTGACCATCACCTGACACCCAGAGGAAAAGATAGCATTTTTTCCACTAAGGTACAGATTCTCCAAACCTTGTGTTTCTCAGCTCCATCTCTTGTCGAGGTTGCATACGTGCCATAGGTGTAGATACTTGGCTGCCCCACACCCGTTGGGCTGCTCTTCTGTGCTAAAATGCTGTCACTGCCACGGAGCTCGCCTTTGGTTTAGTGTCTTTCACCTCCCTCCTATTTCCTCTCAGAGCCCCTCATTCTGCTAGACAGCAAAGATTTCTTCCAGCACGGAAGCTGTACAGCACCTGTCCCCGCCCCGAGAACTCACAGCCAAGGCCAGAAACTTACAGCATCTGCTGAATCTCGCAACACTCCATGCGCACATGCCACGGGTGAAGTTTCTCCTGTGAACCACCACTCAGAAGCAACGGCAGGTCCCTGCACATGTGGCTGCCGCATAATGTCACCTGTAGAGTGGGGTGGCAGGGTCACTGCATCGCATTCAAAAGTGTCCTCCAGAAGGGAAGCTACAACTTCACCTCACATCTAGACTCTGCCACAAAACATTTAAGGACAGCACTTTCCTGCAGTCCTTAAATACCCACACTATTCCTGAGCCAGGTGCCAACAGAGAGAGGACCTGAGGTCCCAGGATAATCCTTCAGTTGCTATTTGACTCTCTGGCCACCTCCAGGCAAGATAAGGAATGACCACATGGGCATGACATCAGATACCCCGGAAAATGCACACAGAATTCCCCTCAGAGCTCTGCATGGCCAGGCCAACTCAGAAGTGAGGCCAGGACACCACAGCCTACAGCGGAGATGTCAGCCCAGACTACGGCGCCAGCAAGAGAAAGAGAATCCCGTGGACTGAGGGTGGGTCTTACTGAGCCACCCCAACCTCTCTGTGTTCCTTGGTGCTGAACCCTTCTAGAAACCACAAATCTCCAGCAGCAGCCCCTGACTCTGCTGATTTGCATAATGGGCCGCTCTCTCCAGCAAGGGGATAAGAGAGGCCTGAGAGGAACCTGCCCAGCCTGGCTTCAGAAGCAGCATCTGGGACATGTCAGCCATGGCCTGGACGCCTCTCCTCCTCAGCTTCCTCGCTCACTGCACAGGTGCTGCTTCTAGGGTCCCTGCCACCTACCCAGCCCCAGGGTTCTGGGTCCAGCCTGGCCCTAACTGAGCTCAGGAGGGTCCTGCCTGTCCTGCTGCAGGGCGAAGGGCTGGTGGGGCTGAAATCCACCCCCTCACACACTATCCTCACTGGCTTGGGTATGCCTGACAGGCTGCACCTGCCATGAGCAAGGAGGAACGCAGGCAGAATCTCCCTGTAGACTGGGACATCCTGTCCTTACTCCTGAGCTGGCCTGGCCATGCAGCGCTCTGGGGAATTCTGTCTTCCATTTTCCCATTTGTTCAAAGTCCCCATCCTTACATGCACTTGAACCACGGGGGCTGAGATCAATGGGATGGAGTGAACTGTGGGCCCACAGAGTATCTGGACTTGATTCCAGGTACAAAAGATAAGGAAATGTCTTAGAACTTGGCCTTTCGTTCTCAAGCCCACCTGTCTTTTCTCCTCTTGCAGGCTCTGTGGCCTCCTATGAGCTGACTCAGCCACCCTCAGTGTCGGTGTCCCCAGGACAGACAGCCAGCATCACCTGCTCTGGAGATAAACTGGGGGATGCATATGCTTACTGGTACCAGCAGAAGCCAGGCCAGGCCCCTGTGCTGGTCATCTATACCGATAGCAACCGGCCCTCAGGGATCCCTGAGCGATTCTCTGGCTCCAACTCGGGGAACACCGCCACCCTGACCATCAGCAGGGTCGAGGCTGGGGATGAGGCTGACTATTACTGTGCTGCAAGCTATGGCAGTGGGAGCAGCTGGCAGTGACTCACAGTAACGTGAACAGATGGAGACATGGAACAGAAACCTCAGCCTTAACCTGATGTCACTCTCAGCCGCCCTCTGAGCGATGACCGTGACCTTCATTTCAACTGACTGCCTGTTTCTCCTGCAGTCCAAACAACAGAAAATTTGTGTCCGATTTTTATTTTTATCGTGGTTTTCACAAAATATTCATTTCAAACCCTAACATCTTGCACTTGAAATCCAAGCCTCTGCAGAGACCAGCGGGCAGTTTCAGAGGATGGAGAATGTCTCTACAGAGCTTGGCTCCTGCATTGGTGACCAACAGTCTTTCCCCTCCCTTTCAACCCAGAGTGTGGCAGGTGCGCCCCCTACAGGCAGCTGAAAAAGCTGACAGGGAGAAGGGCTCTCCTTAGGGACCCTGACAATTTGGGCTGAGGATTTTCCCTCCCCTAGCATGCTGGACCCAAGAGATGTTATTGTTACAGGTCCAGGGCCTCTGTGATCCTCCCTTTTCTCTCCTCCCCAAATGACCATGTGATTATCACTTTCCCTCTCAGCTCCTTTCCTTCTCCATCAAGTGCACTTCGTAGATTCTGTGCTCCCAGGTTCTAGATCTGTAGAATTTCAAGGAAAGCAGTGCTGCTCACCCACATGGAATCCCAGACAGCTGACTGAGGACTAGAGGCACAGGCAGCAGTGTGGGTCCCCACAGAGCTGCATGGTGGGCACCGGGAAGACTGGAGGAACCAGGAACCACTCCCCTGAGGGTCTTCAGCCCTAAGTGAACTAGGGAGGGATCAGCAGGCTGGGCTTAACCCACCAGGGCCTCCCCTGTCCCTGTCCCAGCAGCATTGTCTTACAATTTTCTTTATGTGCTAAGCAACCACCAAAGAAACTGTCTAATTACCTGGAAATTTCCCCTAATCACACCTAACTGCACATGACTCTTGCCCCAAATTACTCATTTATTAAAATAGCTAAGAGCTTAAACTGACTTGAATCTGGGACCCCTTTCAGGTTTGCCGAGTACTCTGGGATCGTCACACACACCAGAGCCTTCCCACAGGAGCCTGACTCTGCCATTCCCCCCACAGCTTCCGGGACTCGTTTCTTCTGTCAGTCCTGATAGCAGTTCCAGAGACACCTTGCAATTTAGGTGTCTCCAGGCTCTTATTATAAAACAGACAGCCTGTCATTTTCTGCCTAATTCCTTTCAGTTTTCTGCATAGTGTTTACAACTGTAGGATTATTTGCCTGTCATTATTTTATTAATTGATTGACTTGTGTTCATTAGTTTTCTACTTGATCAGGAATGTGTTTATACCACAAAGGCACATATATGAAAAACGGAGGCACAAATAGCTAAGGGCGTATTTCTCCCTGCAACAATACCCACCAGTTACATGAAAATACCGAGTCTTTCTCATTCTCTATTCCACCATCCCTGTTATGTTGGTGATGTTTTCATCCTTGCTGATGTAAGACCTCAGGGTAGCTGCTCCAGCTCCAGCTATCACACCTATAGCCAAGAGGAAGAGGGCCTGATGAATCCAATGGGTTTTTCTTTACAAAACTTTCCTAAGAAACACCTCACCCATTCACTCTCACATTCCATTGAGCAGGCCTGAGCTACACGGTCAATTCTGGCTGAAAAGGACCTGGGAATCACAGGCATCGGTGTTTCCAGTGAACATACAAGACAGTGCTCAGGTGGAAGGTGGCAGGTACTGTCTGCTGGGTCTGTAAACCTAGTGTTTACTGAACAGCCGAACCCACATGATGAGCAACTCACTTCAAGAAGGCAGTGTCTTCTTCCTGCCGAATTCCCAGCATGAAATATGTCCCAGACCAGAGTGGGTCTGGATAAACAATTGTTGGGTTCATGTTATTTTGTCTCTAAGCATGACATTAGTGCAGCAGCCACCACTGCTCAATGGCCCTGCATCCACAGCGGGCACCAGTAACAGCCAGTCCCTAAGTCCTGTGACCCGCATCTTCGGTCCCAAGCCCTGGTATTACCCCCAAAATCACAGAGACGTGTGCAGGCAGCCTCAAGTATACCTGCCTCCTCTTCTTCCAAATAGTCATGTTTCTACTGTCATGGGCAATCTGCACCCCTTGCACCTGGTACTGAGGCAGGCAGGGGCCACACAGAGAAGAGGAATTTCTCCCCTGGGGCTGGCAGTCCCGAGGGGAGAATGAGGGAATCAAGGACCTGAGCAGCAGGTTCTGATTCTACACGTGGACCCAGGAGAGGAAGAACAGAGTCACGTTGGGACGGGGTGGAGCTGGGTGACACAGGGATGTTGACATGCAGGGAGAATCAGCGACCAACACCTAAGACCTGGAAAGAAAGGTGTCATTTTCTACAGCATCGTCCTTAACACTGAGGTACAAATCCTCCAGCCTTTGTGTTTCTCAGCTACGTCTCTGGCCGATGTTGCATGTGTGACACAGATGCAGACACTCTGCTTCCTCCCACACACTGGCCCACTCTTCTGGGCTGAAACACTGTCACTGCCACAAACGCCGTCCTCCCTTGTGGTCACATGTGTTTCATATCCCTCCCGTATGCTCTGAGAGCCTTTCTATCCTGCTACACAGCAAACACTTCTTTCAGCATCCAAGCTGCACCTGACCCTGATCACACACTGGGGATACTGAGGCACAGCACCTGTGCCCTATGCCAAGAGCTCACAGCCAAGGCCAGAACGCACAGCATCTGCTGGATCTTTCAACACTCTGTGTGCACATGACAAGGGTGACGTTTCTTCTGGGAACCACCACTCACAGGCAATGGCAGGTCCCTGCACATCTGTAAGCCCCATGGTGTCACCTGTAGAGTGGGGTCACTAGGGCCACTGCATTGGCTCGAAAGGTACTCTCTAGAGGTGGAACTAGAACTATATCTATCATCTGGACTCTGCAACAACTATGTAAGGACAGGACACCCCTGGAGTGCTAGATTACCCACATCACTCCTGAGCCAGGATCCAACAGCGGAAGAACCTGAGGATAATTCCACAGTGGCCATGTGACTCCCTGGCCACCTATGGGCAGGACAAGGAATGACCGACCACATGGACAGGACATCAGATTCTCTGCAAAATGCACACAGAAATCCCCTCAGAGCTCTGCATGGCCAGACCAGCTCAGGAGTGAGGCCAAGACACAGCCTGCAGTAAAGATTTCAGCCCACACTATGAGACCAGCAGGAGAAGGAGAATTCTGTAGGCTGAGGGTGGGTATGCAGGGTCCACCCCTCCCCTCTCTGTGTCCCTTGAGGCTGAGCACTTCTCTGGAAACCATAAAGCTCCTGGAGTCCCCTATACGTGCTAAGCAACTGCCAAATAATCTGATTAATTACCTGGAAATTTCCCCTCACCATACCTGAGTACACAGGACTCCTGCTCCCAAATTACTAATTTGTTAAAATGGCACAATAGGTCTAAATAGCCTGAATCCGGGACCCCTTTCAGGTTTGCCGCTGTCCTCTCAGGTCCTCACACACACCAGACTCTCCACAGCGGCCTGACTCCGCGATTCCCCGCACAGATCCCGGGACTCGTTTTCCTCTATCAGTCCTGACAGCAGTTCCAAAGACACTTCCCCATTAAGGTGTCCCCAGGCTCTTAATATAATACGACCTGCCTGTTATTTTCTGCCTAAATCTTTTTAATTATCCCCATAGCATTTACAACTGTAGGAATCTTTGCCTATGGGTCAGAGTGACTTCAGGGGTCTTATTGCTCGGCCCAGACAGAAGATGTTTCCAGTTGTGAAAAATTACTTCAGGGACAATAAGGACAGAGATTCCCCTCTCTGGACACCAGTAGTTGATGTGCCTAGAGTACTCCTCGTACCAGGCAGGGGAGAGAGTCCTCAACAGAGGAAGTTCTAAGTGTCACCTAGATTTGGGGCCTCGGGGCCTGTATCAGGGGTAGGTGATGTCACAGTGAGTTGATGCTCTACAGCCCCTTCCCTAGGAGGTGGCAGAGGGAGGAGCTGGGGGTCATCTGAGGTGTGAGTGAGTCCAACCCTGAGGGTCTTCCCAAGCTGCAGGTCCCTGGGTGTAGAGGGAAGAGGTTCTGGTCAGACAGGCCTGGTGTTGAATCCTGGTCCATTTATTCATTTGGTCAAGAAATACTCATGGAGGGCCCACTATGTGCCAGGTGCCAAGTCAGGTGACTGGGGACACAGTGTTGAGTGGGACAGTTGGCCCCTTCACTGCTGGAGGTATGATATTCTCAAGCCGGGACTCAGGGCTCTACGATTGTATGTCAGATATACAGCCTCTATGTGCATGTCTCCAGAGACTGGTTTCCTGGAGTTCCAAGTGACAGCCATCATTCGCCTTGAATGCGAAAGTTAAAAGAGCATCCAAAAACATAGTGACGCAGATCAATAATATTTAATGCAATATTTTCAAAAATCGAAATTAATGCCCAAAAAACCCACAATGCACAAAATTTGACGATCTGACTCACTCGCCTCAGTGGTTTCCCTCTTGGTCCTACCCACAGTCCCACAGGTGAGTGAGTGACCACGCGAATGCAAACCCAGAGTCAGGCTCCTGCACCCCCTTCTGCCCGGTCACCAGAGCCCTCCCCTGGGTCTCCACCTTCCTCTTCTGAAGAGCTCCAGTCGGTTAGTGCTCAGGTTTCTACTCCTGGTCTCTTCTGCCCCCTACTGGACTCTCCCCTTCTAGCTGCACTCCAGGCAGCTGGTGGAGGTTAAAGAACAGAAACGTCCCCAAACTCCACCCTCCAGTTCCAGGCTGGCTCCACCCCTTGTCCAACAAGTCTGGTCCTCCCAGGTCTCTAGTTGCTATTGGTAAGTCCCGAGGCACAGTCTTTACACCAAGTCGCTGTGTGCCTCAGACAAGAAACTCTCCCTCTCTGAGCCTCTGTTTCCACATCAGTAGAAGGAGCTAGAAGGCCTCCCTGCCGGGTTGGCAAGTCTACTCTGTGACATCTACAAAGGGAGCAGGGATCACTCCCACTTCCTGGAGGAGAGCTGGGGTGGAGGCTGTAACCCAGGATCACCAGAGGAGCTGGGGTCTTTGGGGTTCCTGAGGATTTCTCAGAGGGGAATGAGGAGCTGCAGAGCCACCTTCTACCTCTAGGGACTCAGAGATCCAGAACCTTTGTCACTTCCCCAGCCAATACTTTGTCATCCTGTGCCTCAGACTCTCCCAGATCCCAACAATGAGAAGCTCAAGATGAGACAAGAAAGACCAGCCAGCTTGAATTTGGGGATGGTGGGGAGTGGGGAGCTGGGAATCCCTGTACCTGGAAGAGAGGAGTCTGCAGTGTTTACAGGTAGAGTTTCTGCGACGTGGGGGCTGCAGACTGGGCAGGGGACTGACCAGCAGGAGGCCAAGGTGGGGGACACCCTCAGACATGGAATAGAAGCAACTGGATGGGGTACACCCCGCTGCTTTGGGAAAGAAGGGCCAGGGCAGGACCCAGAGGGCTCTGCAGAGGCACAACAGACCCTGAGCAGGGGGTCCACCAAGCAGGACAGCTGGACTTGGCCTCCTCTGTCCAAGCCTGGATCCAGCCCTTCCACATGTCAGTCCAGGAGGGCAGGGGGCAGGCCTGGGTGGCCAGAGCTGCAGCTGCACCTACTGGGGAGGCCTAGTCCAGTCCTCTAGGGTCCCCAGCCAGACTCGGATTTCCGACTGCAACCACCATGGGAGGATGTGGTCTGCGGTGGTGACGTCTGCCCAGAGGCCACAGCAGGTGCAGGGGTGGGGGTAGGGGCAGCAGCTGGGGATACTACATTTAGGGACAGCCCTTTTTATCCCCAAGACCTGGGACTTTCCCTGGTAGGAGCCACAGCTTCTGGGTCCTGAGCAGGGCATGAGTGTCATACCCACAGAGGGCCTGGGAGGGAGCAGCTTCAGCCTAGACCCTCAGGGCAGACCCTTCCCCAGCCCCCATAACACAAAGAGCCCAAGATCAGAGGCAGGAACAGGCCAAGCTCCCCAGGGGAGAAGAAGGTGTGCTGGACCAGGGGTTTCCTAGGGCCCTCCCTTGTGCCCTGAATGATGTCTATTAGGGCACCTACACAACGTTACAGATCAGTGCCTTGCCTATCTCCAAGGACAGGGATGTGTGGTGATTATTTGTATAATCCAGCCCCCAGCACCTGGGCCTCAAAAGTTGCCCAAGCAATACGTATAAAGATCCAGCCTGGAAATCTTTGAAAACTGATTCGATGAGTCGAACCATTAAGTCATGATCACCATCCTCAACTTCATCTCTTTCTTCCTCCTCCTCCTCATTATCATCACCTTCAAGAACTGTGAAGGGTCTGAGACTTCATCCTATTTGCAGACTAAAATGTAAGCCTGCCACAGTGTCATGGATGCTGGCAGAAGATACAAGATTCCTGGGTCAGAGACAATGGACAATCTGTCTTTCACAGCAATAGCAGTTGCCAAGGTATCAGCATTGTCTTGCACCAGTTCAACAAGGTGATGCAAAGAAGGCCAGGTGACATCTGCGTGCCAGAGCTCAGGGATCTTAAACATTTTATACTTTATAGTAAGCATATCTGCCTTTTGCTCCAAAGAGAGGCACTCTCTGTACCTTCCAAGGTTGTTTACTCTACAAATATCCTTGAAAAGATAATCCACAAGAAAGGCAATCAGTGCCTTTGCCTGAGAAACATGAAGAAATGCAGAGATCCATAGTAGACCACTGTCTCCCAACAACCATCAACTTTATCAATGAAATGAAGTCTCGGGCTATTTATCTGTTACCACAGCCCTCAAAAATGTCTGGCTTGATTGTCACCAAATGTATCAGGGAAGTTAAGGAGTATCTGACTCAAAATATGAACCAAGCAATTCTCAAAGGGGCCTTCCAGGAAATTCACTTTAGGAAGTCCTACGAGGCTCCTCTGAGAGTTGCTAAAACAAAACATTGACAGTCCTAGAGGGCTGCAGATCCGAACTTGAGCAGATATTTTTAAAGATTTTGTGGCAGAAAAAGTAACTGGAAAGCAAGAGGGCAGACCCTCACTGCAGTTCTGTAAGGTGACAGAGCAGGGGCCTTTCTCGCCAGAGTATGGGGTCCTGAAGATCTCCTTAAACATTTTTGTACTAGGTTCTCAGGTGCAATAGAAAAGATGGGAGCAGTGAATGGGGGGTAAAGGAGTGCAAATGACACAAGGGGCCACATGAAGCAAAGGAGGTTTATTCAACCAGATTTAGTCCATGTTTAATTGAGCAACTCCTTTGTGATGAGCTCTGGGTTTTCCCATGCACCAAGCAGTGTGTTACCACCTAGACCTGGAGAGCCATGTCATCATCAGGAAAGCACGCCCTAGTGTCATGCAAGGACCAGGCCTCAGATTCCGACTCCAGCCCTACCGCCTGTTGGCCCTATGACATTAAAAAAGTAGGGAATCAGCCTGAGCAGCATTTCCTCATCTTCAAATGTAGGGGACAGTAGATAATCTTAGCTGCCAGGATTAGTGCTTGTAAAGCACCAGGGCTAAAGAGCATTGCTATTATTATTGTATTATGCATCATATTCCCATATCATAGTCAAAAAGGAACCCAACTCAAAGCAACTGCCAGCCCTCTCCTCCTCCACCACTGCTGAATGGAGCCAGATACGAGTATTCTAGGTGGACAGATGAATAGAAATACAGGGGATGAGCCCCTTCCTAGATCCTAGTACAGCTTGCTCCCTACTCAAGGAATGACATTTGGCCCTGCATTCATCTTCTCTGGATGGTAATTTTCTCACCTGTAAAATAGACACTTGCCTCAATGACATCCCACACGTTGTTCTGAATTCCAAAGTAAGAGAAGAACAAAAAGAGAACCAGGATTTGTTCAACACCCACTGAGTGCTTAGCAAACACATGGTTTCTTTAACCCTCATAACCTTCATGCTGCAGAGGAACTCTCCCCATTTTACAGATAAGGAAACAGAGGCCCAGAGGTAACCTAGGTCTGGATAGACTCCACATTTATGATTTCACAACTCTTCCTTGCCTGAAGGATACAGAATCACTCCCTGCAGGGCTCTTGCCTGACTCAAGAAAGGGCCACAGGGTAGCCGGCCGGGCTTAACCCAGCCAAGGAAGGGCTGGTCCCAACTGGCTGGAGTGCAGTGTGCAGTCACGCAGCCTGGAGGACTGATCAGAAAAGAAGCCACAGCTCCAGCCCAGCCCCAACACCCTGAGCTCAAGCCCTTGGGGACTCCTGATGGGCAGCTCTTTAGGCCCTAGGGAGATGCTCCAGAGACCCAGGCTGCCCTTTGGGAAACGGGGAAGGGAAGTGAGTCAGGTGCACACCACCCAGGGCCCCAGGGGCGGGGCAGGGCCAGGCAGGCAGCTGTGGTGGGAGGCAGTTGAGCCCTGGATTGTGACCGCATCAGGGCAGTTGGTAGATGCCCCTCTGGGAGAGATTCCCAGGGGTAACAGCCATGGACGAAGGGCCTGGGCTAGGGACAGGGACCAGAGCCAGTCCAGGGAGAGGACAGAGCCAATGGACTGGGGCGCACTGTAACAGCCCTGCTGGCGAGAGGGACCTGGGCAAGGCCCTCCAGGGAGCCCATGCTGCAAGTCATGGTCAGAGGTGCCCCTGACCCTGAGGGCCAATGAGACCCAAGACAGGCCAAGTGGGTCATGCAACCGCTGAGGAGCTGGGCCCTGGTCCCACGCTGTGCTGGCCCCTGCTGCTGCTGGGTCTGCCCGTGGTCGCCCATGGGCTGCTGCGCCCAATGGCTGCACCGCAGAGCAGGGACCCAGACCCTGGAGCCTCAGGTGGAAGCAGCCGATCCAGCCTGCGGAGCCTGTGGGGCAGGTAAGGAGCGAGAGATTCCAGGGGATGTGGGGTTCCTGCAGCAGAGCTGGGAAAGGTGACCAAGGGGAGATGAACCAGAGGAGTGAGGAGGAAGATTAACCCCTAAGAGGGGCCTGGGCAGACACTGGCTTTAACTAATGGGTTGATATTTGGTCCGTCACAGATTTGTTTGAATTATTGTTTTTAATATCATATTAAGATATTATTTTGCTTGATTTCTAGGTTTTCTGACCCCACTTAAATTTTGCACTAGGGTCAGTGCTTCAATTACCTAGTCCTAGTCCTCTGGGTAGGGCAGGAACAGAGGCAGAGACAGGACGTCCACAGGGGGTGATGGTCACTGTCCCCACAGGGTGCCCAGGCCTGTTCCTCTTCCTCCTCCTCCTCCTCCTCTCTGCCCATGTGCCTCCTGCCCTGTGAGGGCAGGGGGCCACTCCCTGGAGAAGGCAGCAAGGGCTTGGCTTGGTCTCCCCCAAAGCCGTTCATTCACCAACTTGCACATAAATGCTTGCTGGGACCAGGCTCAGGGACACAGGGAAGATGGGCTGAACCGAGGGGAGCTGTCCAGTCATCGGAACAGACCCATGGCCCATGTTTGGAGCAATAAAGGGAGAGGAGAGCTCCCTCTGGGATGATGCCCAGGCTGGTCTCACAGATCAAGGGGCACTGGCTGGTGATGGGTGCCCCCAAAAGACAGAGCAGCGTCAGAGGAGAGGAGAGCACAGGATGAAGCTGGGAGCTCCTGGGTGACTGGGAAGGGGAGGCAGGAAGACCATAGGATCCGTGCCCCATCCCCAGAGTCCAGGATGAGTCCTTGGATGGATTTAGATAGGAGACTGATTATCAGAGTCGGATTTGTGTTTTTGGAAAAATTAGCACTGGATAGGAGGCTGATACAAGGACTGATTAGAGGAGGGAGGAGAGGGGGTGATGGCCAGGTCCAGGGCAGGTGGGGAGCCTGGAGGAAGCCATGCCCTCGGGGTGGGGAGGATATGCAGATCCAGAGCGCCCAGTTTCCTATGAAATGGGAGCATGAAGCTGAGGTGAGGGATGAGCAGAGGGGAGCAGACACTCTCGGGGACTGTCTATGGACGTTGAAAATGTATAACCATTTTAGTAATAGGCGGCGAGTCAAAAAACAAAGTGTATTTATCTAAATTGGGCAATTCCACTTCTAGGAATTTATCCTAAGGGTGTGGGGGGAGGGGAATAATCAAAGCTGTAACCAAATGTTTATAACAAGGGTGTGTTAGCTCGGCATTATGAATGATGGGAGAAAACTGGAAATAACCCAAATATCTGAAAGGGTGTGAGAAAACACAATTGTGTTTGGGGGTTGTTGTTGTTGTTTTGAAACGGAGTCCTGCTCTGTTGCCTAGGCCGGAGTACAGTGGCATGGCCACAGCTCACTGCAGCCTCAACATCAGGGTTCAAATGATCCTCCAGCCTCAGCCTCCTGAGTAGCTAGGACTACAGCTGCAGGCCACTATGCCTGGCGAATTTTTATTAGGATTATTATTATTTCAGAGACAGAGCCTCACTATGTTGCTCAGGCCTGTCTCAAATTCCTAGGCTCAAGCAATCCTTCCACCTCAACTTCCCCTGTGCTGGAATTACAGGTGTGAGCCACTGCACCTGGACCAACTGTGTTTTTAAAGTATATATGCATTTTCAAAAACCTGTCCGAAAATATAGAAAAATGTCAATGGTGTGTCTGGTTGGCTAGTGAGATTTCCCCTAATTTTAATTGTGGCTTTATAATTTTCTGGTTTTGTGATGTTCACAAAAGAGACATTTCTTCTAATACAATTTTAATACAAGAGTAATGTACTCATGTACATTACTCTTTTGCAATGAGTACATTACAAAATGTAATCACTTTTGTACATTACTCTTTTCCTTGCCAAAAAAAAAAAAAGATTAAGCAGAGAATTCTATATAGTAAAAACAGTGCTTCTTCTTACCATCTCCTACCTCTTCCCGAGATAGCCACTGTCAGGTTGGTCAATATGCTTCCAGAACTTTTCCTGTGTTGTATGTGTCCCGGAAAATACACACACACACACACAGTTGGTGTTGGGATTTATTTTGCAAAAATAGAGCCATATTCTACATATTACCAACTTTTAATCTATTATTGACACTTTCTGTATCAGTCCATATGGATTAACCACATCCATTGCTTATAAACTTTTCTTTATAAGCAAAGTTTAGATGAGCCAAGATTTATTTCCACTAAAAAATCTAAATGACAAATGATGCTGCAGTGGAAATTCATGTGTCCGTGTGTGCAAAGTTCACTTATATATCTCCCCAGGATAGATGCCTAAAAGTGGAATTGCTGGATCAGAGAGAATGTACTTTTGAAATGTTATAGGTGGTGCTTCCAAAAGTCTGTGTCCACTCACTCTGGTGAGTGGTAGTGCCTTCTCTCCTACATTCTTGCCAATAATGCAAAATTGAATGTGTTTATTGTTTTATTGTGTATTTTATTGCTGGTGAAATTTATTTTTTACATTTTTATTTATTGGTTTTATTTCCTCTGTGGTCACTATGTTGCCCGCTTTTCCATTCAGATGTTTTCATCTTTTTATATATCTATAATATATTGGGATATATTTGGGATTTTAGCCACTTGTTTAATATATGTATTGTAAATAATTTTCCCTGGTCTGTTTTACGGGTCTTTTGTTTATGGGGTCTCCCACCATAAAAATATTGTAAATTTTTATGTGTCGAACTGGTTTAACCTTTTCTTTATGGTTTCTGTGACCTCTGCCATGTGTAGGAAGTTGTCTTTATTTCAATATTATAAAGTCATTTTTCTATCTTATTGTGGTACTTTTGGTGTATTGGTGTTTTATTGGTTTTTTTTTTCTTTACTTCACCTGGAGTTTATTTTTGTGGATGTAGGAATAAAACCTTATCTCCCAAATAGGAAAGCCAGTCATCACACCTTTGTTGAATATAAATGAAACTTTACTCAACTACTACATTACTGATTTATTACATTCTTTCTATGGTTCTCTTGGTTTATTGATCTATTCCCGCACCCAACCTGTTTTGGTTATTTTAGCTTTATAGTACGTTCGGTATCTGGTAGGGAAAGGACCTGTCATTGTTACTTTTTCTCAAAATAGTCA
>NW_016809579.1:926808-972812 GCF_001698545.2 Rhinopithecus bieti | reverse complement strand
AAAAAAAAAAAAAAAAAAAAAAAAGTCATGTCTATTACCCGTCATTCTTAAGAGTCAGACTGCAGAATCGGTTTCCTAATTTTCAAAAATCATTCTTTTGGTGTTATGTTTGTAATATCACAGAATATGGGATTAATTTGAGAACTGCTATATTTATAATGCTCAGTGATGTTTTTGTCCAGAGACATGACGTACTCTCCATTCACTCAGAGAAGTGGTTTAATATTTTATTCATGCAAATCTTGCACATTTTGCTTTTTATTCATAAAGCGTTTGTAAATATAATTTTATTGAAGTTACAATTTTTTTCCCAATTTAATATCCTAAATGATTACTGTTTCTATAGCAAGGAACCCTGTTAACCTCTGTATGTTACTCTTGTATCCAGCCACTTTAACTCTTGTATTAATTCCAGCAGTTCTTCAGCTGATTCTCTGTGTGTGTGTGTGTGTTTAGTCAACTATCACACCATTTGCCAAAAACAATTTTCTCTCTTTTTCCCTAATATTTATACATCCTCCTCTCCCCGCTTTATGTCATTTCATTGGCTAGAATCTATGGAATATGTTGAATAATAAAAGTGAGAATAGACAACCTTGCCTTGTTTCTGACTCTTCAAATGTTTTGCCTTTAAATATGAAGGTTGCAGTAAATTTGGGGAGATATTCTTCATTAAGCAAGTTTTCTTCAGTAACTTAATAAAATGCGAAATGTTTGCTTTCTTTATATGAGAAACAAGTGTTGAATTTATATTACTATTATATGAAATTGTTTCAAAAATCTTCTGCACACGTCTTAAATACAAATGTATTAAATACAAGCTGCTGCTGAGATGAAAATTGTTGGCCCCGTCACAATGGCTATCTTGCAATGTAAATAAATTCCCTTGGGAAATAAAATCAGATTTGGAAAAGTCTGAGGATTCTTGCCATCATGAACTCTTAGTGTGTGACCTGGGTGTTTTCTTTTCTCTGGGGATGTTAATGGTATCTTGTGTCATGCTAGGATGCCTAGGACAGAGCGCAATACAATGAGGGGAAGGCATTCTGTGATGTCCCCGGATGCCTCTGGCTTGAAGAGTAACTTGCTGAAGTGAGGACTCTGTGGAGGAGCAACGTTACATGGAAATAAGTTTAGTTGGGATCTATTGAGTTGGAGGTGTCTACAGGGCATCCAAGCAGACGTAAGTTGAGGAGGCAGAATATATGTGAATCTGGAGCCAAAAAGAGAGGTAAGGGCTGGAAATAGGGATCTAAGACCCCTGGACAGTTGTGAGTGTGCACAATGAGGGTCAGATGCAGAGAAAATTAGGAGAATACAGAGAGCAGAACCCAGGATGGGGATCTGGGAGTCAGCAGTTGGGCATGGGCCTGAGAGAAAAGGAAGCCAAGGAGGAGGAAAGGGGGCAGTCTCAGACACCAAGGAGGGGAGAGTGACTAGAAAGAAGAACTTCTTGCAGAGACTGAAGGGGACTGGGGAAGAACTACAGACTGAACTGGGACAAAGGACTGTTGGCCTTAACCAGAGAGATTTGAGGGAGAGATGAGGCTGAGAGCCAAGCGACCCTGCCATGTCCCAGCATAAAAACAGTACCTGACACAGATGGATGCTTGGGAGCTGTTGTTGGATGAATGAGTAGACAGATGCACGGATGGATGGATGACAGACGAATGGACAAACAGATGAATAGATGAACAGCTGGATGGACAACTGGATGGATGGGGAGATGGAAAGAATGATCTGAGAGATCAGAAAAAGCTTCATGCACAAAGTGGGACTGAACTGCGCTCCATGGGTAGAAAGCAGAGGACTCTCCACTTGAGGAAGGAATGACTCAGTGCTCTCAATCTAGGGAGAAAGCCAGCCAGGCTTGACTGGGGACACTTATGTGGGGGACTCAGAGGCCCTTTAAATGAGGCCAGACGAGGTTGCACGGGTCGAAGCCAACTCAGCACTCCTCTGCCACACTGCACAGGAGGGGATGTGTCACTCAGGGAGTTGCTGGGACCTATTGGTCCCAGTGTTGTCATCAGCACTGACAGCCTCAGAGAGGAAGGACACACACTGGGGTGACTCCAAGGCTGTGGGTGGCACTTGCCTTGGACAGGGGACAGGCATGGGGAAATCTCTGGGAGACTGGCCAGCCCCCTGCTTCATGCCTAGGTCCCAGCCCCGCCTCCTGCAACCCTGTGCCCATCATGCCCAGCAGGCTCCTACTCTAGCCCAGCCCCTAGGGAGCAGAGCCCAGGTGCTGGCCCCAGAGGTTTTGGTCTGAGCCTCAGTCACTGTGTTACATCTTCGGTGGTGGGACCCAGCTCACCGTCCTAGGTAAGTGGCTCTCAACCTTTCCCAGACTGTCTCACCCCGCTGCTGTCCCTGGAAAATCTGTTTTCTCTCTCTGGGGCTTCCTCCCATCTGTCCTCCAAGCCTTAAGCACTGACCCCTACCTTTCTCCATGGGGCCTGGAGGAGGCGTGTTAGTTTTGGGGTAACCGGCAGGAAGGGCCCTCACAGTGGGAACAGCCGCCTTCAGGTTCCAACAGCTGGATGCAGCCTGGTCCCGGGGCCTGAGCTGGGATTGGGCAGGGTCAGGGCTCCTCCTCTCTTCCAGGGCAGATGTCTGAGTGAGGGACAGAGGCTGGCTCTGATGAAGGGCCCTGTAGTGGCCTTAGGGACATTGCCCAGTGACCCCTGGGGTCAAGGCCAGAGGCTGCTGGGGTGGGCCTGGGGGCTGCTGAGTCTCATAGTCTAGGGGAGAAGCCCCAAGAACAGCTGAGGGTCTACGCTGAGGACTCGATGCCCATCCAGTCTGGGAGGGCCACATGGGGGCCTGGTGACACAGAAGTCACCCGAAGGGGAGACGAGTGGAGGGCACAGGGAGGGCTCTGGGTCTAGGCTGCAGCTCTGTGGCCTGTGCTGGGTCATGAGGACATGGGGACACAGAAGGACGGGTGAGACTGGGGGAGGTGCCAGAATTCAACCCTCCCAGGACAGTCACCAGAAAGGAGAGGGTGTCTTATGGCAGAGATGTGTCTGTCCCTGGAGCCCCATCACCTCTGGGGCTCGGTGTTTCTCTGTTCACGGATCGGACTCCTGCTTGCCTCAAAGGGCATGTTAGATTCAGATGACCACAGGGCAGCAAATGAGGGGTGCAGAGAACTCCATGGCTACCACATGAAGTTTGGGGTCATCAGAGGCTGCTGGGGTGGACCAGGGGGCTGCTGAGTCTCATAGTCTAGGGGGGCAACCACAAGACCAGCTGAGGTGAAGGGTTCTGTAGTCGGGCTCGTGGACACAGGAGACATCTCAAAGCCTCAGAGGAGCCCCAAGGCTTGTCTAGATGGAGCCCACTCCTTGCCAGGAGAGCCAAGTGGGCTGGGCGGGGGCAGAGCCTGGTGCATGTGAGGGATAGAAAGCTCTAGTTCAAAGCAGGCTTGGGCCTCCCCCCACACTGCCTGCCAGGACAGCTCTACGGGCTGAGCAGGGGACCCACAGTTCACAGAGGAGGCTCTAGGTCCCGGAAGAATAAAGTGGGTAGTGGAGGGGGTATCTAGGGGTGGAAATGAGGGATCCAGGGGTCAAGGCCACATTCCGAATTCAAACTCCAGAGATCAAAGAAGGAACACAGCCTGCCCTGGGTATATGGGGAAATCGAGGCTGTAGAGGAGAGGGGCTGGACCAGGACACCTGGGAAAGGTGACTTGGGAGGGCTCCTAGGAAGGTACAGAGCTGTCTGCCCTCCACAGGGCATGAGTGGAAAGGACAGGGAAAGGAGAGAAGCAGAGAACCCTGAGTGGACCGGACAGCCCCACTGTGAACCCTCCCAGAGACTTTAGACAGACAGAGGGGTTCCACAACACCCCAGTGGTCTGTCTGCCCTCTCTCACCCCCTTCCCTGCCCACACAGGTCAGCCCAAGGCTTCCCCCTCAGTCACTCTGTTCCCGCCCTCCTCTGAGGAGCTCCAAGCAAACAAGGCCACACTAGTGTGTCTCATCAGTGACTTCTACCCGGGAGTCGTCAAAGTGGCCTGGAAGGCAGATGGCAGCCCTGTCAACACGGGAGTGGAGACCACCACACCCTCCAAACAGAGCAACAACAAGTACGCGGCCAGCAGCTACCTGAGCCTGACGTCCGACCAGTGGAAGTCCCACAAGAGCTACAGCTGCCAGGTCACACACGAAGGGAGCACCGTGGAGAAGACAGTGGCCCCTGCAGAATGTTCATAGGTTCCCACCCCTCACCCCACCCACGGGGGCCTGGAACTGCAGGATCCCAGGGGAGGGGTCTCTCTCTCCATTCCAAGGCATCCAGCCCTTCTCCCTGCACTCATGAAACCCTCAATAAATATTCTCATTGACAATCAGAAATCTTGTTTAATCTTATTTTTTTCTTAAATTCGTAGCCTCCCCGGGGATCTCAGTGTGGGGTACAGGGAATTCTGCACCCAGTGTCAAAGTCACCCAAGGGGAGGAGGCTCACAGCCTCCCCATCTCCCCAGAGGGTCCTTCCCCTCCCAGTCACCCCTCCCCCAACTCCCCACTGTACCCCTGAGCCAGCAGCCTGGCATCAGTTCACACCAGTCCAACACCCTCCTCAATTTTACTTCTCAACAAAGACCTGATCATGTAAAACCCAGCCTTTCTAATGTGCCATATGTGTCTGGTCATGTGTCTGGGCTGAAGGGTCACCGCTCAGGGACAGGGGGCAGTTCCAGGTGAGATCCCATGTCCCCGTCATCCCACACCCCACCCAACCTGCCAGGGAACCGGGTGAGCTCCCTGTGCCAGTGGGAACCGCAATCCAGAGAACTATCCTGCAGTCTTTGCCCAACTAGGAAGGAACAGGGGCCCAGTGGGAGGTTTGCTGGGGCCCTGTGGGGAGATTCAGGAGAAACGAAGGGGGTCCCCGGAGACCAGATGTGGGTTAGAGGCAGCAATAATGGAAAAAGGACACCCTTGACTCAAGACCACGGTCTCAGCAGGAACAGAAGCTGAAATTCCCCATTGCATACGAGGAACCAGTCAGGAGAGTGTTTACTGGGTGAGTGGTAAATAACTGTGCCGCCATTGGGAACTCGTAAAAACATTGGGAAAGGAATCATGCAGGTGTCTTTGTAAGGCTTCCACAATGCACACTGGCTGAGGAAACACACTGACAAATCCTGAACTAGGGAACCAGTTTAATATGATGAACCATAGCATATCCAAAAGCATGATGATCTCCTTCTCCACCATTAGAAAACCCAAAATACTCTGAAAGATACCAGTGTTTCCTGGAACTCGTTTGGGGAATATGGGGTGAGGTTGATGCACAAGATATTACAGGTGTATGATCACATGGCTGTGGACTGGGGATCAGGCTCAAGGTTAACACTAGAGTGGGGCTGGACGTCAAGCATGAAGAGTGTGAACTACTAAGTCAGGCCCAGGTAGAGTTAGTTTCTGACTGGTTTGTGGATGGATCTTGATGATGGTCAGCCTGCAGGAGCAGGAGGATGTGGGGAAATTGAGAACATGAGAAAAGTCACCAATCTAAGCTCAAACTCCGCATCTATTGATTGCCTGGGGGAGGCTATATCAGAGTTGAATTCAGGATGAGTTTCAGGGCTGTGTCAGGCTGGACAAGAGCTGAGTGAATGTGGGCTGACAGCTCCAGGCAAGGCCTGGCCTCCATTAGGAGTCAGATCCCACGAACCCTCCTGCCCGCAGAGCACCCTCTCCCTTCCTAGCTCGTGACGGTGCAGCCTCCCCACCCAATCCCATGTACACCTGCTGCCTCATCTCAGAGACACTCATCCCAGTGTCTCTGGCAGCAGATGATGTTGGCCTCCTGGGTGTGGAGACCCCAGCTGTCTTGGTGAGTCCTCAATGCCTGGGTACTCTCAGACCCCTTGTCTCTGCCTCCAGCACATCAGGGATGTGGCAGCTGCCTTCACCAGAGCTGCTGGGTAGTCCTGACAGGCCAGGGACAGAGCCTGCAAAGACCGGAAGCTCTGCAGTCACAATGAGGCAAACAAAGGGCCCCTTACAGCTTGATCACAGCCACACCTGATCCAAATTCCAGCCCCTCATTAGAACAACACTTGAGGGTTCCAGTTACCACAGCACCTGTCTGAGCCCATTTCTTGGAGAGGAAAACTGAGACCACCAAGGGCCAGATCCATAGCCCTGCTGGGTACAATGCCATCCCCAGCAGCTGTCTGACCTCCTTTCACTGTGTTGTAAGTTTCCATTATGGAAAACTTTGAACACATACATAAGGAGACACAGGAATAATGATGCCCCCAAGTTCCCATCACCCAGTCCCCCAAATAAGCAATTCACAGACATTACTGACCTACACAAGGCAGAATAACCCCCCACATTACACAATACTTCGTAACAAATACCAGACATCACATCTTTTCAGTTATAAATATCCCATTTCTATGGTGGAAAGATATGGGCTTAAAAATAACTAAAATATTATTACCAAACCTAAATAGAAATTATCACTAATTTCCTAATACTAAGAAATAATCACAGGCTCCTCAAATGCCTCACAAATCCCAGAAGCATACATACTGACTTAGTTATGTCTTGGTGCCGTGGTTATTTTGGGGTTTTTGGTTGCTTATTTGAGAATTCAATATGGCATTAACTGGTGATGGGTGCATGTGCTGTTAGGCTGGTTGTCACTAGTGAATACCTCCTAAATTACTCTAGTGCTTCCTGGAAAGGCAGGAGCCGCAGGAACTCAGAGCTGTCTGGGGACTTTCACCTGGTTGGAATAAAGCCACACCTCACAGAACAAGAACCCAGGGCTATCATCTACTTCTGTTTTTGTTTTGTTTTGTTTCTGCAAAATGGTTAGAACTTGGAGGGACATAACTGGATTCAGAATAGACATTGCAAAATAGCTTCCAAGGACATGGGGCTGCTGCCAGCAAAGTCACCCATGTCACACTGCCACTCTTGTAGTCAAATGGCTTCCAAGGACATGGGGCTGCTGCCAGCAAAGTCACCCATGTCACACTGCCACTCTTGTAGTAATGTAAGGTGCACAGAATGGTCAATAGCTACATCCCTCAGATGGGAAGGAAGGCAGAGGGTTGAGGCTTCAGTTCACCTCCTTCTCATGAGTGCTGCAGAGTGTCTGTGAAGTCAGGGGTCTACAGCTGGGTTCTGTTCACCCAGGAGTGAGCTTCATGCTCTAGGAAGGAGCCACTTTGCACACAGATGATCCAGGACCCAGCGATCCTTCCAGGGTGAACAGTTCATGTCTTCTCTCATGGTGAATTCTAGGATTCAAGCTATCTAATATTTTTGAAGCCACTGTCATTATATTTAATTCATGATGACAGGTGACCACCAATGATGAATATTTTCCCAGGGGAGGTCTCCCCAAGTGGCATCAGACTTCCTCACAAATGGCTCCTGATTAGTCAGAGGATAAGAGGTTCTGTCTCATCATGTCCCTTTCTTATTTGTCTGATGTGTTCTTCCTCCCTAATGCCTAGGATCCCCCACTGATCTCCCATCCCTTAGTGAGAGGTGGTATTTGGAGACCACATTCTGGAGGCTCCCTCATGTCCCGCACTTGAAAAAGACAATGGCAGCCACCACCCCAGCTGTCCCACCCAATATGAGGCCAGATTCAGGGCTGCAGGGGATGCTTCCAGGGTTACCCTAACACTTGTGGCTGGCATTTCATATTGGGACCTGCCAGGCCTCACTGACCAGGCCGAGCCAACTAGAACTACTCCAGAAGGTGGGGCTGAAACCCACCAAGGTTCCCAGAACACTGCACTCTAGGGCAACCAGCCTCTCCGTGGGAGGAGAGGGGCACCCTCTGCACTACCCCATGGTGTTACCAAAGGTTGAACTATGGGTTGGTTCAACTTTGCAGAGAAGAGCCCACCTATCCCATCTGTGGAAATTCACTCCTTAGCGACACTAATGCCCTTCAATAAATCCAATCCTGGGCCTGACTGATGGTTGGCACAAAAACCAAATCCAAGATCCCAATGTCCTCCAGAAGAATGGATTTCCTGGGATCCTGCTGCAGGTCACAGGATGTCACCGGTCTCCTTCTCTCTGTGGGTTGAGTGTGGGGGCCGTGTGGACTCACTCATGAGCAGATGCCACCAGGGTCAGTGGCCCCAGCTTCCTCCTTCACAGCTGCACTGGGGGCTGGGGGTAGGGGCGTCCCAGGGAGGGTTTTTGTATGAGCCTGTGTCACAGTGTTGGGTATTTCGGCGGAGGGACCCGGCTGACCGTCCTAGGTGAGTCTCCTCTCCCCTCTCCTTCCCCACTCTTGGGACAATTTCTGCTGTTTTTGTTTGTTTCTACATCTTGTTTCAACTTGTGGTCAGGCTTTCTGCCTGGATCCCAGGCCTGAGCAAGGACCTCTGCCCTCCCTATCAGACCCCTGCCTGCTTCAGCAGGTCACTACGACCCCTTCACCTCTGGCCGCAGGGGGAGGGGACTGTATAGAATGACCTCCTAAGCCCAATTTGTCTGTCTCCTCTCTGTCTGTCTGTCTCTGCATCTGCCAGAGAAGGCTGGGTCTCCAAGCGTTCTTCTGTTCTGGCCGCCTCAGTCTGGGTTCTTGTCAGAGCAGCACTGCTCTTCGGTTACTTCGGTTCCATCTCCTGGGGAATCAGGAACAAGGGGTCCGAGGGAGGGACCTCCTGGGAGACTTTAGACGGACCCAGTGTCCTCAGGGCTGATGCTCAGGAATCACAGGGCTGGGACCCCGGACCAGAATCCAGACCCAGAGTGAGGCAGGAGGTGGGGGGGCTGCCCTGGATGTCTGGGGGCTGCCAGGGACTGAGCCCTGAGCCAGCCTGAGACTCAGGAAACCCAGGAAGGAGGGAGAAGGGAGAAGCAGACTCTGGACACCAGAAAGCCAGGGAAAAGGTCTCCAAAGGAGAGGATGTGAGGAAAGGGCAGGCTCCTAGGTCTCTTCAGGACATAGCCCCTGTGCCCAGGGGGATCAGAGGGGGCAGAGTACACAGCGGGAAAGCCCCGCTGCTATGACCAGGTAGCCAGGACGTGGGGTTGATGCCAGAAAAGACTCCGTGGAATAAGAGAAACCCCAGGACAGCAGACAGACTCTCTGATCCCCCCAGGCCCTTTCTCCATACACAGGCTCCAGAACACATGTTTGGCTGGAACAGCCTGAGGGACCAAAAGGTCCCAGCATCCCACAGAGCAGGGGAGGCACGCCAGAAAAGTAACCTCAGAGTTCGCTATGCAGGAGAGACACAGAGCTCTCTTTATCTGCTCAGGGGACAAATGTCACCCAGAAGGCCCTGTCAGGATGGCAGGAGAGGGCAGGGTCAGGGCGCTGAGGGTCAGATGTCCGTGTGAGAGACCAAGACCCCGAGAGATCTCAGAACAGGTGATCAGAAGGTGTCTAAGGCGAAACAGCTCCCAGTGCAGATCAGGGCATGGTGGAAAACAGCCTGACCCCTCGGCATGGCATAGACCCTCGGACACACAGTACTGGAACAAGCGCACCCCAACACCTTACCATATGCTGAGGTCAGGGACTCACCAGGTGGACACCAGGACTCTGACCCTCTCCCCCTCATCCACCCCGCAGGTCAGCCCAAGGTTGCCCCCTCGGTCACTCTGTTCCCGCCCTCCTCTGAGGAGCTTCAAGCCAACAAGGCCACACTAGTGTGTCTCATCAGTGACTTCTACCCGGGAGTCGTCAAAGTGGCCTGGAAGGCAGGTGACAGCCCTGTCAACACGGGAGTGGAGACCACCACACCCTCCAAACAGAGCAACAACAAGTATGTGGCCAGCAGCTACCTGAGCCTGACGCCTGACCAGTGGAAGTCCCAGAAGAGCTACAGCTGCCAGGTCACGCATGAAGGGAGCACCGTGGAGAAGACAGTGGCCCCTGCAGAATGTTCATAGGTCCCACCCCTCACCCCACACCCACAGGGGCCTGGTGCTGCAGGATCCCAGGGGAGGGGTCTCTCCTCCCACCCCAAGGCATCCAGCCCTTCTCCCTGCACTCAATAAACCCTCAATAAATATTCTCATTGACAATCAGAAATCTTGCTTTATCTCATTTTTTCTTTTCTCACATATAATTCCTAGCCTTCCCTGGGTTTTCAGCTTGGGATGGAAAGAATTCTGAGCCCAGTGCAAAAGTTTCCCAGGTGAAGGGGTTCTCAGTCCCCTGGGTATCTCTGCAGGTGGGGCCTTCCTCACCCAGACACCCCTTCCTCAGCTCTCCACTGTACCCCTGAGCCACCAACCTTGCCTGGCTGGGACCAGGGGGGTGTCACACTCTCCTAGATTCTGTCTTTCGGCAGAGACCTAACCACGCATCACACGGCACTGCTCACATGCCTGCTGTGTCTGCTCAGGTCTCTGGGCTGAAGAGTTGCTGGTCTGGGACAGGGGCTATGTCTGCTCTTTGTCAGACGCCAGGTCCCTGACATGGCATCCCTGAACCTGTACACCAAGCCAGTGACTCCAGGGAGCTCTCTGTGTCAGGGGGATCCATGATCCAGAGCTTCATGTTGTCCTGCAAGCATCTGGTGGGATGTAGGTCTTGCAAAACTGGGAAATACCATGGTTCGGCACCAGGATGCAGGACAGTCCTGAGAGGGAAATCAGGAAAAATGAAGGGGTCTCTGAGGAGCCCAGATCCGTGGGCTAGAGGCAGAAGTAAGGGTGAAGAGCACCTATGAGTCAATGTCACGGTCTCAGCAGGAACAGAGATGAAAATCCCCATTCCACACCAGACCATTTAGCAGGAAAGGAGTCCATACTTGTGCTGCCACCAGAAGCACTGAGAAGGCTTGGAGAATGAAACATACAGGTGCATTTCCTAGACTTGACAATGCACGTTATCCAAGAGGAGGCAATGAAAAGTTCTCTACTAGGGAAATAATTTCGTATGATAAAGCTTAGCTTTCCTAAAGTTACATTTATCCATCTGGCACCTGAAAAAGCCCCATAATATTCTGCAAGATGCTAGTATTTCATGGAACTAGTTTATGGAACATAAAGTGAGATTTAAGAACAAAGGTTTTACGGCTGTATGATCAGACGGCTGTAGGCTCAGGGTCAGGCTCAAGGTCTAAAGGAGGCCATGTCAAATTCATGACAAGAGTTGGAGCTGGGTCAGACTAGGTCAGGGCTATGTGAATGTGGGGGGAGGAATACAGGCAAGGTCAAGGCATCCAGGAACACTCAGCTCCCCCAGACCCTCCTGCCCACTGGGACCTTCTCCCTCCCTTGTTCACAATGGTGGAGCCTTCCTACCCAAACTGCTATGGAGGCCCTGGATGACTGTGCGTTCTTAGTGCCCAGGCAAACTTAAGACTCCCTGTCTCCGCCTTCAGCACATCACGGATGTGGCACCTGCCTTCACCAGAGCTGCTGGGTGGCCCTGACAGGCCAGGGACAGAGCCTGCAAAGACAGGAAACTCTGCAGTCACAACGAGGCACAGAAAGGGCCCCTTGGTGCTTGATCACAGCCGCCTCTCCTCCAAATCCCAGCCTCTGAATTACAAGAAGACTGAAGGGTTCCACTGGCCACAGTCCTTCTCTAAGCCCATTTCACGAATGCGAAAACTGAGACCACCCAAGGAGGGCCAGATCCACAGCTCTGCTGGGTACAAAGCCACGGTCTACTTCACACCCAGCAGCTGTCCAAAGACTGACCTGCGTTGTAAGTGTATATTATGAAGAACTTTGAACATACAAATAAGGAGACAGAAAGACAACAATGTCCCATGTTCTCATCACCCAGCACTCAAAATAAGCAATTCACAGATGATGCCGACCCACCCACAGCAAAATAAATTCTCCCTTACACAGTATTTAGAAAGAAATACCAGACATCAGATCTGTTCACCTGTAAGTACTCCATTACTGTCCTGGAAGGATATGGACCTTAAAATAACTATAATATCATTACCAAACCTAAATAGAAATTATCCCTAATTCCCTAATATGGAGAATTAAGCAGGGTCTCCTCAAATGCATCACAAACACCACAAGTGCACTGACTTAGTTACATGTTGGTGCTGTTGCTCATATGAGGAGCAATATGGCATCAAATGGTAATGGGTGCATGTGCCGTCAGGCCGGTGGTCACTGGTGAATATCTCCTCAATTGCTCTAGAGCCTCCCGGCAAGGAAGGAGCTGCAGGAGCTGAGAGCTGTCTGGACACCTTCCCCTGGTTGGAATACAGCCATGCCTCCTGGAGCAGGAACCTAGGGCTTCCCTCAGCTTTTCTTTTCCTGGAAAATGATTCTAGCATGAAGGGGATTAACTTGATTCAGATTGGACATTGCAAATGGCTTCCAAGGACATGGGCCTTGCTGCCCCAGCAAAGTCACCCATGTCCACACGCGCCACTCTTGTAGTAATGCTAAGGGTCACAGAATGGTCAATAGCTACATCCCTCAGATGCGAAGGAAGGCAGAGCGTTCCGAGGCTCTCCAGCTTCACCTCCTTCTCATGAGCTGCCTGCAGAGTGTCTGTGAAGTCAGGCGGTCTACAGCTGGTTCTTTCACCCAGGAGTGCAGCCTTTCATGCTCTAGCGAAGGAGCCACTTTGCACACAAGATGATCCATGCCGACCCTAGCGATCCTTTCCAGGCGTGAACAGTTCATGTGTCTTCTCTCATGCGGTGAATCTAGGATTCAAGCTATCTAATATTTTTGCGCAAGCCACTGTCATTGACTATTTAATTCATGATGACATGGTGACCACCACATGATGAATTATCTTCCCAGGAGAGCGCTCCCCAAGTGCATCAGACTCCTCACAAATGCTCCTGCAATTAATCAGAGGATAAGAAGGTTCTGTGTTCTCATCATGTCCCCTTCTCTTTATTTGTCTGATGTGCTTCTTCCTCCACTAAGGCCTTAGTGATCCTCCCACTGATCTCCTCATTCCCTTAGTGAGAGGCTGGTGATTTTGGAGACCACATTCTTGAGGCCCCCTCCCTCACTGTCCGCACTTGAAAAAGACATATGGCAGCCATACCACCCTCAGCTTGTCCCCACCTCATTATATGAGCGCCATGATTCAAGGCCCTGCAGGAGATGCCTTCCAGGGTTACCCTAAACACTTGTGGCTGCGCATTTCATATTGTGGAACCTGCCAGGCCCCTCACTGACCAGGCCCGCAGCCAACTAGATACTACTCCAGAAGGTGGCGGCCTGAAACCCACCAAGCGTTCCCGAGAACACTGCCACTCTAGGCAAACCAGGGCCTCTCCGTGGGAGTGCGCGAAGAAGCACTAAACCTACTGCAACTACCCCATGAGACAAATTAGCCATCAAGTTTATAAATACTCTCTCATGCGCTCTGCTCTCTACAATCCTTTGGTTCTATGTATTAAGGAGAGACGCCACCATATCCCATTATCGATGCGCGAGTGCAATTTCAGTCTCCTGCCCAGAAGTCTCCACACAACTCAATTTCACCATTTCTATTACTAAAATCCTTCATAATCGCTGCGCTTTTCACATAACGAAGAGCGCTCGTTTATGCGAGGAGCGTTCTCGAGCAGAGCAAGACGGAAATCCAAGAACCCATAATGCTCACTCACATGAGAATGATTTATTCCGAATTTCTCCCTATCTCGGACTGCGATTGATGTACATCGCGAGGTCACCGCGTCTCCTTCTTTCATCTGTGTGATATCTTGAGTTGCTTGGGGGGCCGTTGTGGACTCACTCATGAGCCAGATGCCACCACGTGTTCTAGTAGCTCCCTAGAACACATATCACTGCCCTCTTTATCACACAGCTCTGACATTGGCCGCAGCTTTGAAATTCAAGGATCTAGCGTGTCTGTCTCTCTAGCGGTGCGTAGAGTTGTTATTGCGTATCACTTGAGCCATGTGTCACATATGTGCGTATGAGGGTTTATTTCTGCGGAGGACCCCGTGCTGGGACCGTCCGTAGGCTGTAGTCTTTCCTTCTTCCCTCTCTGATCTCTACCCTCCCGACTTCTTGAGACAATTCTCTGGTTTTTGTCTGCTTTCTACATCTTGCTGTCAACTTGGTGGTCAGGCTTCTGCCTGCGATCCCAGGCCGCTGAGCAAGGACCTCTGCCCTCCCCTATCAGGACCCCTGCCGCTGCTTCAGCACGTTCACTACGACCCCATTCCACCTCTGCGCCGCCAGGGGAGCAGGGACTGTATAGGAAATCACCTCCTAAGGGCCCAATTGTGTCTGTTCTCCTCTCTGTCGTCCTGTCTCGCCATCTGGCCCCAGAGAAGCTGGGCTCTCCAAGCCGTTCTTTTTCTGTTCTGGCCGCCTCGTCTGGCCCGTTCTGTCAGAGCAGCACTGCTTCTATCGGTACTTCGGTTCCATCTCCTGGGGAATCAGGCAACAAGCGGTCCGAAGGGATAGGGACCTCCCTGGAGACTTTAGGACGACCCCAGTGCTCCGCGTGAGCGGCTTATGCTCTAGCGAAATCAAAGTGCTGGACCCGTACCGGACCAGAATTCCAGACCAGGAGGTTTGCAGGCGTGAGGGTGGGGCAGTCCTGGAATTCGTGGGCGGCTGCCAGGAACTGAGCCTGAGCCCGCAGCCCTGAAGAACCTCCAGGAACCCAGCGAAAAGCGAGGAAGAAGGGAGAAGCAGACCTCTGGACACCAGAAAGCCAGGGAAGAAGGTTCTCCAAAAAGCGCAGGAGGATGTGAGAAAGGCAGCGCCTCCTAATGGTCTCTTCAGGAACATAGCCCCCCTTGTCCCAGCAGGCCGCGAACCTCACGGAGGCGGCAGAGTACACAGCGCGGAAAGCCCCCGCTGCCGTCCATGGACCAGGGTAAGCCCACCGGAACGTGGCCGGGTTCGCATGCAGAAAAGCTCCTCGTGAATATGCATAACCCAGGTGTATCAGCCAGACAGACTCTCTGATCCCCCCCACGGCCCCTTCTCTCCATACAACAGGCTTCCAGCAACACATAGTTTGGCTGGAACAGCCTGAGGGCACCAAACGGTCCCAGCATCCACAGAGCCAGCGGTAGGCGCACGCCAGAAAAAGTAACCTCAGAGCTTCGCTATGCAGGGTGACGAGACCACAGGCAGCTCTCTTTGATCTGCTCAGCGCGCGACAAAAGTGCTCACCCAGAAGCCGCCCTGTCAGTGATGGACAGTAAAGGACGAGCGGCAGTGGTCAGGCCGCGCCTGAGGGTCAGATTGCTCTCGCTGTGATTAGTATCTCTATATATCCCCGCAGAGATCCAGACACGCGTGATCAGAACGCTGTCTAAGGCGAAAACAGCCTCCCAGTGCAGATCAGCGGGCATTGGCTGCAAAACAGCCTGACCCCTCGGCAGCCGCATATACCCTCGGACACACAGTACTGGAACAAGCCGCACCCAACACCTTGACCATAGCGTCAGGGACTCACCTTACCATGAGGCGAGGGTACTCACCAGCCGTTGACACCAGACTCTGACGCCCTCCCGCCTCAGCCTCCACCCCGCCAGGTCAGCCAAAGGTTGCCCCCTCGCGCGGGGCTCACTCTTTCCCCGCCCTCCTCTGAGGCAGCTTCAAGCCAACAAGCCCACACTTAGGTGTCTCATCAGCTGACTTCTACGCCGGGAGTCGCTCACGTGGCCTGGAAGCAATGCAGCCCTGCTAATCACCGGAGTGAGACCACCACTACCCTCCAAACAGAGCAACAACAAGTACGCGGCCAGCAGCCTCTACCTGAGCCTGGACGCTAGAAACTGACCAGTGGAAGTCCCACAAAGGAGCCCCTACAAGCTTCCCAGGTCCACACACGCAAGGGAGGGGAGCACCGTGGAGAAGACAGTGGCCCCTGCAGAATGTTCATAGGTTCCCACCCCTCACCCCACCCATGGGGGCCTGGTGCTGCAGGATCCCAGGGGAGGGGTCTCTCCTCCCACCCCGAGGCATCCAGCCCTTCTCCCTGCACTCAATAAACCCTCAATAAATATTCTCATTGACAATCAGAGATCTTGTTTTATCTCAATTTTTCTATTCTGACATATAATTCCTAGCCATTCCTGGGTTCTCCATTTAGAGTGGAGGGAATTCTGTACCCAGTGGGAAAGTCACCCAAGGGAGGAGGCTCACTGCCTCCCCCAGTCATCTTCTCAGAGGGTCCTTCCTCTCCCAGTCACCCCTCCCTCAACTCTCCGCCATACCCGTGACCCTGGCATCAGCTCAGACCAGTCCAACACCCTCCTCAATTTTACTTTTCAATAAAGACCTGATCACATAGAACCCAGTTTCCAATGTGCCGTCTGTCTGGTCATGTGCCTTTGTTAAAGAGTCACTGCTCAGGGACAACGGGCAGTTTGAAGTGAGATCCCACGTCCCCATCATCCCACACCCTACCCAACCTGCCAGGGAACCGGGTGAGCTTCCTGTGCCAGTGGGAACCATGATCCGGAGTAGAAAGTTGTCCGTGCAGAGCGGGCCCTGAAATGCAGTTCTTGCCCACCTGGGAAGGATGTGGAACCTAGTGAGGACAGCGTGGTGGCCCTGAGCGGGGTATCAGGGAAAAACGAGGAGCGTTCCAGGACCCCGCTTTGGACTAGAGATGGAAAACCCTTGAGCCCAGGCCAAGATCAGAGCAGGAACAGGGTTGAACTTCCCTGTCCCATCCATGATACCCAGTTAGGAGACCACTTACTAGGTGAGGGGTCCATGGTTGTGCCATCACCAGGGAGACATGAAAAGGCTGGAAAATGGAACCCTTCAGTGTAGTTCTCACTTTCACAATGCACATTAGCTATGAAAGATGCTAACAAGTCCTGCAGTTGTAAACAGTTCTTTTTTTTCTTTTTTCTTTTTTTTTGAGACGGAGTGTTGCTGTGTGGCCCAGGCTGGAGTTCAGGGGCGTGATCTCGGCTCACTGCAAGTTCCGCCTCCCAGGTTCACGCCATTCTCTTGCCTCAGCCTCCCGAGTAGCTGGAACTACAGATGCCCACCACTATGCCAGGCTAATTTTTCTATCTTTAGTAGAGACGGGGTTTCACTGTGTTAGCCAGGATGGTCTTGATCTCCTGACCTCGTGATCCGCCCACCTCAGCCTCCCTAAGTGCTGGGATTACAGGTGTGAGCCACTGTGCCCGGCCAACAGTTCATTTTATGCAACCTTGCAAGTCAAGAATTCTATTCACTGTCCCAACCAACTTAGCCCTAGGGTGCTCTTCAAGACACTGATATTCATGTCACTAGTGCTGGGACATGTGCCGAGGCTGAGGCACACAGATGATTCGTTGTGATCAAATGGGTCAGGCTCAGGGTTAACACTGGCCAGGTCAGAAAGACAGCACAGGGATGCGATCTCAACCATGAAGAGTCTCAAATTCTAAAGTCAGGGGACACAGTAGAGTTAGATTATGGTTATGGCTGGAGCCACGATGGCCAGCCTGTGTGAGGGTAGGACTCAAGTGGCCTGGACTGAATGAGAAAGGTACCATCTCAAGCATAGAATGGGCATCACTGGCTATCTGATGGAGGCTGTGTCAAAATCATATTCACCCAAGAATCAGGGCCAGGTCACACAAGGTCAGGGCAGGGTAAGTGTGAATTAAGGGCTACAGGCAGGTCAGGCTTTCATAAGACTCAGCTATCCTAGACCCCACCCCACCAGGGCCTACTCCCTCCCTCACTCATGTGACTCAGCCCCTCCATGTGCACCTACAGCCTGATGTCAGAGACACAATTGTCCCAGGGTCCCCGACAGTGGGTGAGATGGCCTTGGGAGATGCACTTCCCAGCACTCCTCATCAGTCTTGGGTGCTGTCAGACCCCTTTTTCGTGCCTCCAGCACATCAGCGATGTGGCGGGTGCCTTCACCAGAGTTGCTGGGTGGTCACGCCAGGCCGGAGACAGAGCCTGCAAGGGCAGGGAACTCTAGGGGCATAGTGGGGCAGAGAAGGGGCTCCTCTTGGAGCCTAATCATAGCCACCCCTGCCCCAAATCACAACCTACAAGTTAGAAGGAAACTTAAGGGTCCTGATTCCCACCACCCTGTCTGGCCCCTTTTCATGGATGTGAAAGCTGAGACTCCAACAGCAAGGAGGACCACATTGCTCTCCACCTTCTCAATGTCCCTGCTGGGTAGGATTCCAGACTCCCCTCTGGATGCCCCCCGGTGCTGTCCCAAGACTAATCTCTCTCATTACTGCCTTGCAAGATATTACAGGAAACTGACAGTAAGAAAATTTAAAAACATGAGATAATACAGCTCATGTTGACCCACCCACAATCAAGCAACCTCTTTTACACAGTTGTTTGCAGCAAATTGTAGACATCATGTCCATTAGTCTAAACATTCCATTTGTGTCTCTAAACATATTGACCCCCGCAAAACTACATTCTTACAAACCTAAATAGAAATTATCAATAATTCTTTCATATCCAAAAAAGGACGTTTCCCATCAAATACTTCACAAATGTTCTATGCTTCTTTCACTAGACCTGTGTTTGTGTTGTTGTTATTTTGTGGTTTTGCATTTCATTTCTATGAGGATTCCACACGGTTTGAAATTGTGACTGGTGGCTGCGTTTTTAGACCTGTTCCGTCTGCAGGTATCTTCCTAGTTGATTTTTAATTTCCTTGCAAGGCAGGAGTTACAGGAGCTGAGGGTTGGTCCCAGGACCTTCCCATGGTCAGGATGCAGCCTGCTACCTCCCCAGGCCGGAACCAAGTACTCCTCTCTGCTTCTGCATTTCCTGAAAATGGGTTCTTGGACAGAAAGTTTTAACAAGGCCCCGTGCAACTTTTCAGCAAGACCGCTTGGCTAGTGGGCTCCCATATGGGGTCATCTATTTGTGACGTTAGCTGAGCTTTGCACTTAGTATCCAGTGCCATTAGTTGGTATACAGATGCAAGGTGACTGCACTTCAGTTCGACTACCTTTTCCTCCTACTGAGCATCTGTAAAGGGTGTGCCCTCATATGTTCTGTGCTTCTCTGGGAGTACGATTCTTATTTCAGTAAGAAATAGCATAGGCATGTTGAATCTTTCCTTTCATTTAGCATCTTAATAATGATGACCGTGTTGCCTGCCATCTTGTGAAGATGAACAATTATTTCATGGTGAGCTCAAAGTTATGTTACTGTATGACTCACTTGAGTCCACCACAGTTCTGTTTTATTGATGATGAAAATGACCCACCATGGCCCACTGGGTGCCTCTTCTGGTGGCCCCTGGATTCTCCTGAAAGAACCCAATAGATCTCGACAGCTTTCTGCTCTCTGTTCACAATCTGTCCTGGGCACATCTTTCTCCTGCCTTTGTGTCTGGAATTGCCCATTAACCTTAAGTGGACTGGTCCCCGTAAGTGGGAGGTGGGATTTAGTGACCACACTTGGGATGCTACTCACACAGCTCTTTTGAGTCAGAAACTCCAGACATACCCAAAAATGAGACGAGACCCTGAATGGGTAACAGAGGCTTGCTTCCAACTTCTCCCTGGAGGTTGAGGCTGGTATTTCATACTAGAAGCTAGTGAGCCCATCCCAAACTAAGACAACACCAGGATAGAAGTGAGACCCCCTGGAGATGTGGTTGTGGTCACATTGGAGCTTCCCATGATTGTTGGCTCTGGGGCAAGCTGCCCCTCCTCTAAGGCACTCACTGGGGAAACCTGAGGACGCCTCCAGCTCTTATCCTGTAGTCACACCAAGAGATCAGGGTTACAACCCTATAAGTATAGACAGTCCCTGTCCCCTTCCGTGTCATTTCACTCCTTCATGAAGCAAATGCCCTCCAAAGAGCTCATTCCCATTCCTGGGTCACAGTCACATGGAAAACCTGATCCAGACACCAACTTCCTCAGGCCTATCCATTTCCAGATATCCCATTATTGTATACACGGGGTCAACCGTCCCATCTCAGCTCCAGAAGGGCAGGCAGGTGTGTGGACTCTGCTGAGCAAATGCCCGCCAGGGGCAGTGGTCTGGCTTCCTGCATCAGCTTCAGGTGGGGATGGGGAGGGGAGTTGGGGCCCCAGGGAAGAGTTTTTGTATGAATCTGTGTCACGGTATTTGGTATTCTGTGGAGGGACCCAGTTGACCATTTTAGATGAGTGTCTTCTTCCCTTTCCTTCCCTGCTCTCGCCAAGCTGGTGACAATTTTATTCTGATTTTGATCTTTGTCTAGGACTTGCCACAGCCTGTGGTCAGGGTTTCCTTTAGAACCTTGGTCCTGGGAGGCTAATCTCTCCCCTCCCTATTCAGAACCCCTGTATGCCTCAGCTGGTCACTCAGATACCTTCATCTCCTCTGACCCCAGAGGCAGGCAGCTCCAAGACAAGACCACACTGGAATGTCTCATGAGTGACTTCTGCCCGAGAGCTGTGACAGTGGCCTGGAAGGTAGATGACATCTCCATCACCAAGTGTGTGGAGACCACCACGCCCTCCAAACAGAGCAACAAGGCTACCTGAGCCTAGTGCCAGACAGTGGAAGTCCCACAACCTCTACAGCTGCCAGGTCACGCAGGAAGGGAATACTGTGGAGAAGACAGTGGCCCCTGCAGCATGTTCTTAGGTGTCCGACCCTCACCTACCCACGGAGTCCTAGACCTGCGGGATCAGGGCATGTGTCTCCCCTCCCACCCCAAGTCATCCAACCCTTCTCCTTGCACCCCCAAAACCCTCAATAAATATCCTCATTGGCAACAAGAAATCCTGCTCCCTCTCTTCGTTTCTTATCTAATATTTAATTTGCAACCTCCTTGAATTCTCAGTGAGGATGAGGAAAATCCTGGTGCCCAGTTTATTGGGTGAGAAGTCCATGGTGGTGCCATCACCAGGAACTGGTGGAAAGGAACTGGGAATGGAAACTCACAGGTGAATTTCACAGATTTTCAAGACACATGTTGGCTAAGCAAAGACACTGACAAGCCCTGCAACAGGGAAACAGGAAGTCCAGAATCCTGCTCAACGTCCCAGCCAACTCAGTGAGCCCTAGCATGCTCTACAAGATACTGTTGTTCATGTCACTAGCTCTGGAACCTGGGGTGAGGCTGGGGCACCCAGGTGACCAGTTATGATCAAATGGGCTTAAAGGTTCAAAGTTAACCAGCACATGGCTGAGATCTCAACCATGAAGTTCCCGATTCTAAAGTCAGGCTCTAGGGTGGAGTGAGTGTGTGCTTGGTGTGTGGCTGAGCCTGCAATGGTCAGCTTGTGTGAGGGGAGGACTCCGGTGGACTGAGACAAATGAGCAAAGACACTGTCCCAGGCACAGAATGGGCATCCCATGGTTATCGGGGAGAGTCTGTGTCAGAGTCTCTTTCTGGACTAGAGTCAAGGCTGGTTCACGCAAGGTCAGCACAGGGTGGACGTGACCTTGGGGCTATAGGCAAAGTCAGGCTTCCCCAGGACCTCAACTGCCCCAAACACCCTCATCCCACCAGGCCCCACTCCCTCCATGAGTCACGTTGTTCCGTCGTCCCCTCACCCCCTGCACCATGGTGGACGTGCAGCCTCACTCAGAGACACCCTCATCCCAGGGTCCCTGACAGAGGGCAATTTGGTCCCTTGAAGGCCTTGACTGCCTCGGTGAATCCATAGTGACCGGGCTGGGACCCCCACTGTTTCTGGTTCATCGGGGACATAGGAGCAGCTGCTGAGTGGCCAGCCAGGGCAGGGACAGAGCTGCAAGGCCTGGGGACTTTTTCCACAATGATGTAGAAAGAGAGGGGCCTCTTTGGAGCTGAATCTCAGCCACCCCTGCCCCAAATCACAGCTGTGAGCTGAACTGAATTTCAGGCACCCAGAGTTCCTCCGCCTCTGTTTGACCCATTTCACAGCTATGAAAATTCAAGCCCATGGGAGACACGGTCCCAAGCTTCACCCTCTCTATAAGTTACTGTATGTTTTTATGATGAAGATCTCTGAACACAAAAATAGGGATACAGAAGAATAGTAATGACTCCAAGGTTCCCATCACCCGGTCCCCAGCATCATCCATTTTCAGATAATGCGGACTCACCCACAGCAAAAGAACTAAACTACTCCCTCAGGCAAGGGCGTGAAGCAAATGCTAGTCATCACATACTTAACTGGAGAGAATATCAAGGATTTCTTGACATCAAAAATAGTTAATCAGGGTCTCATCAAATGTCTTGTGAATATCATTGTGTCTCTTTTTAGTTGACTCTGTGGTGCTGCTGCATATTCGTAGTTTTAATTTCGTTTCTATGTGAATTAAATACTTGATGATATCACTGGTGAATGTGTTTTTAGGCCCATTTCATCTGCAGGTGTCTCCCAAATGGCTCTGGCTTTCCCTGGCAAGGCAGGAGCTGCAGGAGCAGTGAGCTGGTCCCACAGTCAGGATGCAGCCACCGCCTCCCTGAGAGGAATCCAGTACTTCCCTCAACCTCTCTTTTCCTAAAAAATGGTTCTAGCATCAAGAGCTCAAGGGGGTTCAGGCTGGACATTGGCATAATCCCTTCCCAGGACATGTGGCATGTGGCTACTTCTGGAAAAAACACCCATGTTGTGTTGTCATTCCTTTAGTGACATCAGCTGCATCTGATGATCAATAACTTCGTCCCTCAGATGAGATGGAAGGCAGAGGGCTGAGGCTTCAGTTCACCTCCTCCTCATGAGGGCTTCCTGAAGGGAGGGCCCAGCAGCTGCAATGGGCACTCAGGAGTGTGCTTCATGCTTTGGGAAAAAGAAAAAATGTATATTCTTGCCTTTCATTCACCACTTTGATAACTGATGATCTGATGCCTGGACATCCTTCAGGGCAAACCGCTGGTGTGCATGTCAGGACATCTGACATGCGGGTTCCACTGTGATTATATTGAATTGGCAATGACAATGCGGCTACAAAACATGAACACTTAGCCACTGGGCACCTCCTCAGGTGGCATCTGATTTTCTCCCATTGCCCCAGGAGCTTCCATGGCTCCTGATTTCTCAGAGGATGAGAGGTTCTGTCTCATCATGTCCCTTTTCTGCCCCAGGCCTGGGATACCGCACTGACCTCACATCCCTTAGCGGAAGGTGATATTTGGAGACCACACGCGGGAGCTCCTTTATGTCCCCCTTACTTGAATAATGTAAGTGGTTGCAATGGCAACCACTGCCCCACCCACCAACATCAGAACAGGTTGAGGGGTGCAGGAGATCCTTCCATTTTACCCTGGATGGGGCTGGCATTTCCAGTGGGGACCAGCCAGGCCTCACTGGCCAGGCCCATCCCAACTAGGACAAGCCCAGGGAAGGTGGGGCTGAGTCACAGCTACGTTCACAGGAAGATTCCCAGGACACCGCACTCTAGGGTAACCTGCTTCTCCCTGGAGGGAGACGGTACTCTCTGCATCACCCAGGGTGTCACCAAGTAGTCAGTGTTGAGTCAGCTCCACCAGGGAGACCATTTTTCCCTGACCACATAAGTTCACTCCTAGTGACACAATGCCCTCCAATAAACTCATCCCCATGGCTGCATGATAGTTGCTGGGAAAACCAAATCCATTGTCCTCCAGGAACCAGGATTTCTAGGGATCCTGCTGCTGGTCACAGGATGTCACCTGTCAACCTCTCTCTGTGGGGATGAGTGTGGCAGCCGTGTGAACTCCCTCATGAGCAGATGCCACCAGGAGCAGTGGCCCCAGCTTCCTCCATCACAGCTGCAGCGGGGGTTGGGGTAGGGGCGTCCAGGGAGGGTTTTTGTATGAGCCTGTGTCACAGCATTGGGTGTTCGGCGAGGGGACCAAGCTGACCATCCTAGGTGAGTCTCTTCCCCCTCCTTCCCTGCTCTCCCCAAAAGTACTGAGAAATTTTCTGCTGCTTTTGTTCTTCTCTGTATCTTTTGTTGACTTGTAGTGAAGCTTTCTCTCTGGAGCCTAGGTCCTGGTCAAGGATCTCTCCCCTCACTGTTCAGACCCTTGCCTCAGTGGGTCACCAAGACCCCTTCACCTCTGGCCTCAGAGGTAGGGCACTAGACTGGATGAGCTACTGAAACTCAATCGTCTGTCTGTCTGCCAGGGCCAGGCTACTTCCCTAAAACTTGCTGAGTTCCGTCCTCTCCCCGCCTGGGCTTCTGACTGCCTACCGAGCTTTGTGCAAGGGAAACTGAGGCCCCATCTCATGGGGGAGAGAGAACAAAGTGTTCAAAGGAGTGACCACCTGGGAGACTTTAGAAGGACCTGAAACCCTCAAAGCCAAGATTGGGAAATGAAAAATCAGAGTCTCAGGGCCCAGTCCCCTGGACTGTGGGACTCCGGATCCAGGCTGGTAACAAAGTAGGAGGTGCTGGGGCCTCTCTGGGTTTCTGTAGGCTCCCAAGGAGAGAGCCCTGAGCTGGCCTGGGACCCCTGAAGCCCTGTCAGGAGGGAGGGAAAGGCTCTGGACATGAAGGAGCCAGGCAAAGGGTCACGAAAGGCCATGGCATTCTGGGAGGTGGTTGCTGGGTCCCTATGGGAGGCACCCCTAGAAGCAGGAACCCCTGAGTTCACTGACAGGCAGATCCCAAGGCACAAAAAGTGTAGATTGACCCTAAACACAGAGAGACTCTAACACAGACTCCACAGAAAAAGAGCCCAGGACAGACAGACAGTGGGACTTGGGTGAGCAAAGGCCCTGACTCCACTGCAGAGGATCCAGGAGATATGGGTACAAACAGAGCCCTTAGGTGAGAGACCCACTCTCCCCTAACCCAGAGCAGTTGTGTCAGGTGAGAAAAGTTTCCACACTGAATCTGACAGGAGGCTCACAGAGCTCAGAGAACACAACCAGAGCTGGACCACGTCAGGATGACAGGGTGAAGCAGGGCCAGGAAACTGAAGGTCCACTCTCTGTACAAAAGGTCCAAGTCCTAGGAAGGTTTCCAAGCAGGCGATGGGCAGGGGTCAAGCTCAGAGGTTTTCTGACTGACCGAGTTCTTTTAGGAACATCATATCACACCCTTCTGAGACAGTGTGGACCACATCTGAGAGGTCCTGCACTGGCACTGGGGGGCCTGAACACTCCTCACACACTGATGTCAGGGGCTCCCCAGGTGGACACCAGGACTCTGACCCCCTGCCCCTCATCCATTCCGCAGGTCAGCCCAAGGCCACTCCCTTGGTCACTCTTGTTCCCGCCCTCCTCTGAGGTGCTCCAAGCCAACAAGGCCACACTGGTGTGTCTCATAAATGCCTTCTACCCAGGAGCCGTGACAGTGGCCTGGAAGGCAGATGGCACCCCAGTCGCCAAGGGCATGGAGACAACCACACCTTCCAAACAGAGCAACAAGTACGTGGCCAGCAGCTACCTAAGCCTGATGCCCGAGCAGTGAAAGTCCCACAGAAGCTACCGCTGCCAGGTCACACACAAAGGGAGCACCGTGGAGAAGACAGTGGCCCATGCAGAATGTTCTTAGGCCCCCGACCCTCACCCCACCCACAGGGGCCTGGAGTTGCAGGATCCCAGGGCAGAGGTGTTCCCTCCCACCCCAAGTCATCCAGTCCTTCTGCCAACACCCAGTAAACCCTCAATAAATGTCCTCCTTGTCAATCAGAAAACATGCTGTCTGCTCATTTTTGTTTATCCACTTTCCTTCCTAAATTTGATTATCTCCAACCAAAGGTGAACACAGTCCTTTGAACTTGTGATAGTGCTGCCTGGGAGCATCCTGATGTTTCTCTGAGGCATACTTTTTCCATCACCTCATCCCCATAGAATGTTCCAGAATAAGGAAATAGTCTTCAGAAGGACCCAGGCATCTTCATTCTTACCCATGTCTCCGCTGTACTTCCTGCTGCCCTGTGAGCATATCCAACTCTGGCTGCCTGGGGACACACCCTCCTTACATCCCTACGGCCCTGGGAGAACATCTCAGCTCCCTTCCTTGTTGCCCTTGGCCCTCACTGTCCAGATGCCATCCCTCTCTCAAGGTGTTTGTCCATCCCCCTCCAAGGCCATGTGGTCACCCCACCTGTATTTCCTCATCAAAGCCTAGAGCATCTCCCCTTCTCCATGGGCACACTCTGTTCCCGTCATCCCAGGGACCCTACCCTCCACCCCCACAAACCCCCCTTGTAACAATCACTGATGGGACGCTTATCCCCTCGACCCTAGTCACTCACCCCACATCCCCGTCTGGGTGCCTCTCATCCCAGGTGTCACTGGATGTCTCAGCTGTATTCAACATTCGTAGGGGACAAGGGTCAGCTCTGCTCCTCACTGATGCCACTACGAAAGTCTAATGTCCTGCTGTGCACAAGTGGTCAAATGACTGATGAGTTCAAAGTCAAGAGTCAGATTCTGGGGTTATGACAGGAGCTTGGGTGAAGCTGATTTGTCTTCTGAAGACCTCAACATGGGATCTGAGCTACAATACACACACACGTGCACTTGCACACCATGCACACAAACATACATGTTCATGTTGGGCATCTTTCTGGAAGGATCAGGAAGGGCCCAGGTAGAAGGAGCTGCAGTCAGGCCCAGGTCAGGACATGAGCAAAGCAAATCTGGGACCTGCAGTCTCCAGGCTTTGGGACTAGGGGGTCACCCCTGGATATGGGAGGGTGGGGCAGAGTTTCCTGTCCAGGCCAAGGGTAAGATAGAAGATGTGGAAGGGATTCAGATCAGGGATCAGCAGGCCACATCTCAGCGGTCAGGGGAGGTGCTTGCTGTGGGGAATACTGTTGGAGACTACAGGATGCCAGGTGTGTGTCCCAGGTGTGAGCTCTTCAGGTGATGGGCCCAGACCAGGATGCAGGTCCAGGCTGTGTGTGTCCAGGCCCCGCACTCCACATGTCCATCCACTGTGGGTACCCCCCAATGCTGGTGACACTCCTGAGCACAGGCTGTGTAGGTCACCCATGCATGTAGGGGACTGCACAGCACACAAATGTGGGGGTGTGTGTAAGCCGAGGGAACTGAAGGGGACGCAGAGATCCCACACACCTAGAGCTCCTGGAGGAAACCACACTGCCAGTGAGGTCTATGACCTCCCTTGAGGAGCTCTCCTCTGGGCCACTGCAGCTCTAATCCAGCACACACAGCCTGTAGGTAGGAAGCTGTCCCCGTAAGCTCAGGAGGAGGACCTGGGCAGTGACCTGTGAGCTGCTCCTTCAGGACAGCTGGGCCAAGGATGCTGGAGCTCAGGCCTTACAGTGGGGTCTGTGTCCCTGTGGTCAACGTCATTCTCCCCACAAGCCCCAGTCACCATTCCACGCCTATCCCACCATGACCTCCAGTGCTGAGGATGTGGGGGGCATCAAGGACCCTCCCCACCATTCCCAGCTTCTCAGAGGGGTCCCAGATGCACCATGTCAGTGGTATCACCCAGCCGCTCACCTCCTCCTCCTCCCTGGCATTCCTGACACCAGCTGATCCAAGCCACCCAACTCCCCCTCAGAAATGCAATCACCTGGGAGACAATAACACACAGACCTGTCAACCCTTCCCATGACTTGGGTGGATGAACTCCCACACCCCCAAGGAAGTGATATTCGGGTCAGTAGAAGGTGACCCCTTTACCCCACCTGTGGCTCAACCACCCATGAGAAAAAGGGGCTGCACCCTGTGTCTTGTGAGCAGCTGCAGGGTTGCAGGGGGGTTGGATCGGGTGTATTAGGAGGGTTTGTGTGCAGGGTCATATCACAGTGTAATGTGTTCGGAAGTGGCACCAAGTTGACCGTCCTCGGTGAGTCCCCTTTTCTGTTCTTTTGGGTCTACAGTGAGATCTGGGGAGACTTTTCTCACCTTTCTGTTCTCTCTAGGGCAGGGATCTCAATCTCTCGGGGGTCTGCCACCATTGCCTTTTTTCCTGGCTTTAAACTCCTCCAGCCTGTCCCTTCTTAGGTACTTGGTGGGGCATGATGGGAAGATCCCAGTGACCTCTTCCTGCTCCCTGCCGAGGCCTGAACCTGCCGCTCTCACTTACAGGGCATTCTCCCCTGGGCTCTGGGATGTTCTGCTCCCTCACACAGAGGCTCCAGGCCCCAAAGACCAGCAGAGCAGGGGCTCTGGCTAGGGCACCAGGGCCGTGGGACAGGGGAAGGATGCTGGAAACAGTTTAGCTTCCTAGGGTTCTGGGTCCCAACTATGGGGCTGCTTTAAAAACCAAGAAGGGAGACCTTTGACTGGGGACTTACGGAAATGAAGGGGGACAAGGATGGACAAAGAATGTCCTGTGAGGTGGCCCCAGGGTGCTGGGTCCCTCCTCCCCCAGGACAGACAGGCTGCCACGGATAGAGTGGTTCTCAGGACATTCAGGCCAAGGTTAGAGCCTTCCCATCCTACCAAAAAGGAGAGACCCCAAAGCAGATGCTGAGGGAGGCACTCCCGGTGGGCACAGGTGACAGGGACCAGTCAGGACAGACAGATGTCTTAGCACAGCCAGATCTCCCAATATGACAAGGAGACTCCATAGAGCAGACATAGTGCTAGGCTCAGAACAGACAATATACTTCACCTGAAAGCCCTCCATCTCCTGGACTCCCAGGGAGCCGGCTCGCGGGACTGACACCCCATCCCCACCAAGGGGCCCCTGTGGGAAAGTGGGGCAGAGACTGCAATGATGGTGCCAGGGGGACAAGTGGGGAAGAAACTCACTCATCAAAAGGGAGGAGAACCTAAAAACAGGACACAGATGCCCTCGTGAATAGACCCAGAGGAGGGACCTGGCAGGGGATGTTCAGACAGAGACGTCCCCCAAGGAAAGAGGAGGGCCCAGGGCTGAACCCAACCAGCGTCAGGGAGCACAGGTGAAGTGAGAGCTGGGTGATGACGAGGGGAGAATCTGAAGATGAGGCTGAAGCAAAAGAGGCCTGATTCTCTTCAGTCCTTAGATGCTGAGAAATTTCCCATCAGGAGGTGAGGGTCCCCACCACCGCCAAGTTGACCTCAGTACAGCAAGACCCAGACTAAGGTCCCTATCCTGGGCCTTAGTCCTTCATCCACCTGAAAACTGAGGTCAGGGGTTCCCCAGGTGAACACCAGGACTCTTGAACCCCTCCCCGTCATCCACCCCGCAGGTCAGCCCAAGGCTTCCCCCTCGGTCACTCTGTTCCCGCCCTCCTCTGAGGAGCTCCAAGCAAACAAGGCCACACTAGTGTGTCTGATCAGTGACTTCTACCCGGGAGTCGTCAACGTGGCCTGGAAGGCAGATGGCAGCCCTGTCAACACGGGAGTGGAGACCACCACACCCTCCAAACAGAGCAACAACAAGTACGCGGCCAGCAGCTACCTGAGCCTGACGTCCGACCAGTGGAAGTCCCACAAGAGCTACAGCTGCCAGGTCACGCACGAAGGGAGCACCGTGGAGAAGACAGTGGCCCCTGCAGAATGTTCATAGGTTCCCACCCCTCATCCCACCCACAGGGGCCTGGAGCTGCAGGATCCCAGGAGAGGGGTCTCTCTGCATCCCAAGCCATCCAGCCCTTCTCCCTGCACTCAAGAAACCTTCAATAAATATCTTCAGTCAACCAAAAACCTTGGGTTTTGTGTTTTGCTTCTGTTTATACATTTTCTACCCTAAATTCGTCCAACCTGCAAGATGAACAAAATTATTTTAGACTTGTGAGAATGGAGTCTGGATTGTTTTTGAGAGGTAGTTCCACCATCACCTAGAAAGGCCCTGAGAATATTCCAGAACACAGCCTTGGGCAGCAGGTCCCAGGATTGCCCCTCTTTCCCATACGTGTTGTGTTTGTGTGGACATGTCCACCTCCAGCAGCCTGGGGCGACCTCTCCTTGGTTCCCCATGGCCTCCAGAAGAACGAGTTCCCTCCACAGATCATAAGGTCTCACTCCCTGGACAGTCTCTCCCTCTCTCAAGGGGTCCTTCCTTCTCAGGCTGAAGGAGCCTCTCCAGTCCATGGGCCCTTGGTTTCCCCTACTCCTTAGTGGCCCACGCTGTTCCTGACTCCCAGGACCCTGCCCTCTACCCCCACATCTATCTCTGAAACAGGCACAGCCTAGACCCTGATCCTCTGGACCCAAGTCACTCACCCCACAGGACAGTTGGGTACCCTTGGCACCACATGTGTCACCAGTGTCCCTGTTATACTTAAGTGCCCAGGGGGATAAGGGTCAACCCTAATCTCTCTCAGGTCAAAGTCAGCCATGAGATTCCGGAGTGGTGCCATAGACGTGCCTGTAAACCAATTGGTCTTTTTAAGAGCTGTATGTGGGATCTAAGAACCGGGTTGATTATTGTCCTGGGAGGTAGCACAGGATGGGGGGCCCGGGCTATGAGACAAACACACACCCACACATATTCACAAACATAAACACACACGAACACCTCATAGGCACACAGGTATTCACAAACAAACTTGCCTGCATGCAAACACACACACACTCTCCTGTGCTATTTAGAATCACTGCCACATGGGCATCCCACTAAGGGCTGTGTTGGGCATCCAGAACCCTCCCAGTGGACTCGGTTCTCCAATGGGGACCAGCTCCACATTCCATGTGGCATAAACAGACTTCTCGCTTCTTCCATGGTGACAGTCTCCAAAGGATCTGAGCTGGGACACATGGCTTCCTCCAGGACAAAGAGTAGCAAGGGACCCAGATGTGATGTGCAGACATGCCTCCTCCCTCTCCCCTCTCCCTTTGGGGGTGGAGGGATCCCTAACTTCCAGTCAAGTGTGCATGCATGCATGGAGGGGACATCTCCCTCACCCTCCTATCGGCCAGACCTGCTTCATGACAGGGCTGCTGGACCTGGGCGTCCAAGCAGCTGCAGCGGGGAACGGGTGGGGTGTGTCAGGAGGGGTTTGTGTGTGGGGCTGTGTCACTGTGTGTTATGTTCGGAGAAGGCACCAAGCTGACCGTCATCGGTAAGTTTCTCTGCTTCCCTCCTCTCTGAAATCCCAAGGGAAATGTGGAGAGATTTTTCCCTTTTCTGTCTGTCTAAGGCTAAGGTCTCAGCCTGCCTGGGTGTCTGGAATCTTTGCCCCTCCTCGTCTGGGCTCCTGGGTCAGTGTTGTCACCCATCCTCTCCTGGGGTTCTGGCCTCTCCTGTGGTTCTGTCCTCCATAGGTACCAGTTATGGGACTGCGTTAAACAGTGACAGGAGGCCTCTGACTGAGGATGTGGAGAGATGGGGGAGGAAATGGGAGGACGAAAAGATAGAGGAAGAATATCCTGTGAGAAGGTGGCCCCACAGTGCTGGGTCGCACTCCCTCCCCCAAGACAGGCAGGACACCATGGACAGGGTGGTGGGCCTCAGAAAATAGGCCCTAAACATGGACCCTTACCAATTCCTCCACTGGAGGAAGACCCCAAAGCAGATGCCCAGGACAAGGACTCCTAGTAGGGACCCTGACTGGGACAGATGCCTGCTTGTCAGGGAAAACCCACTGCAGAGTCAGATCCCCCATATAAGTTCTCACGACATGGAGACTCTTTTGAACAGACACAGTTCCACGTTCCGGTCAGGGAATAAAAAAAAAAAAAAAAAAAAAAAAAAAAAATGCCTCAAATGGAAACCTTTGATCTACTGGAATCCATTCCTCGGGACTGACACCCTCTCTCGCCAGGTAGACCAGAGTCGTCTCTGCAGGGAGGTGGGGTGGGGGCTGCAATGATAGCGCCAAGGGGATGTGTGGGGAAGAAACCCACTCCCGTGAGAAAGAAGAGCCTGAACCCAGGACAAACAGCTGCCCTGCATGAAGAGACGAGAACAAAGGGAACTGGTAGGAGGCGTTCAGACAGACACCCCCAAGACAGACAGATACCCAGTGTGAGATGTGGTCCCGGACTCCATCCCATCCAGTGTGGAGTGAGCACAGGTAGGGGTCTGTAGGTGATGGAACCCATGAAAAACAGACAGATCCAAGAGGGGGTCTGTGACTCCCCAAGAGTGGGGGGCACTGAAGAACCTCCCATCTGAGTGTGTCTCCACTCACCGCTGACCTGACCTCAGTCCAGCAAGAGTCCGGCCTGAGGTCCCTGCCCTGGGCCTTAGTCCCATGCCCACTTCAAGACTGAGGTCGGGGGTTCCCCAGGTGGACACCAGGACTCTGACACCCCTCCCCCTCAGTCAGCCCAAGGCTTCCCCCTCAGTCACTCTGTTTCCGCCCTCCTCTGAGGAGCTCCAAGCAAACAAGGCCACACTAGTGTGTCTGATCAATGACTTCTACCCGGGAGCCGTGGAAGTGGCCTGGAAGGCAGATGGCAGCACTGTCAACACGGGAGTGGAGACCACCACACCCTCCAAACAGAGCAACAACAAGTATGCGGCCAGCAGCTACCTGAGCCTGACGTCCGACCAGTGGAGGTCCCACAACAGCTACAGCTGCCAGGTCACACACGAAGGGAGCACCGTGGAGAAAACAGTGGCCCGTGCAGAATACTCTTAGGCCCCCGACCCTTAATCCAGCCACAGGGGCCTGGAGCTGCAGGATCCCAGGGGAGGGGTCTCTCTCCCCTTCCCAAGTCACCCATCTCTTCCCAATAAATATCCTCATTGTCAACCAGAAATTCTGCTCCTTCTCTTCTTTTTTTATCTCACATACAATTTGAGGCTTCCCCTGTGCTCTCAATGTTGGGTGGGGGGAATTCTGGCATCCAGTGGGAAAGCAGCCCTGAGGGAGAGTCTCATAGCCTTCCAGGGTGTCTGCTGAAGAAATAGACCAGGATAGGAGAAATCTGATCACTGAACACCAGTCCCTCTGCCCTTTCACTCCTCCCCCTTCTCCTCAAAGCATAGGCCCCCTCTCCCTGCCTCCTTCCTGGAAGGAGTTGTCTGTGGCTGGACCTCCAGTTACACACTCTTATCTCTGCCCTAACAGAGATCCTTCACCCACCATCTCTTTTCCCAGCCTGAAAACCCTGCTCCAGGCCTGGAGCCTCTTTGCCCCTGGCCCTCACCCCTGGAATGGCCCTCCTCCCTCTGTGCCCAGCTCAGCTCCCACCCACCCTCGCCCCCTCCCTTTCATCCCTGAGAGCCAGACTGTCCAGGACACTCCAGCACCACTGACTTCTCAAGCTCTTCAATGAGGGATCCACCTCAATTCCACACCTGACAGCAGGTTCAGACATTTAAGAGGAATTGGAGGAAGCCAGGAAGGAAACACACAAAAGGCCTACAGGAGGCTCGGGACGCTTGCAAAAGACAGGCTCTGAACTCCCTAGGAACTAGTGCAAGGAGGGTAATGGGCACTTCATCATTTCTGTAAGTTTAAACAAACCCTTTGCTGAAGGGAAGGTGGTGCTCTCAATGCTGAGGCCACAGATCTCTTCACAACTAAAAGTGGGAACGTGTTCTCTACAAGGCCTCAGTAGTAATGGGATTTGAACCGTGAGGCATGCACAGGTAACTGTCTGGCAGCCCTGAGACACGGTGATTCTCTCAAGTGTGTGAACAGAAAAGTCACTGGCCATCTTTGGGAACATCATTTTTGGTAACACTTCTCCATTGGATCCCTGGCCTTCACTGGAAAACCAGGTCCCTCTTCAGGACTTTCACTGCCAGGTTCCCTGAGTCTGGGGCTCCAGCTGCTCTCTGAGAGGAAGGCATCGGGGGAGAGAACACGACCCAGCTCCACCCAGCCCTCCCCGCATGGTCCCTCCTCTGTACAGTGGGGGCGCCTGCAGGGGTCAGGCCTGGGTCACCATGGGTGAGGCCTGCCTGGGAGGGGGCCCTCGTGGCATCCTGGGGAGTCTCTCCCACAGCTCCTGTTTGACTTTCCTCTGGTTGTTATGACAAATGACCCCTAAATTAGTGCTTAAAACATCACACTTTGATTCTCTCCTAGGTCTGGAGGTCGGAAGTCCAAAATGAGTCCTCGGTAGCTAAAATCAGGGTCCCAGCAGGGCAGGCTCCTTCTGGGGACTCTGAGGAGAATTCGTTTCCAGGACTCTTCCAGGTTCTAGAGAACAAACTCAGCTCCTGGCTCTTTCCTCCAACCTCAGAGCCAGAGCTCAGCATCTTCAAATCTGTCTCCTGCTCTTCTCTCCCTCCCTACATATCCTCTCTCACTCTCTTCCTTCCTCTCTCTCCCTCCATCCCCACATCTCTCTCACTCTGACCCTCCTGCCTCCCTCTTTTATGAAGACCCCAGTTTGGACCCACCTGGAAAACCCAGGATCATTTCCCACCTCAGGCTCCTTAACGCCATCACATCTGCAAAGTCCCTGTGGTCACACAACATGACACAGACAGGTCCAGGACTGGGACATGACTGTCCCGGGGGGGCCTAATTCAGATGACCACAGCTCCTCTCCCGAGTTCCTCTTCCTTTCTCTGTGCCCTGCCCAGTCTAGGCTGAGCGACTCCTGGACACCGTCCCAGTCCAGCCCCAGCCCTTCCTATCTGTGGTCTCTTGTGGTCCCTTCTCCTCCTGGGGTCCAGGAAGACACTGGGAGTTTAGTCACAGCTCTAGGGCACTGTCTCCCAGCAGGCCCCCTGAGGCTAAATGCTCTCCAGGACAAACCACCCTTGGAGGAAGATCCTAGTGTGATCCTCACCCTAGGATGGTGACACCACAGCCTGGAGAGCCTGAGTGACCTTCCACAGGGCACAGCAGGGACTCAAACCTGGCCTGCCCAACTCCAGACCTCAGCTCTGGACCCTCAGGCCACCTGGCCACACCCACCCACTTCATCCCACTGCCCAGGCTGCAGGCCTCCCTGTCTTTCTCCATGTGGAGGAAAGGCTCCCAGGATATTCCAGGGCTCCAGGTTCTGATGAGCGTGCGGGAGGGGACCAATACCCAGCCTCAGGGCCTAGGTTCACCCCTGCAGATGGCAAATCCCATTCACCCGTGAGAGGTCACCAATTCCTTCTTAGAAGACAACAGCCTGTAGCTACCTTCAACCAGGAAAGTCAGGAGCCAGGCCCGACACATGGCAATGGCACATGTCACCTGATACATGAGATGCAAAGTGTAGGGTGGAGGGGCCAGGGATGAGTGCCCCCAACTCTGCCTTCCTCCCCACAGGCCTACCCACGAGGCTGAGCAGGGTGGCCCTAGACCCAGCCATCTTCAATGTGTTCGTCCACTGGCATCCCCACCACCATCCCCTTAACATGCACAGGATACCAGCCACCCAGGCCAGTTCCTGAGGTGAAGCAAGTGACGGGGGTACTTGTTCCTGCCCAGGCCAGAGTTCAGACTGCAGATGAGACCCCCTTGAAGAAAACAAGGGGCAGGGGACACTGGGGATTCCATGTGGTCAGCAGAGGTGGCCTGGTGGCAGCAGCAACCTCAAATAGGCCCAGGATCTGGACAAAGGGCTAGAGAACAGAGAGAGGACAGGTGTGTTAGGGGTGAGTGGGAGCCACAGCAGTGCACAAGGGCCCTAATGGAAGCAACCTGAAGGCTCACCTCAAAGACCCCGTACTCTGTCCCCCATGTCAACTGGCCTGCCACCCTACTTAATACCCAGGAAGTCCTTGAAGTCTGTGCCACATGGGTGGGCTTTCTCCCTGGAGAGCTCAGAGCCCACTGGACCCAGGCCTCCATCCCGGGACCCAAGATTCAAGTGACCGAGTTATTGGGCCAACAAGCGATGGAAGGGGAGAGGGGCCTTGGGTTGGAGTAGCCGGATTCCTCATGCCCCTTTCTCCTTCCTCTGGATCAAATATCAGGGTCAGGGTACTTGGGGGAGGGGCCAGCAGAGAATCCCCTCTTCCTAGAGACCCCATCCCATTCCTGGTTCTGGATCCAGGGTTTACGGTGTCCCCCACCTCCAGGAGAGTCAGTCCCTGGCAGGTGGCTCCCCAAGCCCAATCCCCTCCATTCCTGGTCCCAGTGGCTCCCTCAAGATCCAAAAATTCCTGACAACATCTTCAGTCAGGGACTGCTCTCCCAAAGGAGGAGCACATGGGGCTCTGGGTCTGGGGCCCCAGCACCGAGCACAGTAGGTGTTCGAGGGGGGCTGTTGAGTGGTGGCATGTGACACTCTTTGTAGAACCCCAGATTCAGGTTCATGTGCCCGATATGCAGCTGAGACCCAGCACTGAGACATAAGTACTTAAAGATAGACAAAGGTTTATTTGATTTGGCCAAAGTAAGAAGGCAGGAGAGAAAATCCCTCAACTCCATGTTAGCAAAAGGATGAAGCAGGGAGTTTTTATTTGGCTAAGGAGTGAGGGAGGTGGCATTTCAGGGGAAAAGTCTGTGTTTCTTCAGTCTCAGGTAACACCTTAAGCAATCAGATTTGTGGGCAACAGAGGCTGGTCTCTACGTCCTTGACGACATTCACTCCTACAAAAATACTTTCGTGACTCTGAAGTTATCTCCTCCTCCTTCTTGACAAAGAAACAGGACATCCGCAGCTTATGATCATATTGTGTGAACAAGGTATGCTGGGCAAAAAGCAAGCAGTTAACGTGTACAAGCAGGCAAGGGCCCAATCAGAATTTTCTTTATTTCAGTCACAAAAATGCTGGGTACTGAAATCTCAACGCATCTAGTGTCACTCCCAGAGCACAGGCTAGGACAACACACACCTGTCCCTGGAGAACTCCGGGCCAGTCCCCCCTTCTCCCACTGCTGACCCCCTTAGTCCACTTCCGCTCCTCCCTTCCCCGACCGGAGAACCTCCGAGGGTTTCCATTTCCTCCAGGATAGCACGTGCTGCCCTGTAAGGAGTCGCTAAAGTCAAGAACAAGGCGGCAGGGCGCTTTCGAGCAAGAGGAGACCTGACTTCAGAGACCCTCAGTCCCCAAGACAGACGCATGCCCTTCAAGGGAGCGGCCGCCCCAGGCTGTTAAGATGGGAGCACATGGTCCTCTTCAACCCACCTCCTGAACCTCCTCTGCTCCCTGCACCCATTTCCCTGTGACCCCCATTTCCCTGTGGTCACTGTAATCGGACCCCACTCCAGCCCCCTTCCCCAGTGACTCTTGGAGCTGGGGTTGATGCTGGGGTTGGAGCAGTGACCAGCCCCTGGTGACCCTGGCCCCATCCAGGTACCAGGCCACTGGCCACCAATCAACTATGGTTTCCCTAGCACCCATATGTGCCCAGCCTGGCCTTGGGACCCAGACCTAGTCCTGCCTGGCCCGCTGCAGCAGTAACGGTGGGCTCTTCCTGGAGAGAACCTGGTCCACAGTCTCTCTGCCTCACCATCTCACTATGAAGGGCCAGGGACCCTCCTGATGATCACCTTAGGAGCACAGATGTGATCCCTTCCAGGAAGTAATAAAATGTGGATGCTGCCTTCCCTCTGGCTGCCACCCCCCTCTCTCCTGCCTTTCACAAGTGGTAATCAAGGGCTGCTGGGCTCCACAGTCCCGTCCTTCCTGCCTCAAGCCCAGTGGTCTCACTGCCACCCCATCACAGCCCCATTGGCCTGCAAGCGGCTCAATCCAAGAGTCCCCTCACTGTCCTCCTTCTGCTGACCTCTGGATGGGCTCGGCAACTCATGTCGCTCTTGTCATCTTGAAGTCCCTCACCCACCCACCCCCCCAGGTCCCCTCCTGTATGGTCCCCTCACCCTTTGTTCTGCTGCTGCACCGTCAGGGCCACCAGGAGCTAGCACCCCTGGTGACTCTTTCTTCCACTGTGTGACTCATGAACTGCCAGAATGTAAAAGGGTTCCTTGCTCCTTCCCCAGCCCCGGCCCCTCAGCCCTGTGGTGCCTCAGGCTTGATGGCCGCCCAGGACTGCTGATCACACTCTCCTGGTGCCGCCCTGCCCAGCACAGCTCTAGGGCACCATGGGAGCCCAAAGGCAGGGGCTGCACCCCTCACATCCTCCAATGTTCAGACAGGTGCTGGGCTGGGTATCACTGAGCCCCTTGATGGCCACTGCTCGATGGTAGAACTGCTCCCAGCTCTGCTGAAGATGCTACCTCACCTGCCACCTGGCCCAAGGCCATTTCCAGGGAAACCCTGTACTGGTGTCTGTCCTCTCTATGTCGTGGGATCCCAGACCACCCCAGGAGTCCCATGTCCATGCCCCACACATCTTACAGATGAGGAGACGGAGATTCGGAGACCAGCAGCCTGCCTGGGTCCCACAGCTGCTCGGGCTGCACAAATGGTGGGCACTGGGACTCTGATCCAAGATCAACCCAGAGTCACCCCCTTCCCTAAGGCATGCAGAGGAGGCTGAGCCTGCGCAGGTCCTGCAGGTGTTCAGGGAAGCACAGTGGGTGCCCAGGCTCCTGATTTGAGGCCACCCTTCCCTCCTGAGGCCATGCCTGGGCAAGGCCAAGAGATGGTGCTGAGCGCATGAACCCCCTTGTGGCTCTGTAGGGCGGGGAGACCTGGGCTCCTCAGGCTCTGTTGACTCAGTGGGTGGAGGAGGCAGGCAGGAGGAGAGTCATGGGGGTGCCCTCTGAGTCTACAAAGCAGAGCGAGGATGGGTATTGGTGTACCCGTTTCACAGATGAGAGAACTCAGGCTCCGATTGGGGGGGTAATGACCCCCTAGGGTCACACAGTAAGTTACTGGCTGACCCACACCCAGCCTCTATTAGTGACTCCTCAGCCCTAAGAGCTTTTCATTCATTCATTCATCCATTCATTTGTTCACTGACTCACTCATTCATTCATTCAACAAACTCAGCTGTGGGCCAGAGGCTGGTGCAGGACCACCTGCCCTGGAGAAGCTCACGAGCTTGGGGAATGACATGGAGATACCACTGCCCCACCCTGTGAAGTCTCCAAGGTTGGCACTCTGCCCAGGGAGTGTCTGGGGCAGCAGGAGCATCTCCCCACACTTAGGAAAATATTTAACTGAAAGAATCATCTGAGAGAGCCCCAGCTGTGATCCCTGGGCCACAGTGGGAACATCACAGACCCTCACTGACCCTCACAGTGACCCTGAGGCCTAGAGCTGCCATTGCCCACCTCACATGATGGATGTACCAGGGCTGCCCAGGCTCCGCCCAGTCCAGGAGTAGCCACGTTGGGCCTTAGTCCCCGCCTGTCTTCACATGCCACTGTGTCTAGCTCAGACCTGGGCCAGGCCCTCAGGAGTGATGGCCTCATGACACGGAAGGAGGGTGGGTCTGCGCTGAGGAAACCCCTAGGTAAAGGGAAGAGTGTCACAGCGGGGGATGGGGTGAGAGAAACTCATCCTGGCCCTGGCCCTGCTTAGTTGCAGCCCCGGCTGAGGGAAGTGTTCTGAGTCAGATTAGGGAGGGGCCCTGTGGCTTCCTCTACAGCAAAGCCAGAGCCCAGAATAGCCTGGGAGGGGGTGCAGGGGCCCTGCTGGAGGGGAGGGGAGGTGGCTGCTCAGGGCCCTGCGGGAGGAAAGGACTGGGAGCTACTGAGCTGAGTGGATGACTCTCCCATCTGGCTCAGTCTCCTGTGGGGCCTGCAAAACCACCAAGAGAGTGTCCCCAGCCAGGCCTGGACAAAGCCACCCTTACCCTTCAACCCCATATTCACTGAGTCCAGAGGCAGAAAGAGGAACACCGAGACTCACCTGGGAACAAGCAACCCAGCCGAGATGCCCCGTAGTGAGGCCACCACATCCCAGGCAAGCACCCATTCCCCGTCACAAAGCTTCAAAATCAAGTTTCCAGCTAAGTGGAACATGCGAATTTTGAGGAAATGATCACTGTCCACTTGCAATGCCCACCACTAATGACACAGCACAACGTTGAGGACGCTGCCCCTCCCTCCTGACATGTCATCCTCTTCTCCAAAGTCTTTGTCACACCAGGGCCAGGTTCTGGATCCCCCACTCACCCCGCCTCCAGGACACGAGTCCTTGATGTTGAGTCCACACCCTGGGCTCCATCCTTGACCTCAGGACCAGCTTTTCCCGCCCTGAAGGAGTCGCGTGTCATGACTTGACACCAGTCCTCTTCCCTGTGCTGAATGAGACGTGAAGGAAAAATGGTCCTAAATCTGCCCGGGGTCCCCGCGCCATACATGAGATGCTCCAGTTCCCTCGGGGATTCAGAAGCATCTCTAGCTGGCACCAACAGAGGCTGGAAGGCTAGGTCTTTCCCCAAAACGCTTAGTTACGCACACCCCAAGAGGCACCCGTACCGCTTGTAATAACCCAAGCATGAGGACTCACTCTTTCTGGGGTGATCTGGGGAAACCACTCTCCTACATGGCCATCTTGAGGACTGCAAATGGGCCATGGAAATGTCAACACAGTGACATAAGCAGGGGCAGTAGAGTCAGAATCAGGGTCAGTCTTTGTCACTTGGTTACTTGGGACCACATCAAACCTAACCCTGTTTGGCCAGTAACTTCACAAGGGTGGTCTCCCCAGGAACCATGTGTGCTGGGGGAGGTCTGAGGTGAAGGGGATGACCTGCATCCTGCATTTTCCAGGACATTCCCAGTTTGTGCCACTGACTCTGGGAACTGAGGTGGATTCTGGGGCCAAAGCAGTGTCCAGCCCCTGGTGACCCTAGCCCCATCCAGGTCCCAGACCACTGGCCACCAATCAGCTGCAGTTTCCCAGGCGCCCATGTGTACCCAGCCTCAGCTCGGGACCCAGGCCTGGCTATGCCTAGCCCATTGTAGCAGTAATGGTGGGCTCTGTCCAGAGACCCAGGCCAGGGCTGCCTCCGGGACCTCCACCCACCTCTGTAAGAAAGCCTGGTGAGGTTATTAATAGCACCCCTTCCGCTCCCAGGTACATGCCAGTTTAAACGACAAATTTTGGTTGCCCAAGCTCAGAGTAACTGTTTGCTAAATGACTGAATGATGTTCTTGATAATGGCTAATAATGAGGGGGACGAAGCCAAGCCCCAGCCACCTAGCACTGTGGTAAGCAGTGCTGGACATTACAACAGGGGCCAGAGGCCAGGAAACCCTCACTAGGGGCCACATCCAGGCAGTCACCATGATGTTCCTGGTCTCACATGGGCCCTACCTTGAGCCCCTAGGAACCAGCTCACTCAAACCCAGCTCACAAGAGAACAGGAGATGGCCCTAATAACATCTCCTACTCAGCAACAGCACAGCATGTCCACAGACCAGCAAGGGAAAGCTCTTCGGGGCAGCCCTCATCCCTGGGGAGACCACAGGCAGCAGGGAGAATGCCTCCAGGCTTTCGGACAGAAGCCAGGGAGGGGCTGGGTGACTTCTGTGGCTGGCAACACAGAGCTCCCCTGTCAACTCCGGGAAAGAGTAGCCCACGGCCAGGACCACCCACCAGGTAACCCCCAGTGTGCCTCTTTCCATACAGGCTATCCTTCATGGTCACCCTCTCTTCCTACAACAACATCAACACCCTTGCTCTGGCCACGGGTCCCTCCTGCTTCTCATGTCAGGTTTGATGCCCACTGAACATCCAATGTGCCAGTTGCTGTGCCAGGCACCAAAGCCGGGACCCCTCACAGGTGTCACTAGGATGGGCCATCCCTGCCCACCCAGTGCCCAGCCTGTGCAGGGACATGTTGGGGCCTTCTAACTATGGAGATGATAGAGGAGAAAGCGGCCTCATCCTCATAGTTGCAGGCCAAAAGGGAGCCTCAGACACATCCTCCCCTGACCTGTTTGGAGAGGAGAATGGAAAGTCGTGGCCAGACTTGGCCTGGGCTCCCACAGGGGAAAGTTTGTGAAGGCCTGGGCAGCAGAGAGCAGCTCCCAGAGGGAAGGGGTGCTGGGCCCCAGGGCTGCTTGGCAGAGTGACTGAAGAAGGTGAGACCCCAGACCTGCCAGGTAAGTCCCCTTCTCAGGGACTGCCCAGAGCCAAGTCACACATTCAGCTCTCTCCTGAGCACCTCCTGCTCCTGGAAACACAGCAGGGTTAAGGCAGACACAGCCAGGTTCAGAGAGCTCATGTTTGGGGGAGAGGGAAATCAACCCAGCAGAAAAGGAACAATGTCATGCAGGAGACGGGATTTGTGCTGGGGAGAAATAGGGTAGAGGATGGGGAGTAGTGAGCACCTGGCCGGGGGTCTCACAGGGGGCAACATTCCAGGGGCTGGAGGCAGCCAGCAACTGAGGAGCCCTGACTAGGGCCAGGCCCCTATGGCTGGAGTTAGTGGCTCAGGCTCAGACTCAGTTTCCCCTCTGTGCAGCTGGGTTACTAATGGAAACTGACTCTCTGGGTGGGGGGAGGGACAATCAGATGGAAAATGGATGTTTTGTTTGTCTCTGCGGTTGGTTGTTTTCATCCTTGGGCTGCTCCAGCCCCAGATAGCCTCTGGCCAGCCCCCTGCCCATGCTGGGCTCCCAGCCGGCCCTGGAACCCTCACCCCAGTGCAGCTGGCCTGGTGAAACCAAGAGTGCCTGAGGCCAGAAATAGCTGGGAAACCCCACCAAACCTCAGCCCTGGCAGCAGGTGCCTCCCCAGGGTGGGGGGCAGGGGGGATTCAGTTTCCAAAGCTTCCACCAGCCCTGCTGGAGAATGGTCCTGTGTCCCAACACCAAGGCACTCAAGCCCCATGCCCAGGATTGAGTTAGACAAGGTCTGGAGATCATGGTCAATCAGTGGTCAGAAGTAACATCTTCTGGCTCCAGAAGCTTCTATTCATGCAGGCCCTGCCAGCTCCTCACAGCTCCCCAGGAACTGTTCTAAATGCCAGGTCCAGAGCTGTGACCAATTGAGGGGCACAGCCAGATACTTGGAGCTCAGAGGGGCCGGGGGTGGGCAGGGTTGGCCAGGGCTAGACATGGAACCCTGCTGATCACACTCCACCTGCTGCCCCCAGGTCTTGGACCCTTCAAGGGAGCCAGGCCAAGTATGGGGAGGGGAAGGGAAACAAGAATCCTTCCAAGAGCTTCCCTGGGAGTCCAGAACCTGAGGCAGTGATGAAGCTCCTGGAAGCACAGCTGCCAAGAGAACTTCCAAGGTCCCTCCCCTGTAGACAGGACCTCAGACTGGTCAGTCACTTGTTTGTGTGTCTGTCCATCCATGTATCTACACATGCACACATACACACTCATCCTGCTAGAAGCCCCCTGAGGCCTGGCCTGTGCAGGGCTCTTGACATATGGTGTCTCAGGCAAGGCAGGAGTGCCCCAGCCCAGCCCCAGGTGAGTCCTATTGTGTGACTGCTCATGGGAGGAGGGGGCTACAGTCCTGGGGTGCCCCATCCCCTGTCCAGTCTTCCCCATGCTGGGTCTAGATACTGAGATCAAAGGGTGGTTGACAAGTGTGAGGGATAGGCCACTGAGGGGAGGCTTAATGCCCTCTGCCCAGTGGGTGACCAGATCCCACCCACTGCCCCCGTTACAGGCCTCCCTTTCTCCATGTGGAGGAAATGTTCCCAGGATATTCCAGGGCTCCAGGTTCTGATGAGAGTGCGGGACGGGATCAAATACCCAGCCTCAGGACCTGGGTTCACCCCTGCAGATGGCAAATCCCATCCACCTGTGGGAGTTCACCAGCTCCTTCTTAGAGGACACCAGCCTGTAGCTTCCTTGGCCCAGGAAAGTCAGGAGCCAGGCCCATCACACACGGCCATGGCACATGTCACCTGATACATGAGATGCGAAGTGTAGGGTGGATGGGCTAGGGATGAGTGCCCCCACCTCTGCCTTCCTCCCCACAGGTCCACCCACGAGGCTGAGCAGGGTGGCCCTAGACCCAGCCATCTTCAATCTGCTCATCCACTGGCATCCCCACCACCATCTCAACATGCACAGGATGCCAGCCACCCAGGCCAGTTCCTGAGGTGAAGCAAGTGACGGAGGTACTTGTTCCTGCCCAGCCCAGAGTTCAGACTGCAGATGAGACCCCCTTGAAGAAAACAAGGGGCAGGGGACACTGGGGATTCCATGTGGTCAGCAAAGGTGGCCTGGTGGCAGCAGCAACCTCAAAAAGGTCCAGGAGTTGAACCAAGGGCTGGAGGGCAGAGAGGACAGGTGTGTTGAGGTGAGTGGGAGCAAAGATACAGGAGTGACCACAGCACCCCTTCTTCCCACAGGGCTACAGCAGTGCACAAGGGCCCTAATGGAAGCACCCTGAAGGCTCACCTCAAAGATCCCATACTCTGTCCCCCATGTCACCTGGCCTGCCACCCTACTTAATACCCAGGAAGTCCTTGGAGTCTGTGCCACATGGGTGGGCTCCAAGATGGACCAGGCTTCCATGGGCGGAGGGGACAAGGGAGAAAGGAGGTCTGGTCCCTGAGTAGGACACAGGTAGTGACTACCTGGTGGAGGAGAGGGAATGAACAGAGGATGCTGGGAGTCAGGCCCAAGGCAGGGCCCTGCGGGGTGCACATTTCTCTCGGGTGGACGGTGGACCAAGGCCGTGAACATTCATGCTGGTCCAGGCCAGTGGACCAGAGTGTCCCAAACCTCAGGGCTCTGCAGAGTGGCAGAGGCAGGGGCCAGAGACAGCAAGGCTGAGAGTAGAGGCCCTGAACCTCAGGTCTGACCAGATCTGCAATTCCTAAAGGCAGCTGCATCCTGGAAACGCTATTGAGTGATCTTATTGTCCCTGTACCATTTATAAAACGTGTGGACACCTGTTCTCCACCTGAGCCACTCAGGGATTCTGTGAGGCCACAGCCAGAATCATGGTCCCATTTCACAGGTAGGAAAACTGAGGCTCATAGCAGTTAGATCCCAAAGAGTCAAAACCAGCTCTGTGATGTCCTGACTTCCAGCCCAGGGCCTCCCATCTGACAAATGGGGAAACAGACCAGGAGAGCAAGGGAACTGCCCAAGCTCACACAGGTGCACCTGTGTGGAGGGGCCCGTGTGGAGGGGGCCATGTGGAGAGCGCCGTGTGGAGGGACCATGTGTGGAAGAGATCTGTGTGGAGGGGCCCATGTAGAGGCACCCATGTGGAGGGGACCTGTATGGAGGGCGCCTACGTGGAGGGACCCGTGTGGAGGAGCTCATGTAGAGGGATAAGGTGTGGACGGGTCTGTGTGGAGGCGGCCTTGTGGAGGGCGCTGTGGAGAGGGGCCCGCGTAGAGGGTACCTGTATGGAGGGCACCCGTGTGGAGGGATCATGCGTGGAGGGGCCCGCATGGAAGGCACCATGTGGAGGGACTCGTGTAGAGGGACCATGTGTGGAAGGGCCCGTGTGGAAGGATCATGTGTGCAGGGGGCCGTGTGGAGGGGCTCATGTGGAGGGACCATGTGTGGAGGGGGCCGTGTGTTGGGACCCATGTGGAGGGCGCCATGTGGAGGGGCCTGCCTGGAGGAGACCTGTATGGAGGGCGCCTGTGTGGAGGGGCCTGTGTGGACCACTACCCTCTGCCAGAGGCCAGATTGTTCACTCTTCCTCCACCATTCCACAGCCCCAGTCCCAGCCCCATTTCAGGGGTGCAGAAAAGAGGCCTGAAAGCACCATGGATGAGAGTTAAGGTTACAGACCCTGGTGGCCAGTCCCTCCCTGAACGCTGGGAGATGCGAGGAAGGAGGGTGGCTGCAAAGGCCTGCAGGAGCCCAGGGCATTGTACTTCCCAGAGGGGCATCTGCCCTGGGAGCCCAGACCCCAGTGTCACACAGAGAAGGGGTCCGCTCCATGCTCAGCCCTCATCAACCCTTGACTTTGGGCAATTCGCTTCTCTTCTGTAGGCCTCAGTTCCCTCATCTGCACAAGGGGGTGATAACAGTCCCTCCCCACAAGGTGGGTTTGCAGATTGAGATGATGCCTAAGCCGTGCCTAATCCATGGGGACCCACACCTACCCTGAGTCATTGCTCTTGCCTGGGCCCGCGGGTGACACTGTGTAATCTTGGGCAAATGCCTTTGCCTTCCTGGGCCCAGCCTTCCCTCTGCTCAAGGAGGAGCTGGGTCAGGGACTCCAAATGCCAGCCATTCAGGAAACCAGCAGATTCCTGGGTGGAGGAGTTAGTCAGAGAGGCCTGGAGGGGCCGCGAGCCCTGAGGTGGGAGTAGGGTGGGGGTCGGGCCAAGGGATGGGGTGGGGATTCGCCTCCCCAGCTCTGGTAGCCCTGCCTGCAGCTGGCCACCCCTGGAAATCCCCAGGCTAAATTTAACCCCAAGTTGGCTGAAACCAGAACTCAGAGTGACAAAAGGAGAAAAATAAGAGGAAGAGAAACTGAGCCCATGCCTGCCCAGGCGTGGGATGAGTGACAAACAGGCCCAGGTGTGGCCCAGGAGGAGCATGGGGCAGTTTCAGAGCTGCTGCTGGATGTTTGTGCAGCTCACAGGTGGGGGCAATAGAGCCTGTGCCCCACCCCACCCCACCCCCTCCCAGTCCAGCCCCTGGGCCT